>NC_053393.1:103729276-104056776 GCF_905171765.1 Bufo bufo | reverse complement strand
CACCTTTTCCTAGGCCATGTGACACCACATTTATTTGGTCAAATGGACTAGGCGCAGCTTATTCCCAATCAAATGATTGGGGCTGAGCTGCAAAACCAAGCACAGCCATTATATAATGTATAGCACTGTGCTTGGTAAGCTGTGAGGAGACGGTGGTGGTCATGGGAGCGCTGCAACCTCTTCAAACAGCTGACTGGCGGGATGTGCGGGAATCAGACCCCCCTGATCTCATATTGATGACCTATCCTGAAGATAGGTCATTAATATGTAAATCCAAGAGAACCCCTTTAATAGAAAATATGTTACTTGTAGTCCTTTAGTAACTTGTTAAGGGATCCTTCCCTCAAATTAAAGAAGATTTTGCTAGTTTTTGCTGTGACCTTATACTTCTAAATCTAGACATACATATTACATTCATGTTGGCTGCACCTGCTGATAATGTTTGGGGGTATCTTGCTTCTTCCGTGATGGCAGATGTCTGTGGAATAAAGCTGATATCAGAGGATTTAAGCCTTCCTGATCCTTTTGTTCTCAAAGGACATACTATAAGCCACCACGGTACTGTATACTATATATCTGGCAGCAGCTTATTCCCCTCTTTTTTGAGAACACATGCACTGTATAGGGAGATTGGAAGGAAAGCTGTTGGATGAAGCTTCTAAACTATTTACTCTTTGCAAGTATATTCTAGATTTAGGAGTACTACCCAGATTGGGATTCACATTGTTGCCTAAGCCAGACAAGGACAACAGAACAATGTCTCATATAGTCCTATACATTCGCATGGTGGCTCAGTTATTAGCACTGGCACTATGCATTGCTAGGGTTCTGGAATTGAATCCAGTCAAGAACAATAGTTGTATGGAGTCCATACACAGTCAAGTCACATTATTATGATCACCAGCATAACCAGAGTAACCAGCATGTGCAGTTTGGAAAGAAGCTAGACAAGATAGAGATGAATCAATAAGGTCTTGGTCAGTATTGGTGGAGCAACAAAGTGATCGGGTGCTCTGGCCGAACACATCGGGATGCTCGGGTGCTCTACCGAGCAGCCGAGTATAATGGAAGTCAATGGGAGAACCCGAGCATTAAAACAGGCACCCCCCCGCTCTGAAGTGGGGAGGGTGCCTGGTTCATATAAAAAGGTCAGAAATTGATGGAGGATGTCTGGATACATCTTGGACTCCCAGGTCGCTGCTGGTAACAATGTTGTCAGAGTAGTACACCACTTTTACAGACTGACAATAATATGCACCAAACCGAAGATAAAATAGATTTTAGATTTTTTTTTATTTTAAAACACGGTATATAAAGTGCAAGTGCCGCAAATAAAATTACAAGGAAGAGGCACTCCGATACAACCTGTATATCTCATAACGGAGGACCTGATTCATATTGTGGTACAATTGTTCATGTAGTGGGACTCCTATACTTATAAAGCCTATGCACTAAGTGAAAGGGCGGCCGAAAATTACAAGGAACCGGCACTCTAATACACCTTTTGTTACATATAAAGGAAGGTATCATACACAGCCTTGAAGAATTATGATTGATGGCCTGCTGGTGGCCCTCAAAAACATTTGGAGCAAGGGCCTGCTGATCTGACTTTGGTGACTCTAGATAACCTGGGGCCGATCGCACGTCCCTGTGACGGCGACGATCCATTCGGGTGTCTGCCCTATCAACTTTCGATGTTATTTTCAGCGCAAGCCATGGTGACCATGGGTATCGGGAAAACATGGTTCGATTCCGGAGAGGGAGCCTGAGAAACAGCTATGGCTACCACATTCAAGCAAGGCAGCATGTGCGCAAATTACCTATTAGGTATAATTAGGTGATGGCCTGCAGGTGAGCTGACCCTGTAAAAGATTTTAGGTGCAGGTCTACAGATGAGCTGATCCTGTAAAAGATTTTAGGTGCGAGGGCCTGCTGGTGAGCTGACCCTGTAAAAGATTGTAGGTAAAGGATTGCTGGTGAGCTGACCCTGTAGAAAATTATATGTGAGGGCCTGCTGGTGAGCTGACCCTGTAAAAGATTTGAGGTGTGGGCCTGATGGTGAGCTGACCCTGTAAAAGATTTCAGATGTGGGCCTGCTGGTGAGCTGACCCAGTAAAAGATTGTAGGTGAGGACCTGCTGGTAAGATGACCCTCTAAATATTTATATGCAAGGGCCTGCTGGTAAGCTGACCCTCTAAAAGGTTGTAGGTGAAGGCATGCAGGTGAGCTGATCCTCTGAAACATTATATGCGTGACCCTTCAGATGGGCTGACCCTGTAAAAGATTGTAGGTGAAGGTCTGCTGGTGAGCTGACCCTGTAAAATATTTTAGGTGCGTGCCTGCTAGTGAGATGACGTGTGAAATTCAAGCGTTAAATACTGCTGTCATATTCTGTTATAAAAAAAAACACCCATTTTGGGCAAAGTGCTTAATATTGCAGCCATTGCCTTTAGATACTGTTGTTCTATTCTGCTATTAAAAAAAAACACCCATTTAGGGGAAAAAAATAATTTTTGCAGCCTTTGCTGCATCTGTCATTGTGAGATACACCCTTTAGATACTGTTGTTCTATTCTGCCATTAAAATAAAACACCAATTAAGGGCAAAAATCCTAATTTTACAGCCTTTGCTGCATCTGTCATTGTGAGATACACCCTTTACATACTGCTGTGCAATTCTGGTATTAAATAAACACCCATTTTGGGCAAAAATCTTAATTTGTGGCCTTGTCTGCATCTGAACTTATGAGATACACGCTTTAGATACTGCTGTGCTATTCTGGTATTAAAAAAACACCCATTTTGGGCACAAATCTTAATTTGCAGCCTTGTCTGCATCTATACTTGTGAGATACACGCTTTAGATACTGCTGTGCTATTCTGGTATTAAATAAACACCCATTAAGTGCACACATCTTAATTTTGCAGACTTTGCGGCATCTGTCATTGTGAGATACACCATTTACATACTGCTGTGCTATTCTGGTATTAAATTAACACCCATTTTGGGCAAAAATCTTAATTTTGCAGCCTTTGCTGCATATGTCATTGTGAGATACACCCTTTGGATACTGTTGTTCTATTCTGCTATTAAATAAACACCCATTTTGGGAAACACCTATTAAGGGCACAAATCTTAATTTTGCAGCCTTTGCTGCATCTTTTATTGTTAGATATACCCTTTACATACTGCTGTGCTATTCTGGTATTAAATAAACACCCATTTTGGGAAAAAATCTTAATTTGCGGCCTTGTCTGCATCTGTACGTGTGAGATACACCCTTTAGATACTGCTATGCTATTCTGGTATTTAAAAAAAACACAGATTTAGGGCAAAAACCTTAATTTTGCAGCCTTTGCTGCATATGTCATTGTGAGATACACCCTTTGGATACTGTTATTCTATTCTGCTATTAAAAAAAACACCAATTAAGGGCAAAAATCTTAATTTACGGCCTTGTCTGCATCTGTACGTGTGAGATACACGCTTTAGATACTGTTATTCTATTCTGCTATTAAAAAAAAAAACATTATAGGCAAAAATCTTAATTTTGCTGCATATTTTATTGTGAGATACACCCTTTGGATATTGTTGTTCTATTCTGCTATTAAAAAAAACACTTATTAAGGGCAAAAATCTTAATTTGCGGCCTTGTCTGCATCTGTACTTGTGAGATACAGCCTTTAGATACTGTTGTTCTATTCTGCTATTAAACACCAATTTAGTGCAAAAAACTTAATTTTGCAGCCTTTGCTGCATCTGTCATTGTGAGATACACCCTTTAGATACCGTATTTCTATTCTGCCATTAAAAAAACACCTATTTAGGGCAAAAGTCCAAAATTTAAAGCCTTTGCTGCATCTGTCATTGTGGGATACATCCTTTAAATACTGCTGTGCTATTCTGGTATTAAATAAACACCCATTTTGGTTAAAACTCTTAATTTGCGGCCTTTGCTGCATATGTCATTGTGAGATACACCCTTTGGATATTGTTGTTCTATTCTGCTATTAAAAAAAACACCTATTAAGGGCAAAAATCTTAATTTGCGGCCTTGTCTGCATCTGTACGTGTGAGATACACGCTTTAGATAGTGCTATGCTATTCTGGAATAAACAAAAAACACCCATTTTGGGCAAAAAATCATAATTTACGGCCTTGTCTGCATCTGTATGTGTGAGATAAACGCTTTAAATACTGCTGTGCTGTTCTGGTATTAAAAAAACACCCATTTAGGGCAAAATTCTTAATTTTGCAGCCTTTGCTGCATATGTTGTTGTGAGATACACCCTTTAGATACTGTTGTTCTATTCTGCTATTAGGAAATCACCCATTAAGGGAAAAAATCTTAATTTTGCAGCCTTTGCTGCATCTGTCATTGTGAGATACACCCTTTACACACTGCTGTGCTATTCTGGTATTAAATAAACACCCATTTTGGGCAAAAATCTTAATTTGTGGCCTTGTCTGCATCTGTACTTGTGAGATACACGCTTAAGATACTGGTGTGCTTTTCTGGAATTAAAAAACACCCATTTTGGGCAAAAAACTTAATTTTGTAGCCTTTGCTGCATATGTTATTGTGAGATACAGCCTTTAGATACTGTTGTTCTATTCTGCTATTAAAAAACACAAATTTAGGGCAAAAATCCAAAATTTAAAGCCTTTGCTACATCTGTCATTGTGAGATATACCCTTTACATACTGCTGTGCTATTCTGGTATTAAATAAACACCTATTTTGGGCAAAAATCTTCATTTGCAGCCTTGTCTGCATCTGTACTTGTGAGATACACGCTTTAGATACTGCTGTGCTATTCTGGTAATAAAAAAAACACCCATTTTGGGAAAAAAATTGTAATTTACGCCTTGTCTGCATCTGTACGTGTGAGATAAACGCTTTAAATACTACTGTGCTATTCTGGTATTAAAAAAAAAACACCCTTTTAGGGCAGAAATCTTAATTTTGCAGCCTTTGCTGCATATGTTATTGTGAGATACACCCTAAAGATACTGTTATTCTATCCTGCTATTAAGAAAACACCCATTAAGGGAAAAAATCTTAATTTTGCAGCCTTTGCTGCATCTGTTATTGTGAGATACACCCTTTACATACTGCTATGCTATTTTGGTTTAAAAAAAAAAAAAAAACTATTTTGAACAAAAATCTTAATTTGTGGCCTCGTCTGCATCTGTCCGTGTGAGATACACCCTTTAGATACTGCTGTGCTATTCTGGTATTAAAAAAACACCCATTTAGGGCAAAAATCTTAATTTTTCAGCCTATGCTGGATATGTCATTGTGAGATACACCCTTTAGATACTGTTGTTCTATTCTGCTATTAAAAAAACAACTATTTAGGGCAAAAAACTAAATTCTTCAGCCTTTGATGCATCTGTCATTGTAAGATACACACGTTAGATACTGTTGTTCTATTCTGTTATTTAAAAAAACACCCATTTTTGGCAAGATCCTAAATTTGAGAAGTATGAGGAGAGCGTCAAATAAGGGACGTGGCCCCGGTCGTGGTGCTGCTGGTGGAGCTCCTGTTGCAGGGAGTGGACGTGGTCGATCTGAGCCAGCTACACGCACAAGCGAAACACCTGCACCACGTGCGAGTAGGCGACAGAACCTTCAGCGGTATTTGGTCGGGCCTAATGCATCTCTAAGAATGGTGAGGCCAGAATAAGTACAGGCGATAGTCGATTGGGTTGCTGAGAGTGCCTCCAGCTCCTTCACATTGCCTCCCACTCAGTCTCCTGCTGAAAGATCGAGTTGGCACCTGCAGCCGATTTCCATCAGTCTTTCACCTCACCCCCTTGCAAATCAGCCAAGCAGTCTGAGCCCCAAGTCATGCAGCAGTCTCTTCTGCTTTTTGATGACTCTGTTAGCAGGGTTTCCCAGGGCCATCCACCTAGCCCTGCCCCAGAAGTGGAAGAGATTGAGTGCACCGATGCCCAACCACTTAAGTTTCAAGATGAGTACAAGGGAGGACCATCGGAGCACGTCTTGGATGATGACGAAACACAACTGCTGGGGCCTTCGAAAGTGTGCAGACCGACAAGGAAGGCAGGGGTGAAGACTGGGTGGAAGATGATGTGGAGGACGATAAGGGCCTCGACCCCACATGAAATCAAGGTCATGAGAGTGACCTGTGTAGTTTGGAGGAAAAGGTGATGGTCGCACCGAACCACCAGCACAGCAAAAGAGGAAGCAGGGTGCAAAAGCCTGCTACTGCCCATCGCAGCAAGGGACCAAGCACACCAAAGCCAGGTCCAAGGAGTTTCCTGGCGTGGCAGTTCTTCAGACAATGTGCTGACGACAAGACATGAGGGGTTTGCACGCTGTGCAATCAGAGCTTGAAGCGAGGCATAAACATTCTCAACCTGAGCACAACATGCATGACCAGGCATCTAAGTGCAAAGCACGAGCTGCAGTGGAGTAGACACCTCAAAAACAAAAAAAGGTCTCTAGCTCCCCCTGCTTCCTCTTCTGCTGCAGTCTCGGCCTCTTCATCCACCTCTGGGGTGACAGTGCCACCTGCCACTCAGGAAACAGATCATCTGCCAGAAACACCTCCATCTGGGTCACCAAGCAACTCCACAATGTCCCACGGAAGTGTTCAGCTCTCCATCATCCAACCACTGGAGCGGAAGAGGAAGTACCCCCCTACCCACCCGCGATCCCTGGCCCTGAATGCTAGCATTTCAAAATTAATGGCCTTTGAAATGCTGTCATTCTGTCTGGTGGAGACGGAGAACTTTAAAAGCCTTATGGCGGTGGCTGTCCCACAGTACGTCATGCCTAGCGCCACTACTTTTCCAGGCGTGTCATCCCTTCTCTGGGGGATAAAATCAGGTGTGCACTGCGCAACACCATTTGTGGCAAGGTGGACCTCCCTACGGATACGTGGACCAGTAAGCACGGTCAGGGACATTATATCTCCATCACAGCACACTGGGTAAATGCAGTGGCGGCTGGGCCTGAGGCGGATAGCAGTTTGGCGCATGTCCTTCCACCACCGAGGATTGCAGGGCACTTCAGTTTGCCTCCGGTAGCTTCCTCCTCCTACTCTGCTTATTCATCCTCTAGCGGCTCCTCATCCGGTCAGCATAAAACCTTCCCCACCAACTTCAGCACAGCCAGGGGTAAATGACAGCAGGCAGTTTTAAAACTTATCTGTTTGGGGGACAGATTTAGTGGTGCAGAATTTGGTGGTGCAGAGATTCCTTAACCGCCTCCGGACCGCCTAACGCAGGATCGCGTTCCGGAGGCGGCAGCCCTGCGCAGAGTCACGCATATATGTGTCATCTCGCGAGACGCGAGATTTCCTGTGAACGCGCGCACACAGGCGCGCGCGTTCACAGGATCGGAAGGTAAGCGAGTGGATCTCCAGCCTGCCAGCGCCGATCGTTCGCTGGCAGGCTGGAGATGTGATTTTTTTAACCCCTAACAGGTATATTAGACGCTGTTTTGATAACAGCGTCTAATATACCTGCTACCTGGTCCTCTGGTGGTCCCTTTTGTTTGGATCGACCACCAGAGGACACAGGTAGCTCAGTAAAGTAGCACCAAACACCACTACACTACACTACACCCCCCCTGTCACTTATTAACCCCTTATGAACCCCTGATCACCCCTGATCACCCCATAAAGACTCCCTGATCACCCCCCTGTCATTGATCACCCCCCTGTCATTGATCACCCCCCTGTACGGCTCTATTCAGATGTCCGTATGATTTTTACGGATCCACTGATAGATGGATAGGATCCGCAAAACGCATACGGACGTCTGAATGGAGCCTTACAGGGGGGTGATCAATGACAGGAGTGATCACCCCATATAGACTCCCTGATCACCCCCCTGTCATTGATCACCCCCCTGTCATTGATCACCCCCCTGTAAGGCTGCATTCAGATGTCCGTATGATTTTTACGGATCCACTGATTCATGGATCGGATCCGCAAAACACATACGGACATCTGAATGAAGCCTTACAGGGGGGTGATCACCCCATATAGACTCCATGATCACCCCCCTGTCACTGATCACCCCCCTGTCATTGATCACCCCCCTGTAAGGCTGCATTCAGATGTCCGTATGATTTTTACGGATCCACTGATACATGGATCGGATCCGCAAAACACATACGGACATCTGAATGGAGCCTTATAGGGGAGTGATCAATGACAGGGGGGTGATCACCCCATATAGACTCCCTGATCACCCCCTGTCATTGATCACCCCCCTGTCATTGATCACCCCCCTGTAAGGCTGCATTCAGATGTCCGTATGATTTTTACGGATCCACTGATACATGGATCGGATCCGCAAAACACTTACGGACATCTGAATGGAGCCTTACAGGGGGGTGATCACCCCATATAGACTCCCTGATCACCCCCCTGTCATTGATCAACCCCCTGTCATTGATCACCCCCCTGTAAGGCTGCATTCAGATGTCCGTATGATTTTTACGGATCCACTGATACATGGATCGGATCCGCAAAACACATACGGACATCTGAATGGAGCCTTATAGGGGGGTGATCAATGACAGGGGGGTGATCAATGACAGGGGGGTGATCACCCCATATAGACTCCCTGATCACCCCCCTGTCATTGATCACCCCCTGTCATTGATCACCCCCTGTCATTGATCACCCCCCTGTAAGGCTCCATTCAGACATTTTTTTGGCCCAAGTTAGCGGAAATTATTATTTTTTTTCTTACAAAGTCTCATATTCCACTAACTTGTGTCAAAAAATAAAATCTCACATGAACTCACCATACCCATCACGGAATCCAAATGAGTAAAAATTTTTAGACATTTATATTCCAGACTTCTTCTCACGCTTTAGGGCCCCTAGAATACCAGGGCAGTACAAATACCCCACATGTGACCCCATTTTGGAAAGAAGACACCCCAAGGTATTCCGTGAGGGGCATGTTGAGTCCATGAAAGATTGAAATTTTTGTCCCAAGTTAGCGGAAAGGGAGACTTTGTGAGAAAAAAAAATATATATCAATTTCCGCTAACTTGTGCCAAAAAAAAAAAATTTCTATGAACTCGCCATGCCCCTCATTGAATACCTTGGGGTGTCTTCTTTCCAAAATGGGGTCACATGTGGGGTATTTATACTGCCCTGGCATTCTAGGGGCCCTAAAGCGTGAGAAGAAGTCTGGGATCAAAATGTCTAAAAATGCCCTCATAAAATGAATGTGGGCCCCTTTGCGCATCTAGGCTGCAAAAAAGTGTCACACATGTGGTATCGCCGTACTCAGGAGAAGTTGGGCAATGTGTTTTGGGGTGTCATTTTACATATACCCATGCTGGGTGAGATAAATATCTTGGTCAAATGCCAACTTTGTATAAAAAATGGGAAAAGTTGTCTTTTGCCGAGATATTTCTCTCACCCAGCATGAGTATATGTAAAAAGACACCCCAAAACACATTGCCCAACTTCTCCTGAGTATGGAGATACCACATGTGTGACACTTTTTTGCAGCCTAGGTGGGCAAATGGGCCCACATTCCAAAGAGCACCTTTAGGATTTCACAGGTCATTTACCTACTTACCACACATTAGGGCCCCTGGAAAATGCCAGGGCAGTATAACTACCCCACAAGTGAAATGACAGACCCAAAACACATTGCCCAACTTCTCCTGAGTATGGAGATACCACATGTGTGACACTTTTTTGCAGCCTAGGTGGGCAAAGGGGCCCACATTCCAAAGAGCACCTTTAGGATTTCACAGGTCATTTACCTACTTACCACACATTAGGGCCCCTGGAAAATGCCAGGGCAGTATAACTACCCCACAAGTGACCCCATTTTGGAAAGAAGACACCCCAAGGTATTCCGTGAGGGGCATGGCGAGTTCCTAGAATTTTATATTTTTTGTCACAAGTTAGCGGAAAATGATGATTTTTTTTTTGATTTTTTTTTCCTTACAGAGTCTCATATTTCACTAACTTGTGACAGAAAATAAAAACTTCCATGAACTCACTATGCCCATAACGAAATACCTTGGGGTGTCTTCTTTCCAAAATGGGGTCACTTGTGGGGTAGTTATACTGCCCTGGCATTTTAGGGGCCGAATGCGTGAGAAGTGGTTTGAAATCAAAATGGCGAGTTCCTAGAATTTTATATTTTTTGTCACAAGTTAGCGGAAAATGATGATTTTTTTTTTTTCTTACAAAGTCTCATATTCCACTAACTTGTGACAAAAAAATAAAAACTTCCATGAACTCACTATGCCCATAACGAAATACCTTGGGGTGTCTTCTTTCCAAAATGGGGTCTCTTGTGGGGTAGTTATACTGCCCTGGCATTTTAGGGGCCGAATGCGTGAGAAGTGGTTTGAAATCAAAATCTGTAAAAAATGGCCAGTGAAATCCGAAAGGTGCTCTTTGGAATGTGGGCCCCTTTGCCCACCTAGGCTGCAAAAAAGTGTCACACATGTGGTATCGCTGTACTCAGGAGAAGTTGGGCAATGTGTTTTGGGGTGTCATTTTACATATACCCATGCTGGGTGAGAGAAATATCTTGGCAAAAGACAACTTTTCCCATTTTTTTATACAAAGTTGGCATTTGACCAAGATATTTATCTCACCCAGCATGGGTATATGTAAAATGACACCCCAAAACACATTGCCCAACTTCTCCTGAGTACGGAGATACCACATGTGTGACACTTTTTTGCAGCCTAGGTGGGAAAAAGGGGCCCAGATTCCAAAGAGCAACTTTCGGATTTCACCGGCCATTTTTTTACACATTTTGATTTCAAACTACTTACCACACATTTGGGCCCCTAGAATGCCAGGGCAGTATAACTACCCCACAAGTGACCCCATTGTGGAAAGAAGACCCCAAGGTATTCGCTGATGGGCATAGTGAGTTCATAGAAGTTTTTATTTTTTGTCACAAGTTAGTGGAATATGAGACTTTGTAAGAAAAAAATATAAAAATAAAAAAATCATCATTTTCCGCTGACTTGTGAAAAAAAATAAAAAGTTCTATGAACTCACTATGCCCATCCGAGAATACCTTAGGGTGTCTACTTTCCGAAATGGGGTCATTTGTGGGGTGTTTGTACTGTCTGGCCATTGTAGAACCTCAGGAAACATGACAGGTGCTCAGAAAGTCAGAGCTGCTTCAAAAAGCGGAAATTCACATTTTTGTACCATAGTTTGTAAACGCTATAACTTTTACCTAAACCATTTTTTTTTACCCAAACATTTTTTTTTATCAAAGACATGTAGAACAATAAATTTAGAGAAAAATTTATATATGGATGTCGTTTTTTTTGCAAAATTTTACAACTGAAAGTGAAAAATGTCATTTTTTTGCAAAGAAAATCGTAAAATTTTGATACCACCAAATGAAAGCTCTATTAGTGAGAAGAAAATGAGGTAAAATTCATTTGGGTGGTAAGTTGCATGACCGAGCAATAAATTGTGAAAATAGGGTAGGTCAGAAGTGTAAAAAGTGGCCTGGTCATTAAGGGTGTTTAAGCTATAGTGGCTGAGGTGGTTAAAAATTACCCCGATATATCAGAGCTGCTGCATAAAGTGCGCGCCGTTCTCACCCTGCTGCTGCTTGCCTGTCAGTGCTGCAGCGTTATTTCGGCCTTCCAGCTCACCGTCTCATATGCGACGTCCCACAAGGTGGAACTCTACCTTACACATGCTGGCCAGACTGTGAGAGCAGCAGCAATCGATAGTGGAGTTTCAGCTGCAGCACGCACGGGTGAGTCGCTCTGCGGAACAGCACCATTTTATGACCAATGACTGTGCCTCCATGCGAGACCTGTGTTCCTTGTTGCGCTGTTTTGAGTACTCCACCAACATGGCCAGTGCCGATAACGCCGTTCTCAGCGTTACTATCCCACTTCTATGCCTCCTTGAAAAAAGACTGCTGGCGATGATGGAAGAGGATGTGGCACAGGAGGAGGAGGAGGAGGAAGAGGGATCATTTCATAGGGTTTCCGGCCAGTCATTCACAAGTGGCTCCGAGGGTGGGTTCCTGCACCCACAAATGCCAGGTACACAATTGTCCAGCCAGGGCACAGTTCTGGAGGATGATGAGGTGGAGGATGAGGAGGAGGAGATGGAGGAGGAGGAACCATGTTCACAGCAGGGTGGCACCCAGACCAGCTCATGGCCATCACTCGTGCGTGGCTGGGGTGATACAGAGGACACAGACGATACACCTCTCACAGAGGACAGCTTTTCGTTGCCTCTAAACAGCCTGGCACACATGAGCGATTACATGCTGCAGTGTCTCTGCAACGATTGCCGAGTTGCCCACATTCTAACTTGTTCTCATTACTGGGTGGCCACGCTGCTAAATTCCAGGTATTAGGACAACGTACCGTCCTTAATTCCCTCACTGAAGCGTGATCGTAAGATGCGTGAGTACAAGCGCATGCTGGTAGACGCGCTGCTGGTGGCTTTCCCACCTGACAGCGGAGACACAGTGGAAGCACAAGGCGAAGGCAGAGGAGGAGGAAGAGGTCGCCAACGCAGCTGGAGCACCGCCAGCACCTCAGAAGGAAGGGTTAGCATAGCCAAAATGTGGAAAAGCTTTGTCAGCATGCCACAACAACCAGCACCACCAGCTGACATGGAATGTCTTAGCAGGAGGCAGCATTTTGGCAACATGGTGGAGCAGTATGTGTGCACACGCCTACATGTACTGAATGACGGGTCTGCCCCCTTTAAATTCTGGGTCTCCAAATTGGGCACATGGCCTGAGCTTGCCCTTAAAGCCTTGGAGGTGCTGGTCTGCCCTGCAGCCAATGTATTATCTGAACGTGTGTTTAGCACAGCAGGGGGCGTTATCACAGACAAGCGCAACCGCCTGTCCACAGCCAATGTGGACAAGATCACGTTCATTAAAATGAACCAGGCATGGATCCCACAGGATTTGGCTGTACCTTTTGCAGAATAGACATGTATTCCGGCCTTACCCAGCCATTGTTATACTAAAGTGCAATTGCTCATTCTTGTATTTTGGATATTTCACACTCTTTTGGAGCGTACCCTAATAAAAAATAAAAAATTAAACCAAAAAACAATGTTTGCTACCTTGTCCTCCTCCACCGCCGCTTCAATCTACACCGCTACGTCCAACGCCTCCTCAAACTCCTAATACATATGGACCTCCATCTCATAAGTCAAGTTTATTTTTTATTTTTGTTGTACGTATTTTGTTTTATGTCATTTCACTAATTTGTCTGTTACATTTTGAGGTGAATTCCACCAATTTTTGGGTGTGATATACCACTGCTCTACCTAGTAGACAGGTAAAACTATTTCACTAATTTGTCTGTTACATTTTCGTGTGAGATTCACCAATTTTGGGGTGTGATATACCACTGCTATACCTAGTAGACAGGTAAAAAAAAAACACTGATTTGTTTGTTACATTTTCAGGTAAAATTCACCAATTTTTTGGGTGTGATATACCACTGCTATACCTAGTAGACAGGTAAAAAAAAAATCACTAATCGTTAATTTCTAACGATAATTTGTTTTCCCTTAGTCCTAACAGCAGCACAGATGGGGTTAACTGCCCCTGTGGACTGGTAGGACCGGCGGAATTTTAATGAGCCCAAGAACCAATAAACGATCTTCAGCTCCCGATCTTCACCGTGTTTTTAACAAGCATAATGTATTTAGGGTGGGATATTTGTGTGCTGCTGTTAGGACTAAGGGAAAACAAATTATCGTTAGAAATTAACGATTCCCTTACGTCCTCAACAGCAGCACAGATGGGGAGATAGCAAGAAGAATCCCCTAGGGAGGGTCCTCATGCCTGGCAGAACTAAGAACAGTCTGCCCAAAAGCCGAAAACTCTGCCATCCTAGCATCTATCCTATAATGGGAGATGAAGGTTGACTCAGAGCTCCAGGAGGCCGCCTTACAGATCAACTCTAAGGGGAGGAGTCTTCTCTCCGCAACCGAGGTGGAGACCGCCCTAGTAGAATGGGCTCTCACAAACTCAGGAGGATCTAAGGATTGGGAGACGAAAGCTTCCATAATGGCCTCCTTGATCCAGCGACTAATGGTGGCTTTAGACGCTTTACGGCCTTTAGACTTACCGGCAAACAGGATAAGAAGATTCTCATCTATCCTGAACTCACTAGATCTATCCACATAGATCTGGAGGCATCTTGAAATATCCAGCGGGTCTCTAGCTGGAGTATCAGAGGAGGAGGCTGTAAACAAAACTGGTAAAGATATTACCTGATTGATGTTCTGGAAAGTAGGCACCTTAGGCCTGAAGTAAGGTAAAAACTTCAGGAGTACTCTATCCTGTAGAAAAATAATGTACGGGTGAATTGCGGAGAAAGCCTGCAATTCAGAAACTCTTTTGGCTGAAGCTATAGCCAGAAGAAAGACCATCTTTAAAGTCAAAAATTTAAAATTTACCTCCTCCAAGGGCTCGAAGAGGGGAGATGCTAGCCCCCTGAGCACTACTGAAAGATCCCACTGGGGGATAGGTTTCAGTATAGTAGGCTTTAGTCTTTCAGCTCCCTTCAGGAAGCGTTTGATGAGTGGGTCCCGAGAATGTGGCCTGTTGAGACAGGCCGAGATGGCATAAACCTGTACCTTCAAGGTAGCTGGAGATAGGCCTCTATCTAATCCATCCTGAAGAAATTGAAGTATCGCAGGAAGGGGCGGATCTGCAGACGCCACCTGTCTGGAATCACACCATGCCTCGAAGATTCTCATGATCCTGGAGTAGGCCTTCTTTGTAGACTCTGCTCGGGAATGCGACAAAGTTCTCAGGACCGACTCGGAAAGCCCTTCTATGTTGGGAAAGGACTGATCAACCTCCAGGCTGTCAGGTTGAACCTGTGCAGATCTAGGCAGAGGTGAGTGTCCCACGACACCAGGGTCTGCTCCGGGGGGAGTCTCCAGTTTTGTCCCCGACTCATCTGAATGAGCTGGGTAAACCAGGATCTTCTGGGCCAAAACGGTATGATGGCTATTACCGAGGCCTGATCCTGACGGATTTTCATCAAAACCCTCGGTATCATGGAAAAGGGAGGGAAGATGTAAGCCAGCCTGAACCTCCACGGTATTGACAGAGCATCTATCGCCAGGGGGTTGTCTTCCCTGTAGAGGGAACAGAACCTCATCACCTTGGCATTGAACCTGGTTGCCATGAGATCCACTTCTGGCATACCCCATCTGTGAACTAGCTGCCTGAAGATCTCCGGATGCAGAGACCACTCCATGGTCGGTAATCCTCGACTTAAGCGGTCCGCTATCATATTGAGGGAGCCTCGAATATGAACGGCAGATAGATGGGAAAGGTTCAGCTCTGCCCACCGAAGAATTACCCCGATCTCTGACAGAAGGGGCAATGATCTTGTGCCTCCCTGTTTGTTTATATAGAGAACTGCAGTCATATTGTCTGACTGGACTTTCACTGCTTTGCCCCGGATCTGAGGCGCAAAGTGAAGGAGGGCTAGCCGGATAGCTCGCATCTCGCGAAGATTGGAGGAAAGATGCCGCTCCAGAGGAGACAAAGATCCCTGAATTGGGGATCCGTCCAGGTGAGCGCCCCAGCCTACAAGGGACGCGTCTGTAGTCAATATGACCCAAGCTGGTTGGGTCATAGACTTCCCTGCTGGTAGCTGAAACCACCATCTGAGGGAATTTCGGGTTTGACCGGACAGGGAGCACTGGGAATCTAGCCCCGCAGGGCTGCCGTTCCATAGGTGTAAGACCTCCGACTGAAGAGGACGGAGGTGCCATAGCGCCCAAGGGACCGCATCCGCAGCCGCTGACATGAGCCCCAGCATCTTCATGAGAGTCCGGATAGAGACTCGACGAGGGACATAAAGGACCTTTGCCAGGTCCTGAATCCGCGCTCTCCTTTCTGGAGTCAACCGGAGGGACATCTCCACAGAGTCGACCACGAATCCTAAGTAATGGATTGAAGTCGATGGGCTCACATTCGACTTCTGCCAGTTGATAATCCAGCCTAGGCGGAAGAGAAAAGAGATTGCGACCTGAAGATGGTGGGTAAGGATCGGAACTGAAGAGGCTATGAAAAGCCAATCATCCAGATAAGGAATAATAGTCAGTACTTGGAGTCTCAAAGCTGCCACCACCGAAACCACCACCTTGGTGAAGATAAGGGGGGCAGAAGAGATTCCGAAGGGAAGCACGGCGAACTGAAAGTGCCTGCAAACCCCTGAAATCTGGACCGCGATCCTGAGGAGTTTCCGGGAAGCGGAATGGATCGGAATGTGAAGGTACGCATCCTTGAGGTCCAGAGTAGCCATGACGTCCCCAGGATTGAGGATATGGCTGAATGACCTTATGGTTTCCATGCAAAACCTTGTTTTCCTTATAAATCGATTGAGGAATCTCAAATCGATGATCATCCGGAGATCTCCTGTCTTCTTGGGAACCAGGAACACTGGTGAATAAATCCCTAGGCCCCTCTCCCCTGCCGGTACCTCCTCTAGGGCTCCCTTGGAAATATAGTCCTGAATGTAAGATTCTAGGACCACCTGTTTGGCAGACCCGAAGTTTCGTGTGGCGATGAATCTCTCTGGGGGGAGAGAGATAAGATCTACCCGATACCCGGCGGAAACTATGTCCTGGACCCAGGGGTCTGCAATCAACCGGCTCCAAGAGTCTTTGAAATGGGTAAGACGGCCCCCCACGGGAATCTGGGGGAGGGGTACGGGAAAATCTAGAGGAGACACTGCAGGGGCAGCAGGGCTTATCCAAGAGCCTCGAGGAGGCCCATAGTCAGGAGGGTTTTGCCTCCCTGGTGGGTTTGCGGGGGCGTCTCGGTTATTTACGAGACGGCCCCCCCCCAATCTCTGCGCCTAGACTGCTGCCCAGGACGACCTCCGCCCTTCTTTTCCTGTCTGGGGCGTCCCCGAAAGGGCTGCTGGGGGAGGCTCTTCCCTATTTTATCGGAGAGCCCCTCCATTATTTTGTCCAATTCGGACCCGAATAACCTATCTGGTTCGAAGGGGAGCCCACAAAGTTTAAACTTGGATGCGTTATCCGCGATCCACGGTTTCAGCCAGAGTGGTCTGCGGGCAGCTGAAACTAGGGCCATAGTTTTGGCGGCCAGCTTCAGCTGCATCTGGGAGGAATCAACTAAAAAGTCCATAGCCAGGTTGGCTGACTTGAAGGCTGCCAGGATGTCATCTCTTGATACGCTCTGGTCCACATCCGTCTGGATTTGATTAAGCCTAGAGCGTAGATAGGTGGCTACCTCAGTGGCCGCAATGGAAGTAGATGCGGAGGCAGCGGCCACCGCGTAACCCCTCCTAAGGGTGCACTCTGCCCTCCGGTCTAGAGGGTCCTGCAGGCTAGACCCATCGTCTGCAGGGACTAGAGTGCGCCGGGACAACTTGGCTATAGCCATGTCCACCTTGGGAACGGAACCCCACGATTCCACCAAGGGTTTAGCCATCGGGTACATGAGTCTGAATTTTCTTGTAAGCACTGGACCCTTCTCAGGCTTTTTCCGCTCTGTGCGCATCACAGAGAGGAGGGTCTCATCCGCTCTAAAGACACGCTGTGTCCGACCGGCGGGATCGGAGGACTCCCCCATGTCAACATCCTGGTCCCCCGACCTGATGGACTTGAGTAACTTCTGCGTCTTTTCTGGAGGGAAAAAGCAAGAAGTAGATTCTTCTTCCTCAGAAGAAGAAGACCCCACTGAACAGGGGGTAGGTCTTTCGACCGGTGCAACCACCTCCATGGGAGTCTGAGAGGAACCTGGTAGCCTCTCATTAAGCAGCTGAACTACTCCCTTGATGGAATCATCCACGTATGTCTTGGTCCATTGGAACATCTCCTGCATCGTGGGTTCCGTGGATGCCGTGCGACAACTCTCACATCTGGAGTAAGGACAGCTGTCATCTAGGGGTGTGTTACATTCGTAACATGCCAAATGCTTCCTCTTGGCCCCAGCCTTCCGCTGATCCTGCTCCTTAGGGGAAGCCATAGTCTGTAATGGAAGAAACAAAACAGGTCATAACACTTACAATATCAGGAGGTGGAGAAAACCAGACCTTAAGGGGGCCCACCAGCACTAGAAGAAATAGAGCTGAAAGAAGAGGAAGTACAAAACCCAAGCAAAGCAATACTGCAGGAATATCACAAAGCACAGGAGAGCTCTGGAGCTAACTTGTGAAAGCAACGCAACCAGAGCACTGACTGATGGGCTCTGGGCGCTTAAAAGGAGAAAGCCCCGCCCAATGGGCGGGTTCCTGAAACGAGATCAGCACCACTCCCTTTTTTTTTTCTCTTGTAGAAAAAACCAGAGCCTATACTGGCTCTACCTATACGAAAATTGTCTCCCCAGACTAATCCTAAGTCCAGGATGTCCTTCTAGGGAGCCAGTTTAAAAGAAAGGTGAGTTTTATACATCACCGCAAAGCTTCGGAAAACCGGAAGTGACGTAGCGCACCTAGGGCGCGTCAC
Source organism: Bufo bufo (assembly GCF_905171765.1). Lineage (NCBI taxonomy): Eukaryota > Metazoa > Chordata > Amphibia > Anura > Bufonidae > Bufo > Bufo bufo. Next base: position 104,038,295 of record NC_053393.1, on the reverse strand, counting down.
TTCCGGAAAATGGCGGCGCCCATAGCGCCGCACACATGCGGTAACGGAGGGACGGAGCACCGTCTACAGATGATGAGAGAAGAGGGGAGGGGACGCCCCCCTCCCCGACGGTACCCCAGACCGAAATCGCCATGATCAGGCCTAAAATAAAGGCACTGAGATCCATAGAAAGCGAGCTAAGCTTAAGGAGGGGAAAAGAACCCCTAAGCAATCTTCAGCTCCCAGAGAGGGAGCGACACGCCAGTCCACCTGTCCAGAGGACAGAAAAATACACGGTGGGCTGGGGGGTGATCTCCTCCCTTTCAGGGAGCTGAAGATCGTTTATTGGTTCTTGGGCTCATTAAAATTCCGCCGGTCCTACCAGTCCACAGGGGCAGTTAACCCCATCTGTGCTGCTGTTGAGGACGTAAGGGAATTTGTCTGTTACATTTTCGGGTGAAATTCACCACTTTTTGGCTGTGATATACCCCTGCTCTACCTAGTTGACATCTTAAAAAATTTCACTAATTTTTCTGTTACATTTTCGGGTGACATTCAACAATTTTTGGCTGTGATAGACCCCTGCTCTACCTAGTAGACAGATTAATAAATTTCACTAATTTTTCTGTTACATTCTTGGGTGAATTTTTTTTTTTTTTGCTGTGAATAAAGCCCTGCTCTGCATAGGTGACAGGGACTGAAATTTTTAAAAACAATTTGTTCCATTTCTGGCGATGAAAAACCCCTGCTCTGCATAGGTGACAGGGACTTAAATTTCTAAAATTTGTCTTTAATTGGCTCTTTCATTCGATCCTTCTGCTTTAATAACTTGTCCCACATTTCCGCTCCATCCCATTGCAGCCATTGACCTCCCTTGGATGAGGTCTCCTTTTTCTCACGCTCCCTCTCCGGCGTGGGAATCCTGATTCGCCGATAACCGTGATCAACATGTTAGACTCAGAAAAGAACATTGAAAGTTGATAGAGAAGATATCCAAATGGATCATGGACGTCACAGGGACGTGCGATCAGGCAGAAGTTATCTAGAGTCAATAAAGCGGCAGCAGGGCCTCTCCTGGCTAACGTTTCCAAATCCTAAATACCCCAGTGAAATTCCCTATAATTGTTTTTGATAATCATTCCAATAACAGGGCATCTTAAGAGTCCTGTATAGTTATTTATAGTCACTACCACGCCCCCTGCTTAACTTGGAACTTATGCTTCAATACTTTGTCCCACATTTCCGCTCGATTACATTTAATTTCATCCATTGACCTCCCTTGCATGTGGTATCCCTTTCTCAGACTCCATCTCCGGCCTGGAACCCTGATTCCCCGCCACCTGTGATCACCATGGTAGGCGCATAAAAGAACATCGAAAGTTGATAGAGAAGATATCCAATTGGATTGTGGACATCACGGGGACGTGCGACATGGTGGAGCAGTATGTGTGCACACGCTTACACGTACTGAATGATGAGTCTGCCCCTTTCAACTTCTGGGTCTCCAAATTAGGCACATGGCCTGAGCTTTCCCTTTACCCCTTGGAGGTGCTGGCCTGCCCTGCAGCCAGTGTATTATCTGAACGTGTGTTTAGCACGACTGGAGGGGGTTATCACAGGTTATATTTCCCAATGTTTTGGGGTGTACCCTAATTAAAAAAAATTAAAATAAATTTAAAACCAAAAAGCAGTGTAGGCTACCTCCTCCTCCTCCACCGCTGCTTCCACCTACATTGCCACATCCACCGCCTCCTCAACCTCCTACTCCATATGGACCTCGTCCTCCTAGATCAAGATTATTATTTTTTATTTTTATGTATTTTCTGTTATTTAAAGTCATTTCCCTATCCACATTTGTTTGCAGAGCACTTGCCATGCTCTTAACCACATTTTGATGCCATTTGCAGTTCTCTAGCCTTTTCCATTACATTTTACAGCCCTTTTAGTGCTCAAATATTCGTGTCCCCATTGACTTCAATGGGGTTCAGGGTAAAGTTCGGGTAAAGTTCGGGTCCCGAACTCGAACTTTTTTGTGAAGTTCGGCCAAACCCGTGGAACCCGAACATCCAGGTGTCCGCTCAACTCTACGTATAACGGGCGGATCGCGAGAAAGGCAGCCTAAATTGAAGTGAGCCATGTTTGCCAGAGTACCAACAGGTAAGACTTTGCTGTCGTCATTAGGAGGATCACTCTCAATATCCTCATCCTCTTCCTCCTCTTCTGCCCACCCACGCTGAACAGAAGGAATTAAACTTCCATGGGTACCTCCCTCTGTAGCGGAGGCAACCGTCTCCTGCTCTCCTCCTCCTCTTCATTGTGCGATTCGCGCTGAGAAGACAAACTGAGGGTGGTCTGGTTATCACCCTGTGTAATGTCTTCCCCCATTTTGACCTTTTCTACATGCAAAGCGTCATCCTTAATTGTGAGCAGCGAACATTTGAGTAGACACAGAAGTTGGATGGTTACACTGATAATAGCGTTATCGCCGCTCACCATCTCTGTTGATTCCTCAAAGTTTCTTAAAACCTCACAGAGGTCAGACATCCATGCCCACTCCTTGCTTGTGAATAGTAGAAGCTGACTGGAAAGGCGACGACTATGTTGCAGATGGTATTCCACTACTGCCCTCTGCTGCTCACAAAGCCTGGCCAACATGTGAAAGGTCGAGTTCCAGCGCATGATCACGTCGCACAACAGCCAGTGAGCTTGCAATTTCAAGCGCTGCTGCAGAGTTGACCGGCTGAAGCTGTCAATGACTTGCGAAAATGGGCACACAAGTGGCGCACCTTCACCAGTAGCTCAGGCAAATTGGGGTAGATTGACTGGTGCTGCAAGCGGATAATTCAGAGGTGGAAGTGGAGAAGGAGACAGAGGAGGAGAAGTGGGGGTTGTCCATGTGTCTGTGGTTAAGTGGACCTTTCCAGTAACTGCGTTGGTCAGGGCACGTGTGGAGGCTGTGGAAGGCCTCAGTGTCCACAAGCCTAAATTGCAACATTTCCAGGGCCAGTAATTTGGAAAGTTGCGCATTTAGTGCTATGGCCTGTAGGTGGGTGGCTGGGTATTTGCACTTACGTTGAAATATCTGGGGTAAGGATATTTGGACGCTGCGCTGTGACATGGAATTGGATGTGGTCGCTGATGGTGCTTGCGAAGGGCCAGGTGCAGGGCAGAAGCCATCTGGGCCTGTGTCTTGGACAGGGGATTGGCCAGCACATAACACAGGGGAAGAGGAGTCAGTGGTGTGACCCGCAGACACAGATTGTGGACTCAGGCATTCGGACCACCTATTACTGTGCTTTGATGCCAGGTTGGTGGTGGTGAGGTTACTAGTGTTCACGCCACTAGTTTTTTGTATGGCACAGGTTGCAAATTACAATTCTTTTGTCGTCCACACTTTCCTCAAAAAATCACCATACTCCGGAACACCTACCCCTTGGCAAGGGAGATTTCCGTAAGGGGGTGCTCCGTGGAACAGTTGCGGACCTGTTTGGTGTGGCCAATCTTCTCTCTTTTGCCACTCCACTGCCTCTTCCAGCCTGTTGCAGTGCTGCAAATCCCTCCCCCTCTGTACTGCTGTCCTCGCTCGGCTTTCCACCTTCCCAGGTTGGGTCAGTGACTTCATTGTCCACCACATCCTCTTTCACTTCCTTACTCTGCTCATCCTCCTGACTTGTTGACCTAACCACAACCACAGTGATTGACAACTGTGTCTCATCCTCTTCCTTAACCTCTTGAGACATTAATTGCTGTTGCGTAGAGTTGAGCGGACACCTGGATGTTCGGGTTCGACGGGTTGGCCGAACTTCACAAAAAAGTTCGAGTTCGGGACCCGAACTTGACCCGAACTTGACCCCGAACCCCATTGAAGTCAATGGGGACACGAATATTTGAGCACTAAAATGCTGTAAAATGGAATGGAAAGGGCTAGAGGGCTGCAAATGGCTGTAAAATGTGGTTAAGAGCATGGCAAGTGCTCTGCAAAAAAATGTGGATAGGGAAATGACTAAACAACATAAAATACATAAAAATAAAAAATAATAATCTTGATCTAGGAGGACGAGGTCCATATGGAGTAGGAGGTTAAGGTAACATAAAATACATAAAAATAAAAAATAATAATCTTGATCTAGGAGGACGAGGTCCATATGGAGTAGGAGGTTAAGGAGGCGGTGAATGTGGCGGTGTAGGTGGAAGCGGCGGTGGAGGAGGTAGCCTACACTGCTTTTTGGTTTTAAATTTATTTAAAAAAATTTAAATTAGGGTACACCCCAAAACATTGGGAAATATAACCTGTGATAACCCCTCCACACGTTCAGACAATACACTGGCCACAGGGCAGGCCAGCTCCTCCAAGGGGTAAAGGGCAAGCTCAGGCCAAACTGCCCCACCATGTCGCACAGCCCCGTGATATTCACGATCCAATTTGATATCTGCTCTATCAACTTTTAATGTTTTTTTCTGCGCCTACCATGGTAATCACGGGAGGCGGGGAATCAGGGTTCCAGGCCGTAGAGGGAGCCTGAGAAAGGGATACCACATCCAAGGGAGGACAATGGATTAAATTAAATGTAATCGAGCGGAAATGTGGGACAAAGTATTGAAGCATAAGTTTCCAAGTTAAGGAGGGGGCGCGTGGCAATTACCCACTCCCGGGGACGTAGTGACGATAAATAACAATACAGGACTCTTAAGATGCCCTGTTATTTCAATGATTAATAAAAAATTATAGGGAATGTCACTGGGGTATTTTGGATTTGGAAACGTTAGCCAGGAGAGGCCCTGCTGCCGCTTTGTTGACTCTAGATAACTTCTGCCTGATCGCACGTCCCTGTGACGTCCACCATCCATTTGGATATCTTCTCTATCAACTTTCGATGTTCTTTTCTGAGCCTACCATGTTGATCATGGTTATCAGCGAATCAGGGTTCCAAGCCGGAGAGGTAGCGTGAGAAAGGGAGACCTCATCCAAGGGAGGTCAATAGCTGCAATGGGATGAAGCGGAAATGTAGGACAAATTATTAAAGCAGAAGGATCGAATGAAAGGGCCAATAAAAGACAATTTTTTTAAAATTTAAGTCCCTGTCACCTATGCAGAGCAGGGGTTTTTCATCGCCAGAAATGGGTTAATGTCACCCACCAATGGAACAAATTATTTTTAAAAATTTTGGTCCCTGTCACCTATGCAGAGCAGGAGTTTAATCACGGCAAAAATTGTAAAATGTCAACCCAAGAATGTAACTGAAAAATTTGTGAAATTTATTAACCTGTCTACTAGGTAGAGCAGGAGTCTATCACAGCCAAAAATCATTAAATGTCATGCGAAAATGTAAAAGAAAAATTTGTGATTTTTTTTAACCTGTCTACTAGGTAGAGCAGTGGTATATCACACCCAAAAATTGGTGAATTTCACTCGAAAATGTAACAGACCAATCAGTGAATTTTATTTACCTGTCTACTAGGTATAGGAGTGGTATCTCACACCCAAAAATAGGTGAATCTCACCCGAAAATGTAACAGACAAATTAGTGAATTTTTTTAACCTGTCTACTAGGTATATCAGTGGTATATCACACCCACATATTGGTGAATTTCAACCGAAAATGTAACAGACCAATTAGTGAAATGACATAAAGTAAATAAAATAGATACAAATAAAAAAAATAAAAACTTGATTTATGAGGTGGAGGTCCATATGGAGTAGGAGTTTGAGGAGGCGGTGGACGTAGCGGTGTAGGTGGAAGCGGCGGTGGAGGAAGGCGAGGTAGCCAACACTGCTTTTTGGTTTTAAATATTTTTTTATTTTTTTATTAGGGTACACCCCAAAAGAGTGGGAAATATCAAAAATACAACAATGAACAATTGCACTGTAGTATAACAATGGCTGGGTAAGGCCGGTATACATGTCTATTCTGCACAAGGTACGGACAAGTCCTGTGGGATCCATGCCTGGTTCATTTTAATGAACATGAGCTTGTCCACATTAGCTGTGGACAGGTGGCTGTGCTTGTCTGTGATAACGCCCCCTGCCGTACTAGTCACACGTTCAGATAATACACTGGCTGCAGGGCAGGCCAGCACTTCCAAGGTGTAAAGGGCAAGCTCAGGCCATGTGCCCAATTTGGAGACCCAGAAGTTGAAGAGGGCAGACCCGTCATTCAGTACGTGTAGGCGTGTGCACACATACTGCTCCACCATGTTGGTGAAATGCTGCCTCCTGCTAAGACGTTCCATATCAGCTGGTGGTGCTAGTTGTTGTGGCGTGCTGACAAAGCTTTTCCACATTTCGGCCATGCTAACCCTGCCTTCTGAGGTCCTGGCGGTGCCCTAGCTGTGTTGGCATCCTTTTCCTCCTCCTCTGCCTTTGCCTTGTGCTTCCACTGTGCCCCCGCTGTCAGGTGGGAATGCCACCAGCAGCCCGTCTACCAGCGTGCGCTTGTACTCGCTCATCTTACAACCCTCCAGTGAGGGAATTAAGGACGGTACGTTGTCCTTGTAATGGGGATCCAGCAGCGTGGCCACCCAGTAATCAGCACAAGTTAGAATGTGGGCAACTCGGCGGTCGTTGCGGAGACACTGCAGCATGTAATCGCTCATGTGTGCCAGGCTGCCCAGAGGCAATGAAAAGCTGTCCTCTGTGGGAGGTGTATCATCTGTGTCCTCTGTATCCCGCCAGCCACGCACCAGTGATGGCCATGAGCTGGTCTGGGTGCCACCCAGCTGTGGACATGGTTCCTCCTCCTCCATCTCCTCATCCTTTACCTCGTCATCCTCCAGAACTGTGCCTTGGCTGGACAATTGTGTACCTGGCGTTTGTGGGTGCAGGAACCCACCCTCGGAGCCACTTGTGAATGACTGGCCGAAACCCTATGAAATGATCCCTCTTCCTCCTCCTCCTCCTGTGCCACATCCTCTTCCATCATCGCCAGCAGCCTTTTTTCAAGGAGGCATAGAAGTGGGATAGTAACACTGAGAACGGCGTTATCGGCACTGGCCATGTTGGTGGAGTACTCGAAACAGCGCAACAAGGAACACAGGTCTCGCATGGAGGCCTAGTCATTGGTGGTGAAGTGGTGCTGTTCCGCAGAGCGACTCACCCGTGCGTGCTGCAGCTGAAACTCCACTATCGCCTGGTGCTGCTCGCACAGTCTGGCCAGCATGTGCAGGTGGAGGTGGAGTTCCTCCTTGTGGGCACGTCGCATATGAGGCGGTGTGCGGGAAGGCCGAAGTTACTGTGCGACCTCTTGGCTGTTGTGGCATGCTGACAAAGCTTTTCCACATTTCGGCTATGCTAACCCTGCCTTCTGAGGTGCTGGCGGTGATCCAGCTGCGTTGGCGACCTCTTCCTCCTTCTCTGCCTTCGCCTTGTGCTTCCACTGTGTGACCGCTGTCAGGTGGGAAAGCCACCAGCAGCGCGTCTACCAGCATGCGCTTGTACTCGCGCATCTTACGATCACGCTTTAGTGAGGGAATTAAGGACGTTACGTTGTCCTAATAACTGGAATTTAGCAGCATGGCCACCCAGTAATGAGCACAAGTTAGAATGTGGGCAACTTGGCAATCGTTGCGGAGACACTGCAGCATGTAATTGCTTATGTGTGCCAGGCTGCCCAGAGGCAACGAAAAGCTGTCCTCTGTGGGAGGTGTATCGTCTGTGTCCTCTGTATCCCCCCAGCCACGCACCAGTGATAGCCATGAGCTCGTCTGGGTGCCACCCTGCTATGAACATGGTTCCTCCTCCTCCATCTCCTCCTCCTCATCCTCCAGAACTGTGGCCTGGCTTGACAATTGTGTACCTGGCATTTGTGGGTGCAGGAACCCACCTTCGGATCCACTTGTGAATGACTGGCCGGAAACCCTATGAAATGATCCCTCTTCCTCCTCCTCCTCCTGTGCCACATCCTCTTCCATCATTGCCAGCAGCCTTTTTTCAAGGAGGCATAGAAGTGGGATAATAACGCTGAGAACGGCGTTATCGGCACTGGCCATGTTGGTGGAGTACTCAAAACAGCGCAACAAGGAACACAGGTCTCGCATGGAGGCCTAGTCATTGGTGGTGAAGTGGTGCTGTTCCGCAGAGCGACTCACTCGTGCGTGCTGCAGCTGAAACTCTGCTATCGCCTGGTGCTGCTCGCACAGTCTGGCCAGCATGTGCAAGGTGGAGTTCCACCTTGTGGGCACGTCGCATATGAGGAGGTGAGCGAGAAGGCCGAAGTTACTGTGCGACCACCTCCTCTTCCTCTGAACTACACAGGTCACTAGCATGACCTTGATTCCATGTGGGGTCGAGGACCTCATCATCCTCCACATCATCTTCCACCCAGTCTTCACACCTGCCCTCCTTGTCAGTCTGCACACTTTTGAAAGCCCCAGCAGTTGGCACCTGTGTTTCGTCATCTTCCGAGACGTGCTGCGATGGTCCTCCCATGTACTCATCTTGAAACATAAGTGGTTGGGCATCGGTGCACTCAATCTCTTCCACTTCTGGGGCAGGGCTAGGTGGATGGCCCTGGGAAACCCTGCTAACAGAGTCATCAAAAAGCAGAAGAGACTGCTGCATGACTTGGGGCTCAGACTGCTTGGCTGATTTGCAAAAGGGTGAGGTGAAAGACTGATGGACATAGGCTGCAGGTGCCAACTCTTATCTTTCAGCAGGAGACTGGGTGGGAGACAATGTGAAAGTACTGGAGGCACTATACTATCGCCTATACTTGTTCTGTCCTCCCCATTCGTAGAGCCGCATTAGGCCCGACCAAATACCACTGCAGGTTCTGTCGCCTATTCATACCTGAGGAAGGTGTTTCACTTGTGCGTGTAGCTGGCACAGATCGACCACGTCCTCTCCCTGCAACAGGAGCTCCACTAGCAACACCACGACCAGGGCCACGTCCCTTTTTTGACGCTCTCCTCATATTTCTCAAATTTAGGATCTTACCCTAAATGGGTGTTTTTTTAATTGCAGAATAGAACCACATTATCTAAAGGGTATATCTCACAATTACATATGCACCAAAGGCTGCAAAATTAATTTTTTTGCCTAAAATGGGTGTTTTTTTAATAACAAAATAGAAGCACAGAATCTAAAGGGTGTATCTTACAAAGACATATGCAGAAAAGGCTGCAAAATTTATTTTTTTGCCCAAAATGGGTGTTTTTCAAATAGGAGAATAAAACCACAGTATCTAAAGGGTATATTTCACAATGACATATGCACCAAAGGCTGCAAAATTAAGTTTTTTGCCCAAAATAAGTGTTTTTTTTTATAGCAGAATAGAACTATAGTATCTAAAGGGTGTATCTCACTATGACATATGCAGCAACGGCTGCAAAATTTATATTTTTGCCCAAAATGGGTGTTTTTTTTACTAACAGAATATGAAAGCAGTATATAACGCCTGAATTTCACACGTACAGATGCAGCAAGGGCTTTAAAAATTGTGTATTTTGTCCAAAAAAGGTGTTTTTTAAAACTTACAAAATTATAGCTGTATTTCTAGCTTAAATTGCACACTGACTAATGAGGCCCAAAATGAAGATAATGGCCAAGAATGGGTGTTTTTTCAAAGCCAGAAAATTATTGAAGTATTTCAAACTTGTTTTTAACAATCACAGATGCAGCAAGGGCTGCAATATTAAGTATTTTGCCAAAAAAGGGTGTGTTTTTTTACTAACAGAATATGACAGCTCTATATAACGCTTGAATTTCACACGTGCAGATGCAGATAGGCTATAAAATTGTATATTTTGCCCAAAATGGGTGTTTTTTTAAAACCCTGAAAATTATAGCTGTATGTCTAGCTTAAATTGCACACTGACTAATGCGGCAGAAGCCCAAAATAAAGGTTATTGCCAATAATGGGTGTTTTTTCAAAGCCAGAAAATTATTGAAGTATTTAAAACTTGTTTTTAACAATCACAGATGCAGCAAGGGCTGCAGTATTTAGTATTTTGCCCATAATGGGTGTTTTTTTAATAACTGAATATGAAAGCTTTATATAACACTTGCATTTCACACGTGTAGATGCAGCAAGGGCTGTAAAATTTTGTATTTTTCTCAAAAAGGGTGTTTTTTAAAACCCACAAAATTATATCAGTATTTCTAGCTTAAATTGCACATATGTTAAATGAGTTCCCAAAATGAATGTTATTGCCAAAAATTGGTGATTTTCAAAGCCAGAAAATTATTGAAGTTTTTCAAACTTGTTTTTAACAATAACAGATGCAGCAAGTGCTGCAATATTAAGTATTTTGCCTAAAAAGGGTGTTTTTTTTACTAACAGAATATGACAGCTGTATATAACGCTTGAATTTCACACATACAGATGCAGCAAGGTCTGTAAAATTGTGTATTTTGTATGGATGGAGAAGAGTTAATACTCCTGTTTTCTGAGTTTTCTGAGAGTTGTGTTATCTAATCTAAGCTAACACCTTCAATTGCTTTTCAATGGCTTTTGTCTCAAGATAATGCGATGAGTTAAGAAATTTTAGTTAAGAGCTGGAGTGCTAACCCTGCTACATCTGTATGTCACCGTGCCAATCTGTGGCCTATTCATACTGCTGCTGCCACCTCCAGACCCTGTCATTGTGTCACTTGGTGGTCTCTTCATGCTGCTTCCACCTCACCACTATGTCATAGGGCCACTCTGTGGACTTCTCATGCTGTTACCATCCTCCCCACTCTATGACGGGTCGCTATTGTCCTTGTTTGGCCTTCTTGAAATCACCATTTATTTGACCTTTCTTCTGATTGGTCAGAAGTAAGGAAAAATGAGACAAACAACGGATCCTGTCTGTGTAGCAGCTGCAAGGCCTGTATTGTCGCATCAGAATTGGCTTATGATTTGGTAGCCAAAAGTAGGAGTGGGTACTAAACACAGAAGACATGCAAATATTACCTTCATGTGTCATCTCTGCTTTGGATCCACTCCTGTTTTTTTTGGAATTAGAAGTACTGATGGATTACTGACCAAATGCTGACCGAGTGAAGGCATATGCTCCCCAGACAGGATCCTTTTTTTTTGCGTTATTGTTCTGACGGATCAGAGGTAGGGCAAATTAATCAGTGACGTCAACACAAACTTACTGCTGACACTCTCTTCACTCTGTCGGGGGCTCTACTTGTATAAGCGTTTAATAAAACAGGTTCTGTAGACATCTATGTGGAATCAGCTGACGAGGGTGTAAAAGGAGTGCGCTACAAGGCTGACTTCATACTTGAGTTATTTGGTCAGTTTTGGCGAATTTAAGTAAACTTTCTTATAATTTTAATCAAGTTTTGGTTCAATTTAATATTAAATATTTAATGAATTTACAAAAAAACATTACATGTTGCCTAAGACAGGAGAGAATCGGCCAGGCTTCTGTTTAACATCACGGGTTCCCAGTCATCATGGAAATTAAAAGGATGGCATATTATATTTAATTAATTTAATAATAAAATATTTAATACATTTACTAATAAAATTTCCATTTTGCCTACTACAGGAGAGAATCGGCCAGTCTTCTGTTTATTCAACGTCGTGGTGTTGCGATGGAGAAAGCATGCCAAGCAAACAATTCCTCTCCACCTGGAGACGAATCCTGTCAAGATTCATGCAAGTGCGGTATGGGCTGCTCATTGACCAAGATACTTCTGGGGGATCCTGCCTGGCATGAACAGGCCTCCAGTAGCTACAGACAATGAGAAGACAAAGCTTAAAGATAGCTTGGAGCCCGGAAGACTCGTGAAGTTACTCAAGATTCAGACCAACCAACCAGGCCCCGGTCTCTTCGTCTCGTGAAAACATCACGGGTTCCCAGTCATCATGGAAATCAAAAGGAGGGCATCCTGTGGTGCATGGAGATGGAGTGGGTCTTCGGATTCCTCCTGCACTATACGGACGTCTCAGAAATGAACCGCTTCTCCCAGTCCCGACAGCTGCTCCTTTGAAGGTCATAGATCGTTCCGGCCATCCGACATCTATTCGCTCTGCTGAAGGATTATTTTAAAAGTGTGTAGAAGCCGACACGAGGCCCCCATACTGCAGATTTATCATGGATACACTGGATTTTACAATATTAAATTATTATTTTGTGCATTAGTAATACTGATGGATTATTGAGGAAATGCTGACCGAGTGATGGCTCAAACAGTATCAGTTTTTTGTGGGTTATTGTTCTGACGGATCAGAGGAAGGGCACAATAATCAGTGACTTCAACACAAACTTACTGCTGACACCCTCTCCACTCTGTCGGGGGGGCTCTACTTGTATAAGCATTTAATAGAACAGGTTTTGTAGACATCTATGTCGAATCAGCTGAAGAGGGTATAAAAGGAGTGTGCTTCTTCTTGACGCTAACATGGACCTGTAAGGCTGAGCTAATACTTGAGTTATTTGGTCAGTTTTGGCCCCGTGACTGCCCAAATAAGTGAAGTGTACAGTGATTCTAATAGCGATGCCTGTCATCTGCATGTCACACTGACTGACAGTATTATTTCACTACCCCAGCACATTCCCAATGCGTGTTACTGCAAGGCACAGTGTTCTACATCCATATAAAGGCTATATGCATCCCGGAAACAGCCGTTTTTTAGCCGTTTTTTATCGTGAATATATTTGGATCAAAGCAAATTTTTGGGGAAAATTCAGCAAACCAGCCAAATTGAATTTTTGAGAAATTCGCTCATCTCTAGATGATATCTTAACTCGACATCAATACACATCTAATTCCAGAAATTGCACCAAAACTACATATTCCATCTTTGCAGTATTTTAGGAAAATAGTGCATTCTCAAGTATTTCATGTTCAGGAACATATTCCATATAAATGTCCATATGACTATCCATACTTAGCATAAAATCCATTGTGCATCATGGGTAACAGTCAGGATTCAGCGCACACAACTCCCACACGTTTTGGTGGTCTTCTTGAGAAAGGGGGTGGACCCTGAAACGTAGCATCTTGGTTGCTGGGCTCTGTGTGCACTGAATCTTGACTGTAACCCATGATACACACTGGATTTTTTGATGGACATCCATATGGACGTTTACATGGAATATGTGCCTGAACATGAAATAATTGAGAATGCATGATTTTCCTAATTAAACACTGCAAAGAAGGAATATGCTGTTAGTGGCATTCACCAATCACACCCAATAGTATTGCTGTCCTTCTACATCCCCCTTCTCTGGAACTCCCACGGATTAGTGCCATGAGCAATGTCCTTAAAAACCTAAATGTTGGCAGAAACTGCTCCCAGTGTTATTCCATACTTCTTTGCATACTGATGAACATATGCTGTACTTGCATCAATTTGCATAAATTAAAAAATATTTATTGCAATAAAGAAAGTATCCTGGTTCTCCTATGCTAATGTCTGATGAACTCCCACTTAGCACAGTTGATGTGTACTGGAGAGCTGAACATGGGCATACTGACCACAGATACTACAGGTAAATTTCCCAGTGGGCCAATGTCCAGAGGGCCACCCAACCCTTGCTCTTGGCTGCCAGCCAGGTACATAAGGATCTCATGCTGTAAGCATTAATTCATGTAGGCAGCAATTTGTGCTGCACTATGGTTTTATTTTCTGCTGGGACAGTATTTTGTCCTGTACTATTGCCGGGCCCGTCTACTTACGTAGCCTCACTTTTTGTCAGTTTGGACCCGCCTACAACATGGAGCCACTTTAAGTTCCCAGTCTGCCCCTGTCAAAGAATCATAATTATTAGCTACACTTAGATATTGTATGTACTGTGAGAAGAGAAAAATGGAAAGGAGAACAGCATCTGCTGTACACCTGTACTGTCATATATGTGCTCATTTGCTCAGCTGTTGAATAGGACTTTACATTAAGATAACCATATCTATGCATTAAGGTAGGTTCTTTTACAAAATCAGTGTAGTAAGATCAGTTCTCTTATCATATCTATGTAGTAAGTTGGCTCTGTAACCAAATCTATTGCAGAATGCAATTCCAACAGATCCAAAGCAAAGACCCCAGTGCTGCAAGGTAACAGTGATAACTATTGAATCACCATTCTGCACAAAATTTATGTAGTATGCTTCCTTTTGTTTATTTTTCTATATGCAGCCTTACTTATGCATTCAAAGCTTCAGATAAATAATAATAATAAAAATAATAACAATAAATAAATAAATACAGAAATAATCAGGGCTAAAGTCCTTGTAGAAATGGTCTAGTTTGGCAGCCATGACTTTCACCTAGGCATTGCAGCATTTGAAGACAAAGCACAGGTTACTGATCTAGTTAAGCCAATATCTGTATTTTTTAGACAGCTAACTTTCACCCTCAGGAAGGAACATTTGCTTCAGAAGCAGAAACCTGCTTTAAATAATCTAGAAACATCACAAAGATATATTGGATACCCCAGGCCCACCCCCAGTATGCACAAGGGATAAATTAATACAGACAAAATACAGATAAATGAATACAGAACTACAGACCAAAATGTACAAAGGCCAGGGGCAAAATAATGCAGGTGTTTTGTAATTGTTTTTTTATCCTGCATTTTTTTGAGGGAAATACTTGAATTTATAAACCTAAATTTGGGTACCCCAAAAGTCCTTCACCCAAAATATTGCCTCCTCTGAATTTTAGATAAAGTCTTTAAAGTGATTATTCTTGTAGCTTCAAAAGCTGAACAGCTGGACACACCCCAAAGAAAACACCCACCCACCGAGCCTGGATTAAAGAAATCAATAATGCATAAAGCTATTATACACAATAAGGCATAAACTAACACATTCAGTCAGGAGGTGTCCATACAATTATCACAGTTATTTCCTGTGGTACATATTACAATACCTGTTGAATACTACATTTCCCAAATCATCTATTTGCTTTCCAGAAGTAATTCAAACCCATGCATAGTAAAGAACTGAGAAGCAAAAAAGCTATACAAAAAACAGCATTGTATAATATTCCTTGGTGTAGTGAAAGGCAGCATGGATCATCCCTCAGACTCCAGGTACAAGCTGATATTCCACAAATGCATAAGTAGATCCAGTGCTCTAATAGTTCAAAACGTAACTTTTACTAAAGAAATATTAAAATTTCACGGCTGTCCTTAGCTTATATGTTTTAAGCATGTTGCGCTTAAAGGGGTTATGCAGGAATTGATAATGATGACCTATCCACAGGATAGGTCATCATTTTCATGTTGGCGGGGGTCCAAATCCTGAAACCCCCGCCGATCAGTTATATCATTGAGCACAGCCGGCTCCTAGCAGCTTTCCAAGCACAGCAACATACATTGTATAGAGGCTGTGCTTGGTATTGTAGCTCAGTCACATTCACTTTGATAGGGGTGAACTACAACTAGGCCTATTTTAATAACTGATCGGTCTGGGTCCCGGGTGTTGGATCCTGGATGATCTGATATTAATAATCTATCCAGAGGATAGGTCATCAATATAAGTTCCCAGATAACCCCTTTAATCATAGCGAAATTAAACTCTACATGCGCAAAATATGTAAGTTCAGGAACGCCATGAAGTTTTAATGTTTCTTTAGGAAATGTTAAGTTTTAACCTACAAGGGCGCCGGATCTACCATATTTTTCAGACTATAAAATGACCTTTTTGCAACAAAATTTGGGGAAAAATGGTAGTGGATCTTATAGTCCAAATACTAGTGACCGCTTTCATTATGGAACCGGTCATTAGTATGCAGGAGGCCTGAGGAGTGCTGAGGGAAGTGCTATGCTGGTTCTACTCACCCACCCTGATCTTCTTCTGGGCCTCATGCTGCACGGTGTCCTGACTGCATACAGCATCAGGATGTAGTACACGTAAGTGAGCACTCTGACCTGATGCAGGGCAACGTCAGGTCACAGTTCAGTGTGGGTCAGAAGAAATTCAGGGAGTGGTGAGATCTGCAAAGTGGTAGCGATATCTGTAGCAAGCAAAGTAAGTTTTATTTTTTAATGTCTGATCTGAGGTCTGATGTAGTGTTGAACGCAAATATTCGATTTGCGAATTTAAAAAAAATCGCAAATTTATAGCAAATATATCGCGAATATATTACATTGCCGATTTTTGCAATCAAGTAAACAATAACTGGAGATCACGAAATCTCGAATTTGCGAATTAATGGCGAATATTCAGGCCAAAATTTGCGAAATATCGCAAATTCGAATATTGCCTATGCTGCTCATCTCTAGTCTGATGGGGATCTGATCTGAGGCTGATGGGTGTCTGATCTGAGGCTGATGGGTGTCTGATCTGAGGCTGATGGGTGTCTGATCTGAGGCTGATGGGTGTCTGATCTGAGGCTGATGGGTGTCTGATCTGAGGCTGATGGAGTTCTGATCTGAGGCTGATAGGGATCTGATCTGAGGCTTATGGGGGTCTGATCTGAGGCCCATGGGGTCTGACCTGAGGCTGATGGAGGCTGGGGGGAATCTTATGGGGGTATGATTTGTGGCTGATGGAGCTTAGGGGTCTGATGAGGGTCTGATCTGAAGTCTGATGGAGCTTGGGAGTCTGATTTTGGGGTCTTATGAATAATGGAGGTCTGATTTGGGAGTCTTGAGGTCGGAAGAAAAAAAATAAATTTCCTTATTTATCTCCTGTAAATCCTAGCTTCGTCTTATAGCCTGGTGCTCTTATAGTCCGAAAAATATGGTAATTTTAAAAAACAGTTTTTACTTAAACAAAAAAATTAAATTTTGCTAAAGCTTGCAATATTTTTTGAAATTTTAGAACTATTTTTCTTTAATTGAAAACATTGTATAGTGCATTGACACTTGTCAGTCAGATATTTTAAAATTTTTGTATTGCTATACTTCTCTGTATTGAGAGTGTATTCCAGGAAATCTGGGACTGTTCTGCTGTTTCTGGGATACTTGAATGGTGTGTTTCCCTAAACAAAAATGTATGCATGCACTAATAATCTAATCTCAGCTGCCTCAGGTTAAATTCAAAATACATTTGCTTTCACTAATCTGCCAATGTAATAACAGACATGCTGATAGGCTTAGATGCATGAATGTTTGCCAAATTGTATTCTTTTTGCATATGTGTAGCCAGTATATGTTGGGATGCTGCAGCCCTGTCTGTACTGAAGATCACAGTCAATCCTATGTTACAAACTAATGTTCTGAAAAACATACCACATAATATTTTGGTTATCGGTAGAAAACATACAAATTTAGAGTCTTGGCTTTCCACAATTGAGACTAGGCTGTGTAGCCTATTTGCTGCAGGGGCAAATATAGGTTCTTGATAGAATGCTTATGCATCTATGAAAAGTACAATAAAAAGGGTATTCATATCTGAATATCTGTGGTATACCTCTTAGACTCACTCCTATCTCAAGAACGGGGATGTCATGAAAAGGGAACTTCCAAAAACAGCCAAGTGCTTTCACGGCAATTTTTGGGAGTCCCATAGCACTGGAAAGGTTTGTCCACTTTTCTTGTCATCGAGTGTGCTTATCAGCAATTTTTGGAAGTCTGATAGCAGTTAGTGGACTAGATGACGGTGCACATGCACACTGTGATCTTCATTGATAGAGGGTCCCGTTCTTGAGATAGGAGCAGGATATAGGTGGGACTGACACCTATTGGACATATCATATCCTTTCAATATGCCACAATTGTAGTGATAAGGCAACCCATCCAGCCAATAAAATATAATTTACATCACAAATTAAAAGTGCATATTTAAAAGTAAAAGGCCCATTATAACACATCTCTCTTTTAGAGGCATATATTGCCCATTAACTAATTATTTGAGGTTTCCCTCAGCATCCAACATCACATGAAATCACTGAACAGTATCTTTACTTTAAAGTTCTTCAAATTAGGCTATTGATGATATATAACACTCAATGAAACTCTGATTCATTGGACAAAAAAAAAAACTGACACGGAGACCTCAATAAGCTAGAGCTTGGGGAGGTAAATGACAAATACAATTTAATGATGATAGATGTAAAGTAATGCAACAAGGTCACAGTAATAACATGCCAGAATGTACATTAAAAATATAGGAATATTAATCTAAAACTACAATGTAACAAGTCACACACATATAATATAGAGAATGAAAAAAAAAAGATCACGCATTTGACAATAAGCACACAGAATTTTTTTTATTTAATAACATGATTGGGTTATTGGATATTCCCCAGGGCCTCTCACATCACTAAGTAAGATATCCTGAACCCAACCCAACCCTTATACCCAAAAAAAAACTCACAGCCAGGGTTGGATTAAATCAGCCACAGCAGCCGTTTTATTAATAAAATAAATAAATAAATACATAACATGTATATATAAATGACAGTAACATACCCCCTGACGAGGGAGGTCATAGAAGCCCCAAATCCTTAATCATATATATAAACACCCCAACACGGCAATTCCATCTTGCCTCCAGCCGCAAAACTCCAGCTCGGAGACACCAACTGATGGACGCCTCTCTGAACCAACCAAATGCCTCAACTATGAGAGTCCAGCCCCCATCCTGGAGGCCCTCCCATTTTCCATACCATCCAATACCACCAGCTTCTATGACCTTTCACCGCCAACAATGCGCAGCTTGACCCCTGCGCCTCAAGCCTGAGTGTTCCTCCAAACACCTAGCGCCCTCTCAATACCCCCCTGCAGGCCCAAGGACCACAAATCAATCCCCACTTTGTTCAAATGAACGCCATCAGCCCTCCAAAAACCTCCGGTACCCACCTCCAAATCAGTATGCCGCACCACCACAGCCCCATTCCTGGCCACAAACTTACCAACCGCCCTATTCACTTTAATCCGCGCCTTATTCACACGCTCCACCGACCGCGCGACCCGCCACGACTTCTGATATACAATATCCGACCAAATGGTTACTAAACCCGGGAACAATGACCACAATCTCAAAAGGTAAAATTTTATGTCCTTGATCAACTCCCTACATGACCGAACACCCAGATCATTGCCCTCGACATGCAGCACCAGAATATCAGGGGGACGATATTCCCATCACATTCCCCCACAGCATACCTCTACGCCCGACCCATCTTATGATCGCCGCCTCCCTCCCAATCCCCAACTGACACCCATTCGGCCTTACGTCTGCCGGAAGAGCGCCCCAAAAAACAAACGAGTACCCCAGAATCCATACTAACGCAGCCGCACCACCTGAAACATAAAGGAGAAAAGAAAAAAGGGGGACAAAACACGGCATTAATAAACAACCACGCTTTACAAACCCCCTAAACGCACATATGACTTAAAACGAACAGATTCCCATCTCCCAATCTTCTTGATCACCTCATCACCCAAACCCAGCCGTGCTGCCTCAGTCGCTGCCCCAATTCGGAAGGAATGACCAGTGTAACCCTTTGAGTCCATTCCCAACGCTGCAAAACATTTTTTGAAAACCGCCACAAACTGAAACCTTGACAAAAATGACCCGTCATCATGCCGTAATAGAGGACCCACACCGACCCAGCCAGCCCCTCCCTATAATCCCTCAAACAACTGACCGGGCATACCAAGCAACCCGGAACCGCATACAATGACACACTACAACCCCTGCCCTCCCTGTCAGTCTTAGATACCCGAAGTCGTACCACCACCCTATCCCCATACAAATCTACATCCCCCCCCCCAAACCCCAGGACTCCTGCTCACTAATTCACCCAAACGAAACGCCCCAAAAAAAGTCAGCGAAAACGCCAACCTAAAAAATAAACGCACCTCAGCTGCCGACCTACACACCGGATCAACACAAACCCTTATTCGCAACAACATATCAAAAGAGACCTGCCTCCTACTGTCGGACAATCGCCCACCCCGCCTAAAACCCTTTAACACCTGCCTCACTAAAAACATCTTCGTAATGTCCGGAAGGTCCCGCAATTTAACCCCTTAAGGACTCAGCCCTATTTCACCTTAAGGACTTGGCCATTTTTTGCAAATTTGACCAGTATCAATTTAAGTGCTGATAACTTTAAAACGCTTTTACTTACTCAGGCCGTTCTGAGATTGTTTTTTCGTCACATATTGTACTTCGTGACACTGCTAAAATTGGGTCAAAAAAGTTATATTTTTTTGCATAAAAAAATACCAAATTTACCAAACATAAAAAAAAATAATCAAATTTCCAAGTTTCAATTTCTCTACTTCTATAATACATAGTAATACCTTCAAAAATAGTTATTACTTTCCATTCCCCATATGTCTACTTCATGTTTGGATAATTTTGGGAATGATATTTTATTTTTTGGGGATGTTACAAGGCTTAGAAGTTTAGAAGCAAATCTTGAAATTTTTCAGAAATTTTCAAAAACCCAATTTTTAGGGACCAGTTCAGGTCTGAAGTCACTTTGCGAGGCTTACATAATAGAAACCACCCAAAAATGACCCCATTCTATAAATTACACCCCTCAAGGTATTCAAAACTGATTTTACAAACTTTGTTAACCCTTTAGGTGTTCCACAAGAATTAATGGAAAATAGAGATACAATTTAAAAATTTCACTTTTTTGGCAGATTTTCCATTTAATAATTTTTTTCAAGTTACAAAGGAAGGGTTAACAGCCAAACCAAACAATATTTATGGCCCTGATTCTGTAGTTTACAGAAACACCCCATATGTGGTCGTAAACTACTGTACGGGCACACGGCAGGGCGCAGAAGGAAAGGAATGCCATACGGTTTTTGGAAGGTAGATTTTGCTGGACTGTTTTTTTTTTACACCATGTCCCATTTGAAGCCCCCCTGATGCACCCCTAGAGTAGAAATTCCATAAAAATGACCCCATTTAGGAAACTACACCCCTCAAGGTATTCAAAACTGATTTCACAAACGTCGTTAACCCTTTAGGTGTTCCACAAGAATTAATGGAAAATAGAGATACAATTTCAAAATTTCACTTTTTTGGCAGATTTTCCATTTTAATAATTTTTTTCCAGTTACAAAGCAAGGGTTAACAGTCAAACCAAACTCATTATTTATGGCCCTGATTCTGTAGTTTACAGAAACACCCCATATGTGGTCGTAAACTAATGTACGGGCACACGGCAGGGGGCAGAAGGAAAGGAATGCCATACGGTTTTGGAAGGCAGATTTGGCTGGACTGGTTTTTTTGACACCATGTCCCATTTGAAGCCCCCCTGATGCACCCCTAGAGTAGAAACTCCCAAAAAATGGCCCAATTTTAGAAACTATGGGATAGGGTGGCAGTATTGTTGGTTCTAGTTTAGGGTACATATGATTTTTGGTTGCTCTATATTACACTTTTTGTGAGGCAAGATAACAAGAAATAGCTGTTTTGGCACCGTTTTTATTTTTTGTTATTTACAACATTCATCTGACAGGTTAGATCATGTGATATTTTTATAGACCAGGTTGTCACGGATGCGGCGATACCTAATATGCATACTTTCTTTTTATTTATGTAAGTTTTACACAATGATTTCTTTTTTAAAGCAAAAAAAAACATGTTTTAGTGTTTCCATAGTCTGAGAGCCATATTTTTTTTAGTTTTTGGGCGATTACCGTGGGTAGGGTATGATTTTTACGGGATGAGATGACGGTTTTATTGGCACTATTTTGGGGTGCGTGTGACTTTTTGATCGCTTACTATTACACTTTTTGTGATGTAAGGTGACAAAAAATTATTTATTTAGCACAGTTTTTATTTAAAAATGTTTACAGTGTTCATCTGAGGGGTTAGGTCATGTGATATTTTTATAGAGCCGGTCGATACGGATGTGGCGATACCTAATATGTATACTTTTTTTTTATTTATGTAAGTTTTGCACAATAATATAATTTTTGAAACAAAAAAATAATCATGTTTTAGTGTCTCCATATTCTGAGAGCCATAGTTTTTTCAGTCTTTAGGCGATTATCTTAGGTAGGGTCTCATTTTTTGCAGGATCAGATGACGATTTGATTGGCAATATTTTGGGGTGCATATGACTTTTTGATCGCTTGCTATTACACTTTTTGTGATGTAAGGTGACAAAAATTGGTTTATTTAGCACAGTTTTTATTTTTTATTTTTTATGGTGTTCATCTGAGGGGTTAGGTCATGTGATATTTTTATAGATCCGGTCGATACGAACGCGGCGATACCAAATATGTATACTATTTTTTTTATTTATGTAAGTTTTACACAATGACAGCTTTTTTAAAACAAAAAAAATTATGTTTTAGTGTCTCCATATTCTGAGCCATAGTTTTTATATTTTTTGGGCGATTGTCTCAGGTCGGGGCTCATTTTTTGCAGGATGAGGTGACGGTTAGATTGGTACTATTTTGGTGGGCAAACGCCTTTTTGATCGCTTGCTAGTGTACTTTTTGTGATGTAAGGTGACAAAGAAATGGTTTATTTAGCACAGTTTTTATTTTGTATTTTTTACGGTTTTCATCTGAGGGGTTAGGTCATGTGATATATTTATAGAACCGGTCGATACGGATGCGACGATACCTAATATGTATACTCCCCCCCTCATTTTTTACACATTTTTTTTAACTTTATTTGGGGAAAATGACGTTTTTGTTTATTTTTACTTGAAACATTAAATTTTTTGGGGGGAAAACTTTATTTTTTCAACTTTTTTTTCACTTTATTTTTTGTCCCACTTTTATCTCACAGGCTCTTCACCGGAAGGCAGATGCCTTCCATGCCATCGGGTCCCCCCCACAGCCCCATGGGGACCTGATGGCACCGCTGACTACCGCCGCCCGCACAATAAAAAGCTGCAAACCGCAGGTCTGAATTGTCACGGGACCCCCCCGTGCATTTAGCCGTGGTGCCTGCTTAATGATTTGAGCAGGCACCATGTTCCGATCACCGCCCGCCGGGCGGCGGTGATCGGAACAACACATGACGTACCGGTACGTCATGGGTCCTTAAGGACTCGGGAAACATGCCGTACCGGTACGTCATGCGTCCCTAAGGGGTTAAAGCCAAAAACCAAACCGGCCAAACACCTATTCACCCTCGTCACCGACCAGCCCTCTTCAACTATATGACCCAAAAACAATACCAACAGAGCCTACCTCACCCCCATCGACCCCCACTCCCAATCTAACACACCATTCCTCCCTACAACGCCAAGCCTTACCGTATTCCAACCACGTACCTGCACTCAACGACTGTCTAAACAAACCCGCTATGGTACCCTTCAAACCGGACACTCCAACCCCTCCGTCTCCGCCTCTGGCGCCAGCTGACGAAACCGCTCCAACTGTAGACGAGAAAGAGAATCAGCCACTCCATTAGCAACGCCCGGCACATGAACCGCCAAAACCCAAGCATTCAAAGGCAAACAAAGCAGCACCAAATGCTGCAGCAACCTGACAACGGGAGGGGAAGATGCCGTCAGACTGTTGACCGCCTGCACAACACCCAAGTTGTCACAATGACACCGCACCTTTTTGTTCCTGAACTTGTCACCCCAGAGTACAACAGCCAGTACTATAGGGAACAATTCCAGCAGAGTAACATTCTTCACCCAGTCCCTCAAAAACCACGACTCAGACCAATTACCTGCACACCACTGGCCTTCACAATAGACACCAAAGCCCACCCCGCCCGCTGCATCCGAGAACAACTCAAAACTCTCAACCGTGTCCCCCATGACTAACGCCCTACCATTAAACTGCTCCAAAAACCAGTCCCAAACCTCTAAATCCTTTCTCAACTCCTTACCCAGCCGAACAAAATGATGCCCCAAAACCACACCTCCCGTGGCAGCCGCCAGCCTCCTACAAAAAATTTGGCCCATCGGAATAATCCGACAAGCAAAATTCAGCTTCCCCAACAAAGATTGCAAATCCTTCAAACAAATTTTTGGCCCGCCCCTCGCCGTCCGTACCGCAGCCCTCAGGTCCTACAACTTGTCCTCAGGCAGCCTACACTCCTCCGCACCATGTCTAACACTATGCCCAAAAAACATAGGTCCGTAGTAGGCCCAACCGTCTTCTCCGCCGACAACGGCACCCCAAACGACTCAAACACCGACTGCAACGAAGCCAATAACAAACCGCATACCCTGGAATCCGCAGGACCCAAACACAGGAAATCGTCCCAATAATGAATAAGCGAAGTACACCCCGACACGTCCTTCACCACCCATTCCAAAAAGGAGCTAAACTTTTCAAAATACGCACACGAGACAGAACACACCATTGGTAAACACCTGTCAACAAAAAAAAAAACATTCCAAAAACAACCCAACAAATGCAAACTATCCGGATGAACTGGCAACAGACGAAACGCCGCCTCAATGTCCGTCTTTGCGAACAGGGTACCCGGCCCCAACTTCCGCACCCAACCGACCGCTGTGTCAAAGGACGTATACACCACCGAACACAGCTCCGGATCAATCCCATCATTCACCGATGCCCCCTTTGGGAATGACAAATGGTGAATCAAACAAAAAGCGTTCAGCTCCTTTTTTGGAACCACCCCCAAGGGCTAAACCCGTAAGTTCACCATAGGCAAATCCTCATAAGGCCCATCCATTCTCCCC
The DNA here is from genome assembly GCF_905171765.1 of Bufo bufo. NCBI lineage: Eukaryota > Metazoa > Chordata > Amphibia > Anura > Bufonidae > Bufo > Bufo bufo. The sequence continues at coordinate 104,013,831 of NC_053393.1, read as the reverse complement.
AAAGCAACTTACTTAGCTAATTTTTGCGTCACTATCTCCGGGTGCACCAAAGCAGAACGCAAATTTTTAAGCTTCCTGACCACTGTTTCCAAAGGGGAAGACGGAATAGCAAAACCTTCCTCGAAACCCCTCCTCAAAAACTCTGCCACTGCCCTATCCGGGTATCTACTTAAATACCACCCCATCGCGTCTACTCCTACCGGCATCTGCCCCTTTTCCAACCGCCTCTCCACCCCTTGGCCTGGTGCCCCGGAAACAATGACTGGCCCGGTGACTTCCCCCGCAAGCAGAGCATTCGTGCTTGAACTTGCATTTCTGTCCAAACTTGCAACTTCCTTCATTGAATAAGAAACACAAGCCCTTGGCCGAAGCCGCCGCAAAACCGGACTGCCATGCCCCCCCCCCTGCTCCCCTCGAAAAAGCTGCCCCTGCCGCACCGGCGCCATCACCCTCATCCACAACCCCTATAGTCCCACCACATGCTGGGGTGGACCGCTTTCCTCTGACGAAACTGTTCGTCATACCCCAACCACCCTGAACCCCCGTATACCCTATAAGCTTCCCCTATAGCATCCAGGTAGCAAAAAAGAGGAGAACAGCTATCCGGCGCCCTTTCGCCAATCACACTCGCCAAAATCGCGAAAGCATAAAGCCAATTCCCAAAAGGTGGGGGAATCAGCCGATACCGCCTCTTCTCCTCCTCCTCCTTTTTTCCCACATCCTTCCTAACAACATCCAAATTAAAATGCTCTAGAGGAAGAAGCGATAAAATATCCACGCATTCCCCGCTCCATATCCTGTCCCTCACCTCTTGCTTTAAGTGCGCCCCCAAGGGCCCCTAAAAGCACATGTACACCTCCCCCCTAGCCGCGTCATCCACCCTGGGCCTATCCTCTCCACCCCCCACCTGCGTTTGCACCGAACCCCCCCACGCCGCATGTCGCCCCCCCGCGTCTGCACCGATACCCCACCACCAACCGCCGTCTCTCCCCCAATCCCCGTCCCCACCCCCATGCTTGCAAAGGACCCGCCCCGCCAGACCCCGACTCCACACCCGCCAAACCACATAACAACCGGCCCAACTCCCCCAATCACTTCAGACTGACCCCCCCACACCGACACCCTGAATTAAAGCAAGTAACGTAGCCAATTTTGTCTCACCTAGCTGCCCGGGCGCTGTGAACCCCGTAGCCGTTGATCTGGACTCCCGTCGCTCCATTTCGGACCGCACCGACACGGACCCTCTTGCTGGTGATGAAACTTTGCTATCTCCCGGCGTCCCAGCTTTCTCTGCACTGGACGCGTTCTGCGCTGACCTGGATCTCACTTCACTGGCCACACCAGAAGGACCAGCCAGGGGCTGTCCGCCATCTTGAAGGGGCCTGTGCACCGACGCCACCCTCTGATGCACAGCCCCGTGCTTCTTGATGCTGCAGGCTCTCCCACACCAAGCAGGCTTCCCCCCCGCAGAAGGGGAGGAGCCTGCAGTACCTGATCCTTCAGCCCTGCCGTCTGCTGCCGCACGCCGGGGGGTCCCCCCCGCCTCTCACTGAGTCCCGCCGCACGCCTGGATTCCTCCCGAGCTGGGAGGACTTAGGACGGGGCTGAGAATGTCCCCACCTGGCCCGGAGGGTCCCCGGAGGGGCTCCTTAACCCGCGCTGGACTCTGGGGGTGTCCTCCATGATAAGGCCCGCCGGCGGCCTGGCCCGCCGGCGGCCTGTCCCGCTGCGGCCGTCTTTCGCTCGGCGGTGGGCTGACAGTACCCACCGCCTCCCCCTGCAACAAGCTGGCTACATGGTCCTGTAGCAAGCCCGAACCTCGGGCCTCCGCTGCCGCCCTCAGCCTCGCCAGAACTGCATCCACGTCGGACATGGTGAGATGCCTGAGATGCCTGCTCCTCTATGCTTTCTCTAAAAATGGCGCCGCCTTGCATGCGACCGCCCCCCTTTGTTGCCTACCCTCCGCCCCCTCTTACAGCCCGCCCCACTATTTCCCTACTAACCCCTTACCTCCCGGCCCTGTACCCAAAACACATCATGTCGGCCTCCCTTAATTCGTCCAGCCTCACTTGACGCTAATTCACATCAAACTTGGCAGAAATGAGCAATGAAAATATACACCATGCATAAAGGGTTAAACCCTAAATAAAATATCAGGGACATTACTCTACACCCTCTCCATAGCACTCACCCCCAATGAGTCCAAAATACTATGCAGTTTGCATCTCTTTCATGTACAGTGGCGCTTGAAAGTTTGTGAACCCTTCAGGATGTTCTATATTTCTGCATAAATTTGACCTAAAACTACATCAGTCCAAAAAGTTGATAAAGATAACCAAATCAAACAAATGAATCAAAATGATTAAACTTGGTCATTTATTTAGTGAAGAAAATTATATAATGTCTGAGTGGACATGCACCTCGTCTTGGAGGAATTTTACCCGATTGGTTCGTACAAAACAGCTTCAACTCAGTTATGTTGGTAGGTTTCCTTCCAAGAACTGCTCACTTTAGGTTCTTACACAAAATTTATATTGGATTAAGGTCAGGACTTTAACTTGGTCATTCCAAAACTTTAACTTTATTCTTCTTTAACCATCCTTTAGTAAAACAACTTGTGTATTTAAAGGATAACTGTCGTATTTTTTTTTTTTTTTTGGAGTATTGGATTGTGGTGACTAATATCACCTTGGTGGCCCTATTCCAACTTTTCACTGTGTATTCAATTACCCCTTAATTCCACATTTTTGTTCCCTGTACTGCCTACTTTTACCTGTGCTTAAAATAGGGTTGCTAGCAGGCCCATCGCTAACAGACAGGCAAAACAAGCAATTGCTTGGGGCCTGGGGCCAAGCAGAGCCGGTGCTTGTTTTGCTTCCTTTAAGGCTGAGTAACTCAGAAGATCCGATGGTATATTCTAACCCCCAGGCGTTCCCATGGTGACGGGGATGCTTGCCTGGGGGTTAGAATATACCATCGGATCTGAGTTTTACGAGCTCAGTGAGATCGTAAAAACTCAAATCCGATGGTATATTCTAACCCCCAGGTGTTCCCATGGTGACAGGGACGCTTGCCTGGGGGTTAGAATATACAGGGCCACGCCGCTCACAGCAGTATATTTATAAACTAATCAGTAACTACTTTAACTTTAATCATTGCTCATTGCTGAGCTCCTTACTTGGATTATTTGAATATCTTACTTTGTCTTAGCTCCGGTAATAGCAGGCAGTGCGGGGGGCGGCGCTCACTCACTGACGTCACGCGCCTGCTCCTCCCACTAGGCGGCGCAGGCGCGTGACGTCAGTGAGTGAGCGGCGCCCCCCGCACTGCCTGCTATTACCGGAGCTAAGACAAAGTAAGATATCCAAATAATCCAAGTAAAGAGCTCAGCAATGAGCAATGATTAAAGTTAAAGTAGTTACTGATTAGTTTATAAATATACTGCTGTGAGCGTCGGGGAGGGGGATCTGTGGATGGCACTGTAGGGGGATCTGTGGATGGCAGTGCCATCCACAGATCCCCCTACAGTGCCATCCACAGATCCCCCCTCCCCTAAACAGTGCCATCCACAGATCTCCCCCATAAACAGTGCCATCTACAGATCTCCCCCCTAAACAGTGCCATCCACAGATCCCCCCTAAACATTGCCATCCACAGATCCCCCCTCCCTTAAACAGTGCCATCATGGCACTGTTTAGGGGAGGGGGGATCTGTGGATGGCACTGTTTAGGGGGGATCTGTGGATGGCACTGTTTAGGGGGGATTATCTGTGGATGGCACTGTTTAGGGGAGGGGGGATCTGTGGATGGCACTGTTTAGGGGGGATCTGTGGATGGCACTGTTTAGGGGGGGAATCTGTGGATGGCACTGTTTAGGGGGGAGATCTGTGGGTGGCACTGTTTAGGGGAGGGGGATCTGTGGATGGCACTGTTTAGGGGGGATCTGTGGATGGCACTGTTTAGGGGGGATCTGTGGATGGCACTGTTGAGGGGGATCTGTGGATGGCACTGTTTAGGGGGGATCTGTGGATGGCACTGTTTAGGGGGGGATCTGTGGATGGCACTGTTTAGGGGGGAGATCTGTGGATGGCACTGTTTAGGGGAGGAGGGATCTGTGGATGGCACTGTTTAGGGGGGAGATCTGTGGATGGCACTGTTTAAGGGAGGGGGGATCTGTGGATGGCACTGTTTAGGGGGGATCTGTGGATGGCACTGTTTAGGGGGGGATCTGTGGATGGCACTGTTTAGAGGGGGATCTGTGGATGGCACTGTTTAGGGGGAGATCTGTGGATGGCGCTGTTTAGGGGAGGGGGATCTGTGGATGGCACTGTTCAAATTTCATGCACATTAGGCCTCATGCACACGACCGTATTTTTTTGCGGTCCGCAAAATGGGGTTCCGTTTTTCCGTGATCCGTGACCGTTTTTTCGTCCGTGGGTCTTCCTTGATTTTTGGAGGATCCACGGACATGAAAAAAAAGTCGTTTTGGTGTCCGCCTGGCCGTGCGAAGCCAAACGGATCCGTCCTGAATTACAATGCAAGTCAATGGGGACGGATCCGTTTGACGTTGACACAATATGGTGCAATTTCAAACGGATCCGTCCCCCATTGACTTTCAATGTAAAGTCAGGAGTTAATATACCATCGGATCGGAGTTTTCTCCAATCCGATGGTATATTTTAACTTGAAGCGTCCCCATCACCATGGGAACGCCTCTGTTAGAATATACTGTCGGATTTGAGTTACATCGTGAAACTCAAATCCGACAGTATATTCTAACACAGAGGCGTTCCCATGGTGATGGGGACGCTTCAGGTTAGAATATACTAAAAGAACTGTGTACATGACTGCCCCCTGCTGCCTGGCAGGTGCTGCCAGGCAGCAGGGGGCAGCCCCCCCCCCTGTAGTTAACACATTGGTGGCCGGCCCCCCTCCCCTGTAGTTAACTCATTGGTGGCCAGTGCGGCCGCCCCCCCCCCCTCCCCTGTAGTTAACTCATTGGTGGCCAGTGGGCCCCCCCTCCCCTGTAGTTAACTCATTGGTGGCCAGTGGGCCCCCCCTCCCCTGTAGTTAACCCATTGATGGCCAGTGGGCCCCCCCCTCCCTCCCCTGTAGTTAACTCGTTGGTGGCCAGTGGGCCTTCTCCCCTCCCTCCCCCTCCTAATTAAAATCTCCCCCTATCATTGGTGGCAGCGAAGTGTACCGATTGGAGTCCCAGTTTAATCGCTGGGGCTCCGATCGGTAACCATGGCAACCAGGACGCTACTGCAGTCCCGGTTGCCATGGTTACTTAGCAATTTGTAGAACCATTATACTTACCTGCGAGCTGCGATCTCTGCGTCCGGCCGGGAGCTCCTCCTACTGGTAAGTGACAGGTCCGGCTGGGAGCTCCTCCTACTGGTAAGTGACAGGTCCGGCCGGGAGCCCCTCCTACTGGTAAGTGACATGACCTGTCACTTACCAGTAGGAGGAGCTCCCGGCCGGACCTGTCACTTACCAGTAGGAGGAGCTCCCGGCCGGACGCAGAGATCGCAGCTCGCAGGTAAGTATAATGGTTCTACAAATTGCTAAGTAACCATGGCAACCGGGACTGCAGTAGCATCCTGGTTGCCATGGTTACCGATCGGAGCCTCAGCGATTAAACTGGGACTCCGATCGGTACACTCCGCTGCCACCAATGATAGGGGGGAGATTTAAATTAGGAGGGGGAGGGAGGGGAGAAGGCCCACTGGCCACCAACGAGTTAACTACATGGGAAGGGAGGGGGGGGCCCACTGCCCACCAACGAGCTAACTACATGGGAAGGGAGGGGGGGGGCCCACTGCCCACCAACGAGTTAACTACAGGGGAGGGAGGGGGGCCGGCCGCACTGGCCACCAATGAGTTAACTACAGGGGGGGGCCCACTGGCCACCAATGAGTTAACTACAGGGGAGGGGAGGGGCCGCACTGGCCACCAATGAGTTAACTACAGGGGAGGGGGGGGGCGGCCGCACTGGCCACCAATGTGTTAACTATAGGGGGGGGGGCTGCCCCCTGCTGCCTGGCAGCACCTGCCAGGCAGCAGGGGGCAGTCATGTACACAGTTCTGTTAGTATATTCTAACCTGAAGCATCCCCATCACCATGGGAACGCCTCTGTGTTAGAATATACTGTCGGATTTGAGTTTTCACAAAGTGAAAACTCATCTCTGAAAAATCTTTTATGCAGACGGATCTTCGGATCCGTCTGTATAAAAACTAACCTACGGCCACGGATCACGGACACGGATGCCAATCTTGTGTGCATCCGTGTTCTTTCACGGACCCATTGACTTGAATGGGTCCGTGAACCGTTGGCCGTGAAAAAAATAGGACAGGTCCTATTTTTTTCACGGCCAGGAAACACGGCTCACGGATGCGGCTGCCAAACGGTGCATTTTCCGATTTTTCCACGGACCCATTGAAAGTCAATGGGTCCGCGAAAAAAAACGGAAAACGGCACAACGGCCACGGATGCACACAACGGTCGTGTGCATGAGGCCTTAAATGCAACAGCAGTATTTGCACTGTAAACCTCCTTTTTTATTTATATAAAGTGTGGGTGAACTTAAACTGTATGGCTATACTGTGGTTCCTGTAGGCTTTGCGTGCGTAAGGTGGGGAGGGCGTGGAGGGGGGCCTCCATGTCTATTTTGCTTGGGGCCCCCAAATGCCTTCAAACGGCCCTGGTTGCTAGGCATGGTCCGTCTATCTGTTGAAGGACGGAGGACGCAGAAGCAGGCAGCGTGCAGGCTCACATTACTGACAGCCAGGGACTGTAAGTAAATGATTAAAGCCAGGTCCTCCCCAGCAGCTGATAACAGTGCCTGGACTGTGTGCACTTCTCCCTGTCCCTGCGCTTGGCAGACGCTCCCTCACTCAGCAGAGCTGGAGAATTCAGAGTTGAAGCAGCGCAGACCAGGGAAGGGAGATCTGCCGTCTGCTCAGTGTATAAATGAAAGCAACATGTGGTAAGAGGACCCCTTTGTGCTGCAGGATATTAACCCTTTAGGGGGAGGGCTCTGGTTACTGACACTTTTGGGGGGCTATTGTTACTGGCTAGTGAGGGCAGGCGGGATTAGCCTCAGGGTGAGGGAAGTGGCGGCCATCTTAACTGAATAGTGAGATTGCAGTTTTATGCAGACTGGTTGCTAAGGGCTGAATCTTATTAAATATGGGGTAAGTGTCACTACCAGAGCTTTGGGACGTTCTCACAGCTCTGTTTCTCCACCCCTGTGATGATGTCACTACTAGAGCTGGGAGGCGTTCTCACTACTCTGTTTACTTCTGGTTTCTTTCACCACAGCTGTCCTTCATGTGTTTGATTTCCCTCTCTTTATATCACCCCTCCTCCTATGATAGGATGTGGATTATAGTTCTCACTTCAGTTGTGGCTCTTGCTTTGGTTTCTTCACTTGTGGCTATCAGTCCACTGGACCTGTGTTCTGCTGCAGCTAGCACTCCGGATTTTGCCAGCCTGTCCTTGGATCCGTCTTCTCTGCGGCTACAACACCTTCAGCTAAGTCTGCAGACATTGTTGTATTCCTGTTTGTTTTCTGACTGGATCTGAGGTGGCCACGGTTCCCTCCATATACTGAGTAGGGCACTGGTGGCCGTGCCCCTTCCACTATTGTAGGGGTTACAGTGGTCATTAGTCTTAGGCACGTGGGCATGCCTCGTTCCGCCTTTTGGATCCGGGCATGTGCTGTAGCAGAATAGGGAAAGCGTTGAGGGTCGGACAGGGGTCACCCTTTATCCTCCCTAGTTCTGGGTCCAGTCAGTTGCTCTGTACTGTGAATTACTATCGTTGCTCACATACACCCGTGACAGTAAGTCAGTCTAATAGTAACTGATTCTGGAATATCATGTTATTAGTAACTACATATATGAAAATTGAAATTAGGGTCTAAATGTGACAGCAATCCTTTAAGGTTGTTGTCTTGTTAAATGAATCACATTCTTTTGAGATTCAATTTACAAAATTCAGCTTCTATAATTCAGAATTAGGGATGAGTGAACCCGTGGCAGTTTGGGTTCGCCGGATTCGGCCGAAGTTCAGGTCATAGTTCGGATTCGGGACCCGAACTTGACCGCGAACCCGGACCCCATTAAAGTCAATGGGGACCCGAACTTCACTTTATTATTTTCCATTATAACATGGTTATAACTGAAAATAATAGCATTCTTAAGACAGAATGCTAAATAAAATGGCCATTGAGGGGTTAAAAATAAATCACCAAAAAACTCACCTCATCCACTTGATCTCACAGCCGGTATCCTCTTCTTTCTGCAGGACCTGCAAAAGGACCTGCGATGACGTCACCGCGCTCACCATGTGGTGAGCACGGTGAAGTCACCGCAGGTCCTTCTATCTTCATTCAGCAGGACCTGCGTTGACATCACTGCCCTCACCACATGGTGAGCGCGATGACGTCATTGCAGGTCCTACAGAAAGAAGAGGATACCGGCTGCATGATCAAGTGGATGAGATGAGTTTATTTTTTTATTTTTAACCCCTCAATGGCCATTTTATTTAGCATTCTGTCTTAAGAATGCTATTATTTTCCATTATAACCATGTTATAATGGAAAATAATAAAATCATCAGAACATCGAACCCGAACACGAACTTCAGTGAAAAAGTCCAGGTTCGGGTCTGGGCACCCGAACTCACAAAGTTCGGTAAGAACCCAAACTTTGCAGTTCGGGTTCACTCAACCCTATTCAAAATTCATTGTTCCATCAGATGCAGTCAAACAGGTGCAAACCATGAAACTACCACCAAGGTGTTTCTCAGAGGGAATGTATCCAAACATAAAGCTGCTTATGAAGTATCCAAACATAATGCTGCTTATTTAGGCCTCTTGCACACGACCGTTGTGTGCATCCTCGTCCGTTCCGTAATTTTTCACAGTTTAGCGGAGGTCCCATTCATTTCTATGGAGCTGTGAAAATAAAATGATAGTCCTCCGTTTTTTCTCCGCATCCGTGATTCCAGTCCGTCAAAAAAATATAACCTGTCCTATTCTATTCAGTGGAAAACAGAGGACGGACCCATTCAAGTCAAGGGTCCGTAAAAAAAAAACGGATGCACAACTGGTATGTCATCCGTGTCCGCTTTTTTCTACAAGCCCTTGGTGCAATAAAATGACACTTTTCATTAACCTTCCTTTTTTTCCCCTGTCAGACAAAAAAAAAGGAAGACACAAGGAAATAAAACTGAAGCAAAATCGGACACGGACCACTGAAGCCAAATCACTGACAGTGAAAAAACACTGTCGTGTGCATGAGGCTTTAATCAAACATTTTGGTCTAATCTATCCACAAAACATTGTTCCAATAGCCTTCTGGTTTGTCCAGGTGATCTTCAGCAAACTGCAGACGGGAAGCAATGTTCTGTTTGGAGAGCAGTGTCTTTCTCCTTGCAATTCTCTCATGCATACTATGCCATGCATTAGCTAATGTGAGAAAGTCCTTGAGTTGTTTAGAGGTTACCTTGGGTTCCTTTGTGACCTCGCAGGTTAATATACGCCTCACTCTTGGCATGATCCTTGTTGGTTGACCTCTCCTGGGGAGAGCAATGATGATCTTGAATTTCCTAAATTTTTGACTGTGAATTAGTGCAGTCCAAACCCTTTAGAGATTGTTTAGTAACATATTTTAGCCTGATGAACATGATGAATCATCAATTTTTCTTCTGAGGTCCTCATAAATCTCCTTTTATACCATGATACACTTTCAAAAAAATGTGAAGATGAGACTTTGATAACATACTTTAAATAAAACAGGTCACCCACTCAAGTCTGATTGAAAACACCTGACTGTAATTTTACCTTCAAACTATCAGATCACATAACATTGGATAATTTTTCTCAATAAATTAATGAGTAAGTCTAATGTTTGTGTGTACACATCTGATGTAGGTTTAGGTTAAATTTTCTCAAAAATATGTCAAGGGTTCTGAAGGGTTCATAAATTTTAAAGCACCACTGTAACTTTCTGTGTCATCTGGGCAAGAACAAACAAATTAATGCCATAAGTGCAAATACTACGAAAAAACAATATGAACAAAAAGCAAAACTCGAATCCAAATAAAAAGTGCAATGTACAAGAGAGATTAAATGAGAAATATATACAAACAAAAAAAGGACACACAAAAAATACATGAGCTTCCACAGGGCTCAGCCGCCATAGTATCAGAACAAAACGTTCTATGAGCTGGGAATCCCATGCATTTTTTCTGCAAATGCAGCTTTTATAGTATATAATAAAACAGACCCTTCAAAATAACATCAAGTAAAATGTATGCAATTTAATGATGTCACAATAATTAAGCACATATAGCAAGCTAATTAGATAAAAATAACTTATTACTGATGATATAATAGGTACCTCATATACTTTCCAGGGACGTATAATTTTATTTGCAGCAGTATTTGACTCTGAACATTTGCACTTTATCCACCTGGTGTCCCAGACCCTGATGAAAGTGAAGATGGGTGCTAATATTAGATGGGTTAATCTAGGTATTATATTTTTGTATGTAGTGCTACATGAAGTTAGTCCAATTATGTATGAACTATAATTAATTTGATTTTAATAACTAAATTCTGGACTGCCATCATAAAACGATAAAGAGATTTAGACTGGACCCATATATTTTATACCCCCCCTCAAAAAAAAATAAAAAGATAAAAAAAAAAAAAATCTAAATAAAGTATATAGACTTTTATTGCCTTGACAGTAAAGTGTAGGGATTGTTGGGTCAGACTGAATTCTTTCCCGATTGATTCTATAAATTTATGAACAATAGTCAAGAGATTGAATATATTGTAAAATCTTAAAGGAAATGTGTCATCATAAAATGACCTATTACTTAAATGACATTTTTATATCAAACATATTTTTTATAGAATTTTTGATGATGCTATTTTCAACTTTCCATGTCAAGATCTATATCTAAACAAAAACTATAAAATCCTGCAGTTTTCACAGTGGTCCCTCAGCTTAATAATATGTGTAACTTCTTGCTTTATACGCATCACTTTACTGCAGTTATCTTCTTATCAGTAGAGATGTCCCGAATAGTTCGCCGGCAAATAGTTCCCGGCGAACATAGCTTGTTCGCGTTCGCTGCGGCGGGCGAACATATGCGATGTTCGGTCCGCCCCCTATTCGTCATCATTGAGTAAACTTTGACCCTGTACCTCACAGTCAGCAGACACATTTCAGCCAATCAGCAGCAGACCCTCCCTCCCAGACCCTCCCACCTCCTGGACAGCATCCAATTTAGATTCATTCGGAAGCTGCATTCAGAGTGAGAGGAGGGACAGTGTAGCTGCTGCTGATTTAATAGGGAAATCGATAGCTAGGCCAGTGTATTCAGTGTCCACTACAGTCCTGAAAGACTCATCTGATCTCTGCTGTAAGGACAGCACCCCAAAAAGCCCTTTTTAGGGCTAGTACATCAGTCTGCTTTTTTGTTTTTTTTCCTGTGTAATCTAATTGCAGTTGCCTGCGGCTGCCAGCGTGTGTGTCAGGCTCAGAGCGTATACTGTGCCCACTTGTCCAGTGCCACCACTCATATCTGGTGTCACAATAGCTTGCATTTAAAAAAAAATAAAACTTTTTTGACTATGAAATAATATCAGTCATTTTCCTTCACAAGTGTGCGTTTCAGGGCCTGCAAGGGCACAGTGTCACACCAGTGCAACTCATATCTGGTGTAACAGTAGTGCACATTTAAAAAAAAAATACAATTTTGACTGTAATAGATTGAATAGCAGTTAGTTGTCTGCAAGCGTGTGTGTCAGGCCTACAGCGTCTACTCTGCCAACTTCTGCCAGTGCACAGTGCCACTCATATCTGGTGTCACAGTAGCTTGCACAGTAGCTTGCATGCATAGTACAACTTAACTAATCTAATAAAAAATGACAGGCAGAGGCAGGCCACCCCGCAGGGGCCGTCATGGTCGTGGTGCTGTGATTCCCTTTGGCCCTAGAATAATGCCCAGTGTTCAGAGGCCACGTACCCTGAACTCGAAAAGTTCTGAGGACATAGTTGACTGGCTAACACAGGACACCCAATCTTCTACAGCTTCCACTCGGAACCTTGACGCACCGAAGGGACTGACAGACCAAAAGCGATCAGCTAGATAATTTTGCATAGAAAAAACATTAATTTTCTTTGTGATCATCTAAGGTGATCATTAAAGCCTACTAGGCCAACAATGGGCCCACACTGCAGAATCATTGTTTTCTGGTTCACTTAACTGTCACTGAACTACCTCAGCACGACCATAGGCTTTGTAAAACCCCCATCGCCTGCAATCTCCCAAACGTGCGCACGAGCACAGTCATAACTACACCAAGATTGACGCATAGAGGTATAAAATTTGTGTCATGAGTGTGTCAACTATTGACAACTCTTTGCAGTTGTCTAAAATCTATTCCATACACGTCCCCTGATAGGGGACGTAACAGGGATTAAACTGATAAGAATAGTACTACTTAACACACCACTCATATCTGGTGGCACATTAGATTGCATGCATAGTGCCCCAAATTTGAAGTAGGAGGACCGACCAAGCATCTTTTTCCATCTCCCCGTTCCTAAAATCAATGCCATATACACGTCCCCTGATAGGGGACGTAACAGGGATTAAACTGATAGGAATAGTACTACTTAACACACCTTATAATAACGCATAGAGAGGCAACGCAGAGAGAGGAGTCTGAAGAAGAGGAGTCAGAGGAGGAAGGTGGCTTTGAGGAGGTGGAAGACCAACCACAGCAGGCGTCCCAGGGGGCTTGTTGTCACCTTTCGGGGACCCTTGGTGCTGTACGTGGCTGGGTGGAGGAAGAGACCTTCAATGACATCAGTGAGGACAAGGAAAGGGACATGGCTAGCTTGGTATCCAACCTTGTGCAAATGGACTGTTTGCGGTGCGTTAAACGGGGAGTTTGGTCTGTCACTGTGAAGCGGGCGTAACCGTTACACTACCAGATCGATACAACATCATACCTGATGGACCACAGGTTTAATGTGGATAAGTGCAAGATAATGCACCTGGGGCGTAAAAACCCAAGGGCAGAATATAGAATATTTGACACAGTCCTGACCTCAGTATCTGAGGAAAGGGATTTAGGAGTAATTATTTCAGAAGTCTTAAAGGTGGGAAGACAATGTAATAGAGCAGCACGAAATGCCAGCAGAATGCTTGGATGTATAGGGAGAGGTATAAGCAGTAGAAAGAGTGAAGTGCTTATGCCGCTGTACAGAACACTGGTGAGACCTCACTTGGAGTATTGTGCGCAGTACTGGAGGCCATATCTCCAGAAGGATATAGATACTCTAGAGAGAGTTCAGAGAAGAGCTACTAAACTAGTACATGGATTGCAGGATAAAACTTACCAGGAAAGGTTAAAGGACCTTAATATGTATAGCTTGGAAGAAAGAAGAGACAGAGGGGATATGATAGAAACTTTTAAATACATAAAGGGAATCAACTCGGTAAAGGAAGAGAGCATATTTGAAAGAAGAAAAACTACCACAAGAGGACACAGTTTTAAATTAGAGGGGCAAAGGTTTAAAAGTAATATAAGGAAGTATTACTTTACTGAGAGAGTAGTGGATGCATGGAATAGCCTTCCTGCAGAAGTGGTAGCTGCAAATACAGTGAAGGGGTTTAAGCATGCATGGGATAGGCATAAGGCCATCCTTCATATAAGATAGGGCCGGGGGCTATCCATAGTATTCAGTATATTGGGCAGACTAGATGGGCCAAATGGTTCTTATCTGCCGACACATTCTATGTTTCTATGTTTCTATGTTTTAAAGCACGTTATTCCAAACAATTTAGGAATGTTAGGTGATTTATGCCCTTTATGGATTAAAACCCGACTCTGCGTTAACTACGTAATTTTCCATGGGAGTTTTGCCATGGATCCCCCTCCGGCATGCCACAGTCCAGGTGTTAGTCCCCTTGAAACAACTTTTCCATCACTATTGTGGCCAGAAAGAGTCCCTGTGGGTTTTAAAATTTGCCTGCCTATTGAAGTCTATGGCGGTTCGCCCGGTTCGCCAGTTCGCGAACGGAAAATTTAATGTTTGCGACATCTCTACTTATCAGTAAAGGCTGAATTACAATGACAGATATCAACTCTGTATAGTCTACACAGCATACACAATAAGTGATATCACAGCTAATCTTCTGCCTCCTGCCCTCTTCACAGGTCACAGTGCCTAGAAAACTTTCCTAGGTAAGTCAATGAGTCAGCTCCTGTCCATTATTTCTTTTGCCCACTTGGCTGTCGTAAAGCATATTTATAAATGTTGTTAAGAACTGCTCATCGCCCTAAAATAAAAATTAAAAATAAATCTACAATTATAAAATAAAAACAGCTAGGAAAAAAAGATGTGTCACTGTCTGGTCTTATATGGCAAAAAAAATTGGTGACACATTCCCTTTAAATCAAAAAATTTTTATTGGAGTTTTTTTTTTAAACATAGCAAACGTGTAAGAGAAAACATCTGTAAATAATTATATAACTGGCTCACAAACTGTACTGCCTATATAAAATATTAAATATAATGCACAATTTACAGTGCCTTGCAAAAGTATTCACCCCTTGACTTATTTTGTATTTTGTTACATTACAGCCTTAAGTTCAATGTTTTGTTAATCTGAATTTTATGTGATGGATCAGAACACAATAGTCTAAGTTGGTGAAGTGAAATGAGAAAAATATATAAATAAAAATATTGTTCAGAAATAGAAACCAGAAAATTGGCATGTGCGTATGTATTCACCCCCTTTGTTAGGAAGCCTATAAAAAGCTCTGGTGCAACCAATTACCTTCAGAAGTCACATAATTAGTGAAATGATGTCCACCTATGTGCAATCTAAGTGTCTCATGATCTGTCATTACATATACACACCTTTTTTGAAAGGCCCCAGAGGCTGCAACATCTAAGCAAGAGGCATCACTAACCAAACACTGCCATGAAGACCAAGGAACTCTCCAAACAAGTAAGGGACAATGTTGTTGAGAAGTTTAAGTCAGGGCTAGGTTACAAAAAATATCCAAATCTTTTATGATCCCCAGGAGCACCATCAAATCTATCATAACCAAATAGAAAGAACATGGCACAACTGCAAACCTGCCAAGAGACGGCCGCCCACCAAAACTCACAGACCGGGCAAGGAAGGCATTAATCAGAGAGGCAGCACAGAGACCTAAGGTAACCCTGGAGGAGCTGCAGAGTTCCACAACAGAGACTGGAGTATCTGTACATAGGACAAAAACAAGCCGTACGCTCCATAGAGTTGAGCTTTATGGCAGAGTGGCCAGAAGAAAGCCATTACTTTCAGCAAAAAACAAAAAGACACGTTGTGAGTTTGCAAAAAGGAATGTGGGAGACTCCCAAAATGTATGGAGGAAGGTGATCTGGTCTGATGAGAATAAAATTGAACTTTTCGGGCATCAAATAAAACGCTATGTCTGGCGAAAACCCAACACATCACATCACCCAAAGAACACCATCTTCACAATGAAACATGGTGGTGGCAGCATCATGCTGTGGGGATGTTTTTCAGCAGCTGGGACTGGGAAACTGGTCTGAGTTGAGGGAAAGATGGATGGTGCTAAATACAGGGATATTCTTGAGCAAAACCTGTACCACTCTGTGCGTGATTTGAGGCTAGGACGAAGGTTCACCTTCCAGCAGGACAATAACCCCAAACACACTGCTAAAGCAACACTTGAGTGGTTTAAGGGGAAGCATGTAAATGTGTTGGAATGGCCTAGTCTGTGGTCAGACTTAAAGATTGCTGTTCACAAGCGCAAACCATCCAACTTGAAGGAGCTGGAGTAGATTTGCAAGGAGGAATGGGCAAAAATCACAGTGGTAATATGTGGCAAGCTCATAGAGACTTATCCAAAGCGACTTGGAGCTGTGATTGCTGCAAAAGGTGGCTCTACAAAGTATTGACTTTACGGGGGTGAATAGTTATGCACATTGACTTTTTCTGTTGTTGCGTCCTATTTGTTGTTTGCTTCACAATAAAAAAAATATAAAAAATCTTTAAAGTTGTGGGCATGTTCTGTAAATTAAATGATGGAAATCCTCAAACAATCCATGTTAATTCCAGGTTGTGAGGCATGCACCAAAACACAAAAAAAGTCAATGGGGTGAATACTTTTGCAATGCACTGTATGTACTTCTCGTTGGCAAATATTGTATAGATGCAGCAGCAGCTGTGTCTACTCAACTAGTAGCAGGGGTTCGGATGTTCCTGACAACTGTGCACCTGCTATATATGCCAGCATTGGTGAATACACCGATGCTGGCGCTTTAACCCTCTTTATGCTGTGGTCAGTAGTGATGGACGAACATCTGCCGGGACGGTTCGCGAACGCGATCGCGCAAACGTGATCAAATGTTCGCGAACCCCAAGTACGCGGCGGGTCCCATTCATTACATTTTTTATTTTTTTTATTTTTGGTTTTGAAAAGTACTTTATTCTGAATGATGAGCAGAAAAATACATAAAATACAATATTCCCCACAAGAGGGTACACTTTACATATATTGCATAGTTTGTCTTCAATTACATATAAGTACCTACATTGGGGGAGGAGGGGGGGGAGGAAGAGGTAGGGGGGGAATGAGGGGGGGGGGACTTCCTACTAGAGAAAATGTTATCTGTAACCGAGCCCTTTTAGACGCTAAGGGGAGAACCCTCTGTATTTTTTCCATGGAGACCAGGTAGCTTCAAACAGGTGAGACCTCTTGGATTCCCTCCCTGCGATCTGCTCCAATCTATATATGGCGTCACACTTCGTTATCCATTGGGAAACAGAGGGGGCCTTTCTACTTTTCCAGTTATACGCAATCAAAACTCTAGCAGCCGCAAAGAGTTGGCCTAACAGAGAAGTGAGTTGTCTATTACCTTTGATATCTCCCACAAAACCCAATAAGCACCTTTTTTCTGAAGGTAAAATCTGTACATTGCTTATCTTTGAGCATACTGAACAAACTTGTTGCCAGTACGCAAAGATAGCAGGACACGACCACCAGATGTGCAGGAGTGAGCCTTCAGCACCAGGACACCTCCAGCACTTCGGGTCACATTCTGGATATATGAGATGTAGCTTTTAAGGTGTATAGTACCACCTGACGATCACCTTATAAAAGTTTTCCTGAAGCTTTACGCATCTAGACACCTTGGGTGCATTAGAGAGTTGTGAAATTTCCTAATTTGTAAATTGAACATCAAGGTCTTTTTCCCACTTACGGATGAAGCTATATGTGTCGGGTCTGGCCTGGGAAACTAGCATTGAGCACAATTGTGCCACTTTCTTTTCAGGGGGTCCTCTTGCAAGGATCTTTTTTTCGAATTGAGTCTTAGAGGCGTTCGGTGAAGCTTTTTTCTTCCCTAGGTAGTGATTAATGTGCAGCTGTCACGACGGGGAGTGGGGGAATCCCCCCCATCGCGCAATGTCCTTTGCTACCGGGCTGCAATGCAGGGAAAAGGGAGCTGGTCACCTCCTAAAACTTCCCTCAACAGGCCCTAGTCTCCTAGCTGTATGAGCCCCCTTCAAAGGTAAGGGGACTCATACCCACGTGCCTAGAAGTCTAAGTATCCCTGCATTGCCCTACAGCTGGTGACAGGGCAGAGAACACCTGTTCATCCAGGACACGGATGACAGGCGTCTCCAGAGGCCCAGTAGCTGGCAGGGTGCAAGGCTATAAACAGTACGGCAGGTAAATAGCACAGCAACACCACAAATGCTATCAACTCTTACCTGCCGCAGTCGAGATAGAATGACGGCACCAACGACAACCCGGACCTCCCTGCGGCTACAAAAAGCATGGAGGTTCCAGGCTGGGAAGTACACAGTCTTGCATATTGCTTAAACCCCTCCAGTGCAACATACACACACCAAAAAAGTGACACGTCAAGCAGCCATGCTGGTAACAACACCACAAATACCAGACATGGCACACCACACTAGACATAAAACAAAACCAGAGAGGGAGGGTACAGGAAACAGACACAAATAATAACAATGACAACTAAGGGTGGCTCACACAGCATGACACATTCAGCCAGGGAGCAGAGCTCCAACACAGACTGACAACAAGCAAACACAAACTGACCTCAATCTCCACCACACCAACATATAAGGAGGCCTGAGGTCACACCCACCAAACTCCAACAAGTTTAACCCCGTGCACACCAAAGCAGGGAAAACACCATTAAACGTTGCTGCAGGCAACTAAATTGTCACAACTAGAGTTGAGCGGACACGTGGATATTCGGGTTCGGCAGGTTCGGCCGAACTTGAAAAAAAAAAGTTTGGGTTCGGGACCCGAACTTGACCCCGAACCCGAACCCCATTGAAGTCAATGAGGACCCGAACTTTTGGGCACTAAAATGGCTCTAAAATAGTCCTGGAAAGGGCTAGAGGGCTGCAAATGGCATCAAAATGTGCTTAAGAGCATTACAACTGTTCTAAAAACAAATGTGGATAGGGAAATGACTTAAAATAACATAAAATACAGAAAAATTAAAAATAACAATCTGGATCTAGGAGTAGGAGGTTGAGGAGGCGGTGGATGGGTGGATGTGGCGGTGTAGGTTGAAGTGGCGGTGTAGGTGGTAGCGGCGTGAAGGAGGAATAGGTAGCCAACACTGATTTGTGTTATTTTTTATTTTTAAATTGGAGTATCCCCAAAAATATTGGAACATATAACAAAATAAAACTAAGAATAAGTGCACTTGAGTACAAGAATGGATGGTTGAGGCTGGTATAAATGTCTATTCTGCACAAGGTACGGACAAGTCCTGTGGGATCCATGCCTGGTTCATTTTAATAAACTTAAGCTTGTCCACATTGGCTGCGGCCTGTGATAATGCTCTCTGCCATACTAAACACACGTTCACACTTTACCTTGGCTGCAGGGCAGGTCAGCACCTCCAAGGCTGACAAAGCTTTTCCACATTTTGGCCATGCTAACCCTGCCTTTTCAAGTGTTGGTGGTGCCCCAGCTACGTTGGCGACCTCTTCCTCCTCCTCTGCCTTCGCCTTGTGCTTCCACTGTGCCCCCACTGTCAGGTGGGAATGCTATCACCAGCATGCGCTTGTAGTCACGCATCTTCTGATCAGTAACAGATGTTTTCACTAAATTTAGTTCCCTGTCAGCAATGCAGAGCAGGGGTTCATTCACGGCAAAAGGGGGTTCATGTCACCCAGCAATAGAACAGAGGACTTTGAGAGATTTAGGCCCCTGTCAGCAATGCAGAGCAGGGGTTCATTCACGGCAAAAGGGGGTTCATGTCACTGTCACGGCGGACAGGATATAAGATACACAGATAACCAAACAAACAAGTTTCTAGGCGAGAAGCTGGGGATAAGGTCACCTCCTAGCCAATCTCTAACAGCTCTCCCTATTCTGCTAAGCCCACATTCAGACCCTGAAGGTGGAAATAATGTGTCCTCGTGCCTGGGCTGAAAATACCCTAGAATCCCTGAGATGGTGAAAGGGGAAAAGGGGCAGCCTGCTCCCTCAGAACCAGGAGGGGACAGACGTCATTCAAACAGCCTAGACATCAAACCAAAGAAATCAGAAACCAACTTATCTTATCTGAGCAGGAACAGACACCTTCCTTCCACAGCCTGACAGAAGCTATAACCCACACGGCACACTGGGAGTGAGAGTAATTTAAACCAACGACCCCACCCAGTGCACCAGAAGGGAGGCGGATCTAGCACGACTCCAAAACAAAACAAATGACTAAACACGTGCTGCTAATCTGGCAGACCTCCACACAGAGTCTGAGCAGGGCATGACAGTACCCCCCCTTCTACGGGTGACCTCCGGACACCCCGGACCAACCTTATCCGGGTGGGATCTGTGAAAAGCCCTAATCAGTCGGCTGGCACTGACATCCAGCGCCGCGACCCACATCCTTTCCTCAGGGCCGTATCCCCTCCAGTGTACCAGGTACTGAAGGGAACCCCGAAGAACTCTAGAGTCAAGAACCCTGGAGATCTCGAACTCTAAATTTCCATCGACCAGAACAGGAGGAGGGGGCAATGGCGATGGTTCCACCTGTGGAACACATCATGGATCCTCCAATCTGCAGAAGATCCAGACGAAACGCTTCTGGATTGATCACAGCAGATATTTTGTACGGACCAATAAATCTTGGACCCAGTTTCCAAGATGGCACTCTCAGTTTAATATTTTTAGTGGACAACCACACCAGATCACCCACACATTCGCTTATACCTCTCACCCATCTTCTCCAAATTCACTTGGATCCTCCGCCAAATAGAAGACAAGGCAGAAGAAAATCTCTCCTCCTCTGGCATCCCAGAGGAACTAGTCCCAGAAAAGGTACCAAACTGAGGATGAAAACCGTATGAGCCAAAAAATGGCGACTTACCCGTGGACTCCTGCCTACGGTTATTTAAAGCAAACTCTGCTAGGGACAAGAATGAGGACCAATCCTCCTGATTCTCAGCCACAAAGCACCTCAAGTAGGTCTCCAGGTTTTGATTAGTATGCTCTGTCTGTCCATTCGACTGCGGATGAAAAGCCGAAGAGAACGAAAGTTGAATGTCAAGCCGAGAGCAGAACGCCCTCCAAAACCTGGAGACAAACTGCGTGCCCCTATTAGAAACCACATCCGAAGGAATACCATGCAATTTCACGATATTATCAACAAAAATTTGTGCAAGAGTCTTGGCATTAGGCAGACTAGTTAACGATATAAAGTGAGCCATTTTACTAAAACGGTCAACTACCCCCAAAATTACTGTTTTCCCCTGAAGGTGGGAATAATGTGTCCTGAAGGTGGGAATAATGTGTCCTCGTGCCTGGGCTGAAAATACCCTAGAATCCCTGAGATGGTGAAAGGGGAAAAGGGGCAGCCTGCTCCCTCAGAACCAGGAGAGGACAGACGTCACTCAAACAGCCTAGACACCAAACCAAAGAAATCAGAAACCAACTTATCTTATCAGGAACAGACACCTTACTTCCACAGCCAGACAGAAGCTATAACCCGCACGGCACACTGGGAGTGAGAGTAATTTAAACCAACGACCCCACCCAGTGCACCAGAAGGGAGGCGGATCTAGCACGACTCCAAAACAAAACAAATGACTAAACACGTGCTGCTAATCTGGCAGACCTCCACACAGAGTCTGAGCAGGGCATGACAGTACCCCCCCTTCTACGGGTGACCTCCGGACACCCCGGACCAACCTTATCCGGGTGGGATCTGTGAAAAGCCCTAATCAGTCGGCTGGCACTGACATCCAGCGCCGCGACCCACATCCTTTCCTCAGGGCCGTATCCCCTCCAGTGTACCAGGTACTGAAGGGAACCCCGAAGAACTCTAGAGTCAAGAACCCTGGAGATCTCGAACTCTAAATTTCCATCGACCAGAACAGGAGGAGGGGGCAATGGCGATGGTTCCACCTGTGGAACACATTATGGATCCTCCAATCTGCGGAAGATCCAGACGAAACGCTTCTGGATTGATCACAGCAGATATTTTGTACGGACCAATAAATCTTGGACCCAGTTTCCAAGATGGCACTCTCAGTTTAATATTTTTAGTGGACAACCACACCAGATCACCCACACATTCGCTTATACCTCTCACCCATCTTCTCCAAATTCACTTGGATCCTCCGCCAAATAGAAGACAAGGCAGAAGAAAATCTCTCCTCCTCTGGCATCCCAGAGGAACTAGTCCCAGAAAAGGTACCAAACTGAGGATGAAAACCGTATGAGCCAAAAAATGGCGACTTACCCGTGGACTCCTGCCTACGGTTATTTAAAGCAAACTCTGCTAGGGACAAGAATGAGGACCAATCCTCCTGATTCTCAGCCACAAAGCACCTCAAGTAGGTCTCCAGGTTTTGATTAGTATGCTCTGTCTGTCCATTCGACTGCGGATGAAAAGCCGAAGAGAACGAAAGTTGAATGTCAAGCCGAGAGCAGAACGCCCTCCAAAACCTGGAGACAAACTGCGTGCCCCTATTAGAAACCACATCCGAAGGAATACCATGCAATTTCACGATATTATCAACAAAAATTTGTGCAAGAGTCTTGGCATTAGGCAGACTAGTTAACGATATAAAGTGAGCCATTTTACTAAAACGGTCAACTACCCCCAAAATTACTTTTCCCCTGAAGGTGGGAATAATGTGTCCTGAAGGTGGGAATAATGTGTCCTCGTGCCTGGGCTGAAAATACCCTAGAATCCCTGAGATGGTGAAAGGGGAAAAGGGGCAGCCTGCTCCCTCAGAACCAGGAGAGGACAGACGTCACTCAAACAGCCTAGACACCAAACCAAAGAAATCAGAAACCAACTTATCTTATCAGGAACAGACACCTTACTTCCACAGCCAGACAGAAGCTATAACCCGCACGGCACACTGGGAGTGAGAGTAATTTAAACCAACGACCCCACCCAGTGCACCTGAAGGGAGGCGGATCTAGCACGACTCCAAAACAAAACAAATGACTAAACACGTGCTGCTAATCTGGCAGACCTCCGCACAGAGTCTGAGCAGGGCATGACAGTCACCCAGCAATACAACAGAGGATTTTGAGAGATTTAGGCCCCTGTCACCCAGGCACAGCAGGGGTTCATTCACGGCAAAAGGGGGTTCATGTCACCCAGCAATACAACAGAGGATTTTGAGAGATTTAGGCCCCTGTCACCCAGGAACAGCAGGGGTTCATTCACGGCAAAAGGGCGTTCATGTCACCCAGCAATACAACAGAGGATTTTGAGAGATTTAGGCCCCTGTCACCCAGGCACAGCAGGGGTTTGTATACGCCAAAAATGGTAAAATGTCACCCGACAATTGAAAATAAGAATTTTTTAAATTTAGGGCACTAAAATTGGCACTTTTTTTTATTAAAATGGCTCTAAGTCCTTGAAAAGGTTAGAGGGATGTAAAAGGCAGTAAAATGTGCTTAAGGGCATGGCAACTGCTCTGCAATCAAATGTGGATAGGGAAATAACTTAAAATGAAATAAAATAACAAAAAATTACAAATTATTAACCTGCAACTCAGAGAAGGGGGTGGATATGGAGTCGGAGGTTGAGGAGGCGGTGAATGTGGTATTGTAGGTGGAGGCAGCAATGGAGGAGGAGGAGGTAGCCAACAATGTTTTATTTTATTTTTTATTGGGGTAGGTAGCCCCCAAAATATTGGGACAAATAAAAATAAAAATAATAAAGAATCATTGCACTTGACTTGAGTACAAGAATGTATGTTTGATGGTGGTATAAATGTCTATTCTGCACAAGGTACAGACAAGTCTTGTGGGATCCAAGCCTGGTTCATTTTAATGAACGTGAGCTTGTCTACGTTGGCTGTGGACAGGCGGCTGCGTCTGTCTGTAATGACGCCTCCTGCCGTGCTAAATACACGTTCAGAGAGTACACTGGCTGTGGGGCAGGCCAGCACCTTCAAGGCATACAGGGCAAGCTCCGGCCATGTGGACAATTTGGAGACTCAGAAGTTGAATGGGGCAGAACCATCAGTCAGTACGTGTAGTCGTGTGCACAGGTACTGTTCCACCATGTTGTTCAAATGCTGCCTCCTGCTAACACGCTCCATAGCAGCAGTTGGGGCCGGTTGTTGCGGCGAGGTGACAAAGCTTTTCCACATGTCTGCCATGCTAACCCTGCCTTCTGAGGTGCTGGCGCTGACACAGCTGCGTTGGCAACCTCTTCCTCCTCCCCTGCCTTCGCCTTGTGCTTCCACTTGTCCCCCGGTGTCAGTCGGGAATGCTCTCAGGAGCGCGTCTACCAGCGTGCGCCTGTAGTCGCGCATCTTCCGATCACGCTCCAGTGAGGGAATTAAGGACGGCACATTGTCTTTGTAATGGGGATTCAGCAGGGTGGCCACCCAGTAGTCAGCACACGTTAAAATGTGGGCAACTCTGCAGCCGTTGCGCAGGCACTGCAGCATGTAGTCGCTCATGTGTGCCAGGCTGCCCAAGGTAAGGACAAGCTGTCCTCTGTGGGAGGCGTATCGTCTGCGTCCTCCGTATCCCCCCAGCCACGCACCAGTGATGGGCCCCAGCTGTGTTGGATACCACCCCGCTGTGAACATGCTTCATCCCCATCCTTCTCCTCATCCTCCTCCTCCTCGTCCTCCAGTAGTGGGCCCTGGCTGGCCAAATTTATACCTGGCCTCTGCTGTTGCAAAAATCCTCTTTCTGAGCCACTTCTAAAAGACTGGCCTGAAAGTGTTAGAGATGACCCCTCTTCCTCCTCCTCGTCCTGGGCCACATCCTCTTCCATCATCGCCCTAAGTGTTTTCTCAAGGAGACATAGAAGTGGTATTGTAAAGCTGATAACGGCGTCATCGCCACTGGCCATGTTGGTGGAGTACTTGAAACAGCGCAACAGGGCACACAGGTCTCGAATGGAGGCCCACTCATTGGTGGTGAAGTGGTGCTGTTCCGCAGTGCGACTCACCCGTGCGTGCTGCAGCTGAAACTCCACTATGGCCTGCTGCTGCTCGCACAGTCTCTCAAGCATGTGCAAGGTGGAGTTCCACCTGGTGGGCACGTCGCATATGAGGCGGTGAGCAGGAAGGCCAAAGTTACGCTGTAGAGCAGACAGCCGAGCGGCGGCAGGATGAGAACGCCGGAAGCGCGCACAGACGGCCCGCACGTTATGCAGCAGCTCTGACATGTCGGGGTAGTTGTGAATGAATTTCTGCACCACCACATTCAGCACATGCGCCAGGCAAGGGATGTGCGTCAAACCGGCTAGTCCCAGAGCTGCAGCGAGATTTCACCCATTATCGCACACCACCAGGCCGGGCTTGAGGCTCACTGGCAGCAACCACTCGTCGGTCTGTTGTTCTATACCCCGCAACAACTCCTGCGCGGTGTGGGGCCTGTCCCCCAAACACATCAGTTTCAGAACGGCCTGCTGACGTTTACCCCTGGCTGTACTGAAGTTGTTGGTGAAGGTCTGTCGCTGACCGGATGAGGAGGTGGTAGAAGAGGAGGAGGAAGCAGAGTAGGAAGAGGAGGCAACAGGAGGCAAAGAGGAGGCAAAGAATGATGCCCTGCGAACCTTGGCGGCAGAAGGACGTGCGCCAAATAGCTCTCCGCCTAGGGCCCAGCCGACACTACATTTACCCAGTGTGCAGTTATAGATATAGCGTCCCTGGCCATGCTTTCTGGTCCACGTATCTGTGGTTAGGTGGACCTTGCCACAGATAGCGTTGCGCAGTGCACACTTGATTTTATCCGATCATTGGTTGTGCAGGGAGGGCACGGCTCTCCTGAAGAAGTAGTGGCGGCTGGGAACGACGTACTGTGGGACAGCAAGCGACATGAGCTGTTTGAAGCTGTCCTTCTCCACCAGCCTGAATGACAGCATTTCAAAGGCCAGTAGTTTAGAAATGCAGACATTCAGGGCCAGGGATCGAGCTGGCTAGGTGGGAATTTACGCTTTCTCTCAAAGGTTTGTGAGATGGAGAGCTGAACGCTTCTGTGTGACATGGTGGAGATGCTTGGTGACGGAGGTGGTGTTGTTGGTGGCACATCCTCTGTTTGCTGGACGGCAGGTGCCAACATTCCTCCAGAGGCGGAGGAAGAGGCCGAGGCAGCAGCAGAAGGGGGAGCAGGAGGGGCCTGAGCCCTTTCTTGGTTTTGAAGGTGCTTACTCCACTGCAGCCCATATCAGATGCCTGGTCATGCAGGTTGTGCTAAGGTTCAGAACTTTAATGCCTCACTTCAGGCTCTGATGGCACAGCGTGCAAACCACTCGGGTCTTGTCGTCAGCACATTGTGTGAAGAAGTGCCATGCCAGGGAACTCCTTGAAGCTGCCTTTGGTGTGCTGGGTCCCTGTTGACGGTGGCGAACTGTTTTGGCGACGGCTGCTCTGCTTTTGCACCCTGTTCCCGCTTTTGCTACGCTGTCGGCTCGGTCTCACCACTGCCTTTTCCTCCGAACTCTGAAAGTCAGTGGCACAACCTTCATTCCATGTGGGGTCTAGGACCTCATCGTCCCCTGCATCGTCTTCCACCCAGTCTTCCTCCCTGACCTCCTTTTCGGTGTGCACACTGCAGAAAGACGCAGCAGTTGGCACCTGTGTTTCGTCATCATCAGAGACGTGCTGAGGTGGTATTCCCATGTTCGCATCAGGAAACATAAGTGGTTGTGCATCAGTGCATTCGATGTCTTCCACCCCTGGGGAAGGGCTAGGTGGATGCCCTTGGGAAACCCTGCCAGCAGAGTCTTCAAACAGCATAAGAGACTGCTGCATGACTTGAGGCTCAGACAGGTTCCCCGATATGCACGAGGGTGATGTGACAGACTGATGGGCATGGGTTTCAGGCGCCACCTGTTCGCTTTCTGCAGAAGACTGGGTGGGAGATAATGTGAACATGCTGGATCCACTGTCGGCCACCCAATTGACTAGCGCCTGTACTTGCTCAGGCCTTACCATCCTTAGAACGGCATTAGGCCCGACCAAATATCGCTGTAGATTCTGGCGGCTACTGGGACCTGAGGTAGTAGGTTCAGTAGGATGTGTAGCTGTGGCAGAACGGCCACGTCCTCTCCCTGAACCAGAGGCTCCACCAACACCACCACCATGACCATGACCGCGTCCCTTATTAGATGTTTGCCTCATAGTTAGCGTTCACAAAGCAAAGTAAAAAGTGGTTAAGTATGTTAAAAATATTTAACCGCCAATATAAACCCTGATGTAGGGTATTGCACTCTATATTTTTTTTTTAAACTCTATATGACAGCGGTATTTGTGGCCTAAATGTGACACTCACTTATGCACGTCTAATCCCAGATGTGCAGTATATCAGAGGGTTTTTTCACCCCAGTAACCAAAAAGCTGTATTTCTGTCCTAAATGTGACAGTAACTTATGCACGTCTAATCCTAGATGTGCAGTATATCAGAGGCTTTTTTCACCCCAGTATGCCAAAGCCGTATTTATGGCCTTAAACCCTGATGTAGGGTATTGCACTCTATATTTTTTTTTTTATATGACAGCGGTAATTGTGGCCTAAATGTGACACTCACTTAAGCTGTATTTCTGGACTTGCAGATAGCCTATGCTGGTGCACTATCGTTGCATAAAATGGCTGCCGATCATGTATTGATATTGACTAACTGAAGAAAAAAAGTTCGTTTTCAGCAGTAGTTGGCTCAGGGCAGGCTTAAAAAAAATTGTGTACTGCACCCACAAAACACTTTTTCTGTAGAACGCTGAGTACATAAACCAGTTCTTGATAAGATTGCTCCCTGATCTCTCCCTCACAGCAGCTGCAGCCTCTCCCTACACTAATGTCACGGCTGAGGATGGGGGAAACCCTCAGCCGTGTGCCGGAGGATGGTGGTCGCTGCTTGACCAGGACAAACAGGATTAGGGAGCAGGTCACCTCCTACAGCGTCCCTAACCTGACCCTAACTCCTACCTGCATGGGCCGACCTTGAAGGTAGGAGGACCCATGCGCAGGAACCTCGGAGCCCTAACTTACCCTCCGACCGGTCCCTGGGCTAGGAGTCAGAGTAAGACATCCTGTTCCTTCTGGATACGGAGGAACAGGAGTCTCACTGGCCAAGCTGCAAGCAAGGGGAAACAAATGCAAACTATGGCAATGGCAGGTACTTGCCACAAGCATAACAGAGACCTACCACAGACAACAAAGCCTGGAACCCATGTGGATGTATTGCCCACAGAGAGCAGGACTCAGCACACAAACACACAACACACGGGAACCCAGGACCACAGGTGCAATAAAGAAACATAAAACCAAACACATCTTCCAGACACCAAAGGTGTATATTTAGCTTATGACCAGAAGGTTGGCCCCCACTGGCAGTTGGTAAGTAACCAGGAGGATGTCTACAGCCAGCATGGCTGAAACACCCTCTCTGGCTACTGCCTACAACTGAGGCTTTATAGGGCCAAGAGGCCACACCCAACAATCAGACACACCCCGTTAAACTCACACACACTGAAAGGGAGTTAACCCTTCCAAAACCACCGAAGGGAAAACATAACATAAAGGGGAAGTGTCCAAACAACAAACACACTGTGGCTGTTGCCGCAGGCAACGACATGGGTAGCAAGCGTGTCCTGGGAGTCAGCCTGAAGGCCGGGACACTGCCACCACATGTACATAATACAACCCAATGTTGCCACGGGCAGCCACAGTGAAGGGAAGTGTCAGAGTGCACACCTAACATAACCTAGTGCACACCAGACATACAAAAGTGCATACATACACACACACACCTAACAGAAAGGAAGTCAGGTGAGACCGCATGCCAAAGCAGCAAGCTGCCTAGCACCGCTCAGGCTGCTCTGCTGACAATTACAGAACACAACTAGTTGCCCGCGGCAACCACAAGTGAGGCCACACACAGCGACCCTCACCTGTGGTTGAACACACAAACTAAACCGCAGGCAACCGCATGCGGTAAGGAGTCACGGCAATTGCCATGGCCGTGACAACTAATCCGAGCAGAGTGACCGGCGGCGCTACGTGACTCCAGCTTAAATAGAGGCTGGGTCACATGCTGCAGTTGGCCAATCACAATAGTAGGCATGGCTGTGATGGCCTTTTGGGGCAAGTAGTATGACACTTGTTGATTGGCTGCTTTGCAGCCTTTCAAAAAGCGGCATAAAAATCGCCGAACACCGAACCCGAACTTCTACGTAAATGTTCGGGTTCGGGTCCGGGTGCAGAAAACCCTAAAGTTCGGTACGAACCTGAACTTTAAAGTTCGGGTTCGCTCAAATCTAGCCATGACCTTAACACAAGGTCGTGACACTCCCACCCCTCAAAGCCCCTCCCAACCCAAAAAAAAGGGGAAGTTGGTGGGGCACAATAAACAATGAGATGGGGGGTGGGGAATGAAAGGTCAGTGTCAGCATGTCCCTCCTAGACTGCCGCCAGCAAGCCAGGACCATCACCTAGGTCCCTGGCCGCCAGCCAGCTAAGCAGTCTGAAGGATATACTGGACACTGCGTCCGACTCAATAAACGCTCCCACTCCAGGTCGCTGCCAGCAGCCACTCCCAAACCAGCACACCGCCGGAACACCAAAGGAATGCTGCCAGCAGACGACCAGAGATAAGAACAAAGAGAGGGACGAGGGGGCACCAACACAGACAACGGTAAAACCGAATGGCGGGGAAAAGGCCACTCACCGTGCCATTAACGGTGAACCCGCATAACGCTCTCCCTCCGGAGAACGTGCATGCACACCAAAAGGATGGCGATACATGCTGCACCCTCTTTCGAAGTTGGGGACACTGCGGAGCCGTTAGTTGTCATTATGTCACGACGGGGAGTGGGGGAATCCCCCCATCGCGCAATGTCCTTTGCTACTGGGCTGCAATGCAGGGAAAAGGGAGCTGGTCACCTCCTAAAACTTCCCTCAACAGGCCCTAGTCTCCTAGCTGTATGAGCCCCCTTCAAAGGTAAGGGGACTTATACCCACGTGCCTAGAAGTCTAAGTATTGCCCTACAGCTGGTGACAGGGCAGAAAACACCTGTTCATCCAGGACACGGATGACAGGCGTCTCTAGAGGCCCAGTAGCTGGCAGGGTGCAAGACTATAAACAGTACGGCAGGTAAATAGCACAGCAACACCACAAATGCTATCAACTTTTACCTGCCGCAGCTGAGATGGAATGACGGCACCAACGACAACCCGGACCTCCCTGCGGCTACAAAAAGCATGGAGGTTCCAGGCTAGGAAGCACACAGTCTTGCATATTGCTTAAACCCCTCCAGTGCAACATACACACACCAAAAGTGACATGTCAAGCAGCCATGCTGGTAACAACACCACAAATACCAGACATGGCACACCACACTAGACGTACAACAGAACCAGAGAGGAAGGGTACAGGAAACAGACACAAATAATAACAATGACAACTAAGGGTGGCTCACACAGCATGACACATTCAGCCAGGGAGCAGAGCTCCAACACAGACTGACAACAAGCAAACTCAAACTGACCTCAAGCTCCACAAAAACCAACATATAAGGAGGCCTGAGGTCACACCCACCACACTCCAACAAGTTTAACCCCGTGCACACCAAAGCAGGGAAAACACCATTAAACGTTGCCGCAGGCAACTAAATGAGGCCACGACCTAAACACAAGGTCGTGACAGCAGCTTATGAATAAAAGATAGTGATTGCAGTTTAGGATGAATATCCCATCCGTCTAAGAGAAACCCTGCAGGGTCCAACAGGTCAACCACCGGAAGGAACATATCTTTGATGTCCTCTGGCAGAGTGGAGCTGAAGGCCCCCCAGAGCCCCATAGGATATCTCTCACCTGAAGCACGGGCGATACCTCATGATTTGAGAGTAATATTCTAGCTAGGTCAGAGGGCCATAATTTCAAGGTGTTTTTCATCATGTTGCTAAGAGGTCTGATCTGCTGAGACATATCACTAGGTGGTGAAAGTAGGAAGGTCCTCAGAGGGGGTCTCACATCTCCTGATTCCGCTAAGATGTCTAGTCTATTTTCTGAACACCTGATCCATTCTAAACACCTCATCCCCTGTATTGCCTTATAATATACTGTCATGTTGGGTAGGCCCATCCCTCCCAGCCTATTTGGTTGTATCAATGTTGAGTGAGAGAGACGTGGGTGTGATTTTTTTCTAGAGGAATCTGGAAAAGCCTTGCTTCGTTTGTGTGAAGAAGGCTTTTGGTAAATGAATGGGTAGCGCCGACATGTGATACAGTATTTTTGGGACTAAGATGGACTTAATCAATGTGCGTCTTCCAAACCAAGATGTGAAGGGGATACTCCATGAGTCTATGGTGGCTGTAATATTCTTTGGTAGGTTTCGGAAGTTTTCTTCATATAAGTTGTTGGGATCTGAGGTTATGTTTACCCCTAAGAATTTAATTGATCGTGTTGACCAGATAAACTTATGTTGTGATTCTAAGATCAATTGTGTGTCATGGTTAGTCGTGAAATTTAGAACTTGGGATTTTGTGGGATTTATAAGAAAATTTAGATCCCCAAACCTCTGGAACAGTTCCTGAATAGCTGGGAACGCTTCTACACGATTGGTTATGATAACCAAGAGGTCGTCAGCGAATGCCGCAAGTTGGTGGTAGGTGTTTCCTGTTTTTAAGCCCTGAATCTTCTCCTCCTGGCGGATCGCCTGAAATAGGCACTCCACCACCAGGATAAAGAGCAGGGGGGACAAGGGACACCCCTGCCTTGTACCATTACCTATTGTAAAGCCGAGAGATAGAGTACCATTTACCATTACTCTAGCTGTAGGGGATTCGTACATAGCCATTATAGCTCTTATAAGGAGGGTATCCCAAACTTTGCCAGAGCTAGTTGCGGGAAAAAGCCAATCAATGCGGTCGAACGCTTTCTCTGCGTCAGTCCCCAAAAGAACTAGAGGAATGGATTTCTCCCTGGCATGATGTATGAGATTTACTAGCCGAGTGGTATTCATTCGTCCCTCCCTGCCAGCCACAAAACCCACCTGTTCCGCGTTGATAAGCCGGGGCAAAAAGGGTTGCAACCTGAGTGCCAGCATTTTAGCATACAACTTTAGATCCGCATTCAATAATGAGATGGGTCTGTAGCTGGCACAGGAAGAAGGATCTTTGCCCTCTTTCGGCAGAATGGTAATCAGGGCCGCTAACATTTGTGGCGGGAGTGAGTTACCATTATATACCTCATTATACAATTTGAGCATTTTAGGTAGTAATATCGAGGAGAAAGTGTTGTAGTAACCAGAGGTTAATCCATCGGGTCCAGGGCATTTATGTTTGGGGACCGTTCTTAAAGCTTTATTTAGTTCTTGCAGCGTGAATGGTTTAGCAAGGAACAAAGCCTGATATTGGGCGATAACTGGGAGCTGTAACTGGGATAGCCATTTCTCTATTTTGTCTGATCTCATTTCGTTTTCCTCCGGATTGCCACGTTCCCTAAGATTGTAAAGAGAACTATAGAAATTGCAAAATTGTTTTGCTATAAGGTCTGTGGACATAAGTGACTGGGCTGATGAATCCTTGATAGAATGTATGTATGATTTAACTTTACGTTTCTTTAGACTGGACATCATGAACTTCGATGCTTTGTCCCCATGTGCATAATATTTAAATTTCGCTGATAAATATAGTTTGGCTACACGGGTATTCAGTATGTTCTTTAGCTCAGCCCTCAGTCTATTTAAGCTATCTAACACTTCAGGGGAAACCTGCTTTTTGTGTAGTAGTTCCAGTTTTTGTATTTGATCCTGTAATAACACAATTAAGGCTTCCCTCTTTTTTTTAATATATGAGTTCAGGGCAATAAAATGTCCTCTCACTACCGCTTTGTGCACTTCCCAGACCAGACCCGAAGACATACCCTCCCTCTCATTGAGACTGAAGTACTCTTCAATGTGATTTTGTATAGTGAGGATGTTCTCTTGCGTACCCAGCAGAGTTTCATCTAATCTCCATGTAAAGTGCGTTTTAGGGAGGGATTTAACTTTAATAGTTAAATACACAGGAGCGTGATCTCATAATAATATATTGCCTATTGAAGCCTGGGAGTATTCACCTAAAAACCTTGGGGGGACAAACAGATAGTCCAAGCGTTGATATGAGACATGTGCCACTGAGTAGTATGTGTAGTCTCTTGATGTTGGGTTCATAGCTTTCCATATATCGACTAAGCCTAACTCTGCTATTTTTTTTTAAATCCGTCTGATAGAAATCTGTGACAGCAAGGAGGAGCTTGTCGATGTTTCTATAGAGGGATTTAAGGCTACATTAATATCTCCACCTACTATTATAATACCTTCAGCAAAGTTCCTTAGCGTTGCTAAGGTATTTTCCAACCAGACCACCTGCGCCACATTAGGAGTATATAGGTTACCAAGTGTTACTTTCTGAGTGCTCAAGGTCCCTTTCAGAAACAGGTAACGCCCCTCATCATCATGAAGGGTTGAATGCACCACCAGCGGAGTGTTTTTATGGATTGCTATTGAAACTCCTTTTGAGGCCCCAGAAGGGGAGGTACTATGAAACCATTGGTTATATGTCATATGTGACAATCACGGAACATGTTCCTTTTTGAAGTGAGTTTCTTGCAGAAATGCAATGCTCACTTTCTGTTTATTAAGAAGCTGACAAATTTGAGTTCGCTTGGGTGGTGCATTCAATCCCCTCACATTATAGGTACATAGTTTTATCTCAGCCATAAAAATTCAAAGGTACCCGCTATCTGCCAAACATAGTTAGGACTAACTTGTCTTAAGCCTTCGGTGCTATAAGTAGGAAGAATGGGAGGGAGGAGGGGGAGGGAGGGTGTAGTACATACAAAACATATAAACATCTCTAAGACTAGCTTTGTTAAAGCACTAGTAACCCATAGCATGAGTCCAGCATTGCAATTTAAAGACCTAAATGCTATCGTGGTCATCTAGAGGGGGTGAAGAGAACCAATTGCCGGGTCCTGTGTGTGGAGAACGAGTAGATAGACATAAATGGGGATAACTAAGCTGTAAAACTAACATATGAGACAATATAAAGTACTCAGCTACCGCAACTAGCTGACAGAGATGGAACAAGAACAGTACGACTACTGCTATAATAATAGAAACTGGCCCAAAAACTATCATGTGAGATTATGCATAGGAGACTTAACTCTCAACTGTCCAAGTGAATGGGCAACTTACGGGACCTCCAGCCTGAACCAGACCGTAACGAGCCGGTGAAACACCTGTATCGAGGGGCTGTCCCACTTTTGGTAGTAGCTGGAGTGTAATAAATCACTCTATTTAGAATCTTGGGTTGGTCGGCAGGGAATCTCCCGACCTCCTCCCCTGCGACCGTCCCTCAATCGACCCACTGGGATCCATGGATCCACCCCTGGTAAGTCTGGAAGGTCCGTCAGGTCTTTCGCCGAGTTTCAATCAGGGATATCCAGGGAGGCGATTTCCAGTACGTCACATACTAGAGGAATGTCTGCTGGTGAACGCACAGTTAATTTTCGGCCTTAGGGATTTATCAGTAGTTCAAAGGGATGAAGCCAACGGTAGGTGATGTTCTTTCCCCTTAAGATGTCTAAGAGCGGCTTTAGCATCCTTCTCTTTTGAAGGGTAATAGGAGATAGATCTTGAAAAATTAACACTCCTATGTCCTCGAAGGGGATAGATTTTTGGGTTCTAGCCGCCCTCATTATCTGGTCTTTAGACAAGAAGCTGGATAAACGGCATATCACGTCCGTCGGGGTTTCCCCTTGTTTCAGGGGATGGGGGGGGGAGACGCAAGGCCCTATGCATTCTGTCTCCCATGGAGTCGGGGCCTACCAGCGTTGTGAAAAGTTCAGTCACAGCTCCACGCAGAGCCACAGGCCCTATTGCTTCTGGCAGGCCTTTCAGCCGTAGGTTGTTGCGGCGCCAGCGGTAATCTTGATCTTCCACCATTTCATACAGTTGATTGATGTGTGCCTGGGTTCTATCCAAGCTACTAGCCACTGCCGCACTGTGAGTTATAATGGATTCTTGTTGGCCTTCCACCGCATCCACTCTTTCTTTCACTTGCCTGAGGTCACGTTTGAAGTCTTTGCGGAGAGGGGATATTGTATTCGCCAAGAGATCTTTCATAAACTTTCTCGATATTGGCAAGTTCTCTCCCTCCTGCTCTGGCTCATGTTCACTTTCTCTGTCGGAGTCTGCGGACATCTCCGAAGCTGCAGGGGTTTCCGCTCTAGGCGCCATCTTAGATACTTGTTTACCCCCAGCCGTGCTCTGCTTTTGAACAAATTTGTCCATTTCCCCGTGTCCGGTGCCAGGTTTGTTCGGTCCCAGGGTGTCTTTGGACCTGTCTCTCAGGGTCTTGCCCATTTTCTGGCTTGTATTAGGGTCAGATTAAGCTTGTTTCCACTGGACCCAGAGCAGAGCTCACAGCGGCATGTGTGTCTTGCTCTGCTGCCAAACTCCGCCTCGGGTCCCATTCATTTTAATGGCAGGCGAACCTGAAAAACCTTCAGCTCATATTTGCAGCCAAGAAATAATTACTAGAAGTGCAAAAATAGTCCCACAACATGGACAGTGACATACCAGATGTATTATTCGAATTTGCGATCTCCATTCATTATTTTCTTCAATGCAAAATATCTGCAATATATTTTTCGCGTACACGCATGCGCAAATACACTATACAGTACCCAAATGCACTATAAAGAAAGTATATTGGTATATAACACCCCGCTTAATTCAGTTTTTTGGGGGGGGGGCGACTGGTATATCACACCAGTAGAAATTATTTGTTCCAATAACGCTTGTCCCTCTATATACCTGCAGTATCGCAGCAGAACTACACTCAACTGCCGCACAATACAAATGCACTATAATATACTTTCTAACATATAAAGTATATTATAACATTGTACAAGGAAGGCAATCCATTGGAATATACATAAAGATAAAACGTAACTTTTAATAATTTTACTATGAGGGTCCATTCACACGTCCGTAAGTGTTTTGCGGATCCGCAAAACACGGACACCGGCAATGTGCATTCCGCAATTTGTGGACTGCACATCGCCGGCACCATAATAGAAAATGGCTAATCTTGTCTGCAATTGCGGACAAGAATAGGACATGTTCTATTTTTTTGCGGAAATGGAAGCACAGATGCGGAAGTGCGGATCCGCAAATGCGGAAGCGGACAGCACATTCCGGCCCCATTGAACATGAATGGGTCTGCACCCGTTCCGCAAAATTGCAGAACGGATGCGGACCCATTTTGCGGACGTGTGAATGGAAAAGATATCCCTCAAAATGAAAATAAATTAAATAATTAAAGTTAAAGGGGTTCTGCACTTTGTTTTAACTGATGATCTATCTCCATATGTTCGCATGTTCGGCGAATCGCGAACACGCAAAGTTCGCCGCGAAACATCTGCCGGGCGAACCGCAAGGCCATCTCTAGTGGTCAGCACTATTTGTGGTTTGTGGACCGAAGGGGCTCCCTCCCTGTCCCCATTGGGTCCCTGCGCTGCGGTGACGGGGACCTGATGGCTAGTAAGGCAGCCCGATGTCTGCCATAGGCATAGGGGCTTGCCTTCTACAGAAGCCTGTGAGACCCAGCTCACAAGCAAGCAGACTGTCAGTGTATTACACTGGTAATACACTGACAGCCAATGCATAACAATACACATGTATTTTAATGTATTGTAGAGGGGATCAGCCCCCCAAAAATTAATGTCACCCAGTGGAACAAAATGAAGAAGAAAAAATAAGTAAAAAAAAAAATTTTTATATTATAAAATAAAAGGTTAAAAAAAAAAAAAAATGCCCCTTTCCCAATATAAACACAGAAAATTGTAAAAAACAGAAAAAAAAAGAAAAACAGACATATTAGGTTTTGCTGTGTCCATAATATCTATAAAAATATCAGATGGTCCACCCTGTCAAATAAACACTGTAAAAAATAAATAAAAAACGTCCCACAATAACCATGTTTTGGTCACTTTGCCTCACAAAAAGTGCATTAGCAAGCGATCAAAAAGTACAATGTACCTCATAATGGTACCACTGAAAATGACACCTCGTTCCGCAAAAAATTAGCCCCCACTTAAGACAATCGTCAGAAAAATAAAAAATAAATGTCTCTTAGAAAATGGCAACACAAAAACAGCATTTTTTTCCAAAATTATTTTATTATGTAAGATTGCAAACGAAAATAAAAAAAATTACATATAAGGTATCACTCTGTTCATAATGATCTGCTGTATAAAAATATCTAATGGTATACCTCTTAAGGTTTATGCTATAAAAAAAAAAAAAAATGTTAAAAAAGCTATTTTTTGTCGTAGTGTCTTACAAAAAGCATAATAGCGAGCGGTCAAAAAAGACTATGTATCCCAAAATGGTAAAAATAAAAATGTCAACTCATTCAGCAAAAAATTAGCCCCCACACAAGATGATTGACAGAAAAATAATATGGTGACACAAAATTGGATTTTGTGTGGGGGCTCATTTTTTGCTGGATGAGTTGACGTTTTTATTTTTACCATTTTTGACCGCTCGCTAATGCGCTTTTTTATTTTTCTAAAATACTTTGTGCAAAAGTGGTAAAATGTAAAAAAAAACTATATAAAATTTGTATCTCAAATACATGTATGAATGTAATTATACTGACCAGCAGAATAAAGATAATGTGTCATTTTTCCTGTACGGTGTTCGCCCCAATAACAAATCCCAAAAAGCAATGGCAAAGTTTCTGCCATATTTTTATCCTACTTCCCAAATAGCTAAATAAAAAGCGATTAAAAAGTTCTATGTACCCCATAATAGAACCAATGATAAAGCTCCGTTGAGAGAAAAATAAAATTCATGGTTGTCAGAAAATGGCTGTACTGGTCTCCAGAGGCTGATCAATAGCAAATGGGCCCCCTTAAGCCATTGCCCCGAAATCTGCCCTCCACAAACTATATGGCACTCCTCTTTTGATCACTGGCATGTGTCCAAACAGCAATTTACAACTACATGTGGGGTGTTGTTGCCATGTTCAGGGAAAATATTCAACACAATTTGTGGTGATTTTTCTCCTGTTACCCCTTGAAAATGAAAAATGGGGAGCGTATGCAATATTTAATTGGAAGAAATAAAAATTTTCATTTTCACACCCGTGTTTCTAAATTCTATTAAAAGCCTTTGGGGTCAAAATGGTCAGTGGTGTAGTTTCCAAAAAGGGGTCTCTTTTGAGGGAATTCTATTGTGGGGGTACCTTAGTGTGCCTTCAAACGTAACATGGCACCCAAAAACCATTCCAGAAAAATATGCCCTCCAAAAGCCATATGGTGCGCCTCTATTTCTGAGCCCTGGTATGTGCCCATAGAGAAGTTTATGACTACATATGGGGTGTTTCTGTAAACTGAAGAATCATGGTAATAAATATTGGGGTTTGTTTGGCTGTTAACCCTTTCTGCCTTATAGGAAGAAATTGATTGAAGAAATCTGAAAAAAGTTAAATTTTTAAATTTTGCTTCCATTTTCCTTTAAATATTTTGAAACATATAAAGGGTAAAACACGTTTGTAAAATTAGTTTTGAATAACTTGACTTGTGTAGTTTCTAAAATTGGGTCATTTATGGGTGGTTTTTACTATGTAAGCCCCATAGAGTAGACAGATGGCGACTCTTAATTAATAACAACTTTATGAGGTATCACCATCCATCTTAAAAGCATAGAAATTCAAATTTATAAACTATTGAATTTTTTCAAATTTTTGTTACATTTTAGATTTTTTTTAAACACTGTATTATGTATAAATAGGGCATGATGTTATGCACATGGCACAGGTATTCCAAAAACATTAAAGACAGATGTTTTGTGCTATGCATCACCATTTAAATAAACCCAGTGATGAATTTGACTCACGTGTTTCTTTAACTGCTATATTACAGTAATTTCTCATTAATACAGTAGGTTTATTTGCAGCCCCCCCCCCCCCTTATAAAAAAAAAAGAAAAGAAAAAAAAAAAAAGATGCATGTTGCTTGTCAAAATGAGTTGTCATTTTCTGTACTGAAAATATCACATAGGTCTGTGATGGCTAACCTTGCTTGGCTGTTCTCAGAACTCCACAGAAATGAGTGGAACATGCTGGGAGTCGTAGTTTCACCATAGCTGGAATGCCGGAGGTTAGCCATCACTGGGGTATTGTTTGTCCTATAGGCAACATTTAACAATAGACATTGCAGAAATTGATTTATCCTTTTGCTGCTGTGTAGAAATAAAATGAGATACAGCCCTAGAGTAACTGAGGTTCAACTATTAGTACACAGCTGCAGTTTTGTAGATGGATAACTGCCTCAGTTCAATATGATAACTTGTTTTATTATTTATTTATTTTACTCACTTACTGTAGCACCAACATATTCCGCAACGCTTTACAGACATTATTATCACTAGACTTGAGCAAATAGAGCTGATTCGTTCAAAAACGTTGTGGTGAATGCTGTTTCCGTAAAACATTAAAATGTATTGGGTTCGTGGAGCCAAACCTCGTCTCGCCATAAGTCGCACAAGACTTCGGTGAATTACTACTGTATTCATATCTGCTTTTTTTTTTAAACATTTTAAAATAAGAATCTGAAGTGGACTTTCAGCCAGTACCAAAGCCCAACTGTGGATCTATGATCCGAAGCTAGATTCACTCATGCCTAAATATTACTCACTGTCTCCCAGTGGAGCTCGCAATCTAAATTCCCTATCAGTATGTCTTTGAAGTGTGGGAGGAAACCAACATAAACATGAGGAGTGCAGAATTATCTCAAACAGATAAATTGCACAGTCAACAGACCTCACTAACAAATGTTAACGTACATTATTTCTAAGTCTAACTGGCATCCATCATTTTCTCATCTTTGCAAGTAATCTCTTATGACACCCTGACTTTGGCTTCTGTCCCATCAACTTGTTCGCTACATAATATTCCTGGCATCTAATACTCCCAATCACTACTCATAATCATGTCAGTCTGGGGTTATGTCAACTTATCAGAGGTAATTTTGGACTGTTATCATACAGGATACTAGAGATGTGCAAAGTTTTGAAAAAATTTGCCAATGTTCCACAAGAAATTCAATTTGTTATGAACTAATTCATAATGAATCAATATGCATCAGGTATACCCAGGCCACTCTGCCTTAGGGTACGGCCACACTGAATGACCGTGCTGTGGGCTGCCTTTCTTTGTTATTGGCTGCGCGGCAACTTAAATGCACCTTAAAACAGCAGCTGTACCCACTTCTCCAACACCAGCACTCTTCTGAGGTGGGAGACCATCTTTTGCCATCTGCATTTCCTTCTTTTCCACATCATCTATAACAATATTGATGAGAATATGTCATCAGGAAAATCCAGCTCCTCCTCTCTCTGCATCTTGCTGACTTTTCTAGGACATGGAGACTTTGAAAGATGATTTGGAAGAAGTAAAGCCAGCAAAAGATAAGGATGGTCATTATGAAGACCTGGCCCACCAAAGGGGTACAGAATGGATAGTATTGGTTGGCACACTGGCACCAGAATAATAAAGGCTTCCGTCTTATTGGTATTGATTTACATTTACAGCTGATATAGGAATTAGGAAGTAAATGTAGGAATAAATAAATAAAACTGACGCAGAATAAGTCTCCCTGCATTCTCCCTGTACTCTACCTCTCCAATATTCTTCTATTCATCGTTTTCAGCAACACTATCCCTAGCGCATGAGTGCTTGCCACGTCTCTCCCGACATTCAGCTCATAGGACAATGGTGGAGACCACGCAGGATGAGGATTTTAGACGGCTGTGACATCACAGGGGATGGCTATCTGCATATTGCCTGGCTGCACAGCAATCTGGGTGATCTGACATTGCCAAGCTTGTTTTCTCTACACTTAGTTTCTCTTTGTAACACATGAAGCCGCCATTTTAGGGTAACCTGATTCATTACCACAAAGCGCAAGGAAATCGAGATTCGTTGCAAATCAAAGTTTTCCTAAACTTTGGTCCGAATTCTACAACACTACATGATGCATTATTATTGATTAGTAAGCGATTAGGTGATCTTGCGATTAGTTCAAAAGTTAGTTCCAAATGGGTTATCTTCTGCTGGATTATTGGGGCCCATAACTGTATCAAATCCTGGATATTTTGGTACTTCAGAACTCTAGTGGACCAGTCCAACCCTGTGTATTGACAAGACAACATCTAAATTAGTACATTGGACCCCATTTATCAAAACTGTCTAATAGGAAAACTGTCTTAGTTGCCGATAGCAGCCAATCAGAGCTCGCCTTTCATTTCTTAAAGTGTTTTGAAAAAATAAAAGGTGAGCTCTGATTGGAAGCTATCAAGAAAGTTTTGATAAATGAGGCCCATTGTGTCACAAGATGCCTATCCTATACTGTATATATCTGTGTGGCCATCCAGTGGATGTGTTTCATATTGCAGCCTTTTAAGTTTTTTGATAGCACATTGAGATGAGGAATTGAAATTCTTAGCCAAATGAGAAGGCAAGGTTGGGCACACCTTTAGTAGGTAGTGAATGTAAAATTTTAACTTATTTTATTTATGCAGGATTATATGTAACTTCAAAATATGTTTTACTCACAATACAGTGATGTTCTGGAGCTTTTTAACAATGAATAAATGAAATGACTTTATATAATAGCATCAGTACCTAGTATATTTTTTCTCTCTACTGCCTTCTCATCTTCTGTCAGTCAAAATGAGTTTCTACCTTGCCATAATTTAAGGTTAGCTTCAAAGAAAATTAATCTAGGAAAAAAGAAAAACATGCAGTTTGTTCCGCTGAAATAACATCCATTTCACTTGTTCCTCTTAAAACTAATCTCACTGTCTATGATATTGGCTATTTTCGCTAAATGTAGCGAAATTGGAATCTGAATCAAAGCCTACAGAGGACACGGGGAAATAAAGTGCTTGTTTCACAAGTGTTTTGTATCATATAAATTAAAAATTGTTTCAAGTGTTGTAACTCATGAGACTCAGAGCTTTATGACCTTTGATTCATCTTTAATACAAGTTGATTGCCATAGGGGAAATTTGGCATCACAGAATATTATAAAGGTAGGTTTTTAGAAACAAATTATATATGGTCTATGAAGAAAGGTAGTATTTTGTGTATGATATCTAAAATTGAAAGCTCACAATCCTGTTCATAGACACCACTACCAATGGACAAGTATCACCTGTAGTCACTACCATAAGGGTATATTATTGCCTGAAAAATGGAGGGAGAAGGAAGGGGTAAACTAACATGGAGAGGCAAACGCTTCTTACCAGATAGTTTACGCAGGTGGTGACTTGCTTCAGTATTGCACACGTTCAGGTTGTTTTCATCCCCAAAGATGGGGGAAACTGCTGTATTCCATTCTTTCTTGGAAGAATGTCTGGTATAGCAGGCAGCTCTAGTCTGTTCGCTCAGGCGGCTTATTTTTGTAGGGGGTCGTTTTCAAGACAAAGTATCAGCGGGTGACTCGGCCTAGGTTCTATCCCTACATAGACTAGTCGTGGTGAGTGGGGAGAACCCTAACAGGCTGTATTCCGGGCACCCGCCCTTAAAAGGACTACCCACAGC
Source organism: Bufo bufo (assembly GCF_905171765.1). Taxonomy (NCBI): domain Eukaryota; kingdom Metazoa; phylum Chordata; class Amphibia; order Anura; family Bufonidae; genus Bufo; species Bufo bufo. The sequence goes on along the minus strand of NC_053393.1, from coordinate 103,971,641 downwards.
CGCTGGAACCTCGGATCTATTGCTGCAAATCCCTGACTATATATTCTTCCTCTGAACTGTCCGACGCGTTTCACCACTAGGAGTAGTGGTTCTTCAGGGACACACAAGAAAAACGCTGGGGCGCCTGGTGCAGTGGCAGTGCTCCCGCACGTATTATAGAGGCAGTGGCAACCAGATGATACAAAAGTGTCTCCTTTTATGGCGTCTCAACCCCGCCCATCTGTCTGATTAGCCTATGGGTATTTACTGAGCGCTTGTTCAGGCCACCCCCCCCTACAGCGTCATATTATCCAGAACAAAGCGCACACTGATTGATCTTGTATCCTGCCCAACCAGCGGCGCCATTTCCAAACCCGGAAATGACGTTGGTTGGGCACGTTTCCAAACCTATGGAGAGGCACTGAGGAATCTTTTGCGGAATTTGTCATGATCATCAATGACAATGATCTAGGCCTCAACTTTACATCAACGTGCGATAAAAACGCACAACCATTCCTTGATGTATTGATTGAAAGAGGCATGAATCAGAGTATTGTTACCTCAGTGTATCGCAAGAGTACAGCTGGTAATAGCCTTCTCTGTTGGGACAGCGCTCATCCATTCCCCTTACGTAAAGGAATTCCCAAGGGCCAGTATTTTAGAATTCGGAGGAACTGTTCAACAATGAAAAAAATCAAAAAATAAGCTGCAGATTTGAGAGTCAGATTTAGGGAGAGGGGCTATCTCGATGAAATTTTACGCACGGCTTATGAAACTGCGTGCAGTGAGAAGCGGGATCAACTCCTCATCCCTAAAAAACAAAGACCTGATAGTATTATTGATCAGAACAATATACGGATTATTGGCACTTTGATAGTGGACACCAGGCAATAAAAAGTGTCCTATCTAGACACTGGGATATTTTAAAAGCGGACCCAGATCTGGATAAAGTTCTGGGATCATACCCACAAATCACCTTTAGAAAGGGGCGCAGTTTGAGAGACAGACTGGTCAATAGCCATTTTCAACCGCCAGAAAGAGCAGGCAATTGGCTCTCTAGAAAGCCCATGGGTACATTTAAATGTGGCAGCTGCATAGCATGTGGTCAAATTAAAAAAGCAAAATCATTCACATGCTCCTCTAACAATAAAGAATATCATATCAAAGACTTCATAAATTGTCTCACCACTGGGGTAGTATATCTGGCCCAATGTACTTGCCCACTAGACTATGTGGGCAAGACAAAACGTGAGTTCAGGAGACGAATAAGGGAGCACGTGAATGATATACTAAGTGAAAAAGACACATCAGTAGCACGGCACGTCAGACAGTATCACGGAGGCAACACCAACTGCCTGAAATTCATGGGTTTACAACATGTCCCTAAACCCAAGAGAGGTGGTGATTGGGACAAGATGATCCTAAAAGCTGAAACAAAATGGACATACAAATTAAATTCTGTGACACCAGAAGGCATGAATGAATTTATTTCATATAAACCCTTTTTATAATCACCTGCCATAATCTGTGTGATAGATTCTATACTGGAGTTTTAAGGCACCCCAATTCTTCTTGAGTGGGTTGCCTCGGAGATATAACTTCCTGTGTCTTGACATAATTTCCCAGTGTCTAGATATACAGTAAGTCCCCAGTGTCTAGATGGGATACTTTGATCTAACTTGGTCTCAAAATACTCAATAATTTCTATCCACTATCCAAGTGGTAATAGCATAATGTTTATTTGGAAACATATGCTATCTTTCAAACACATTTCATGGACTGGTAACAAATAAGTCTATATACATTTAAGAGATGCACCTGTGACCTGCAAGGACCTGAAATCCTGCATGGTCTAAATGTACTTTGACCTGCAAGGACCTTAAGCCTTGTATGGTATAAAGTTCCTCTAAAATCTATGATCTAACTTTTTGTACGCGAGATCTGTTAATGAACGCTGGAATTGCGTTCTACAGACCACATAAAATCATAGTAACTGATTGCTCATCGCAATGTCTGCAGACATAGGAATTGAATGTGTTTCACATTTAAGCTGCCAGGACCTGCCGGGGACGCGGTGTTAGATCCCCATAGCAACCTAGCCACCACCCACCGACGTCATTTCCGGGTTTGGACACGGCGCCGCTGGTTGGGCAGGATACAAGATAGTGGCCCAATCAGTGTGCGCGTTGTTCTGGATAATATGATGCTGTAGGGGGGGTGGCCTGAACAAGCGCTCAGTAAATACCCATAGGCTAATCAGACAGATGGGCGGGGTTGAGACGCCATAAAAGGAGACACTTTTGTATCATCTGGTTGCCACTGCCTCTATAATACGTGCGGGAGCGCTGCCACTGCACTAGGCGCCCCGGCGTTTTTCTTGTGTGTCCCTGAAGAACCACTACTCCTAGTGGTGAAACGCGTCGGACAGTTCAGAGGAAGAATATATATTCAGGGATTTGCAGCAATAGATCCGAGGTTCCAGCGGCTGTGGGTAGTCCTTTTAAGGGCGGGTGCCCGGAATACAGCCTGTTAGGGTTCTCCCCACTCACCACGACTAGTCTATGTAGGGATAGAACCTAGGCCGAGTCACCCGCTGATACTTTGTCTTGAAAACGACCCTCTACAAAAATAAGCCGCCTGAGCGAACAGACTAGAGCTGCCTGCTATACCAGACATTCTTCCAAGAAAGCAGTGTAATACCAGCATTGTTTTAAGTATTAGTGTCATAATATTCTAAATATAGACAAATTAAAAGTTATGTTTTAAAATAACTACAATAAGGTACACTAAGCTCAATATTTATATTTAAAGACACCTCTGAGTCATTATACACTGGGCCACGACTACCGACTTCCTGACCCTGAGTATTCTTTATTACTATGGCTAAAGTTTGCAGATTTGCATTGCATGAAATGGTGTGATTGACACAATTTATAATGTCTAAATGTACTACAATAGGAATATTAATAATAATAATAATAATAATATTAATAATAATCATCATCATCATCATCTATTTGGTGAACTTTTTGTAATGAAACATCCCTTGTATTTTAGGAATTTAATCACCAATATATCAATGTTCTATTACATTTTATAGATTTGAGCAGAAAATGAAAAAAGTACTACTAAAAACTTAAAATAAAACACTAAAATAAATGTTTTATTGTGCAGTAGCCTTATTAGCATACCAGGTATCTTAAATGAATTAATTTAAAAAGCCATTACTTGCTATATTCTGCAATCTCTGTCAGTCCCATAGATTTTGAATGGTGTAACAGTGCAAATACTTCTCCATTCAAAGTCCTCCTTATCACTATTGTTGAGCGCGAATATTCGATTAGCGAATTTTAATCTCGAATATCATCACTTTGCTAATTTGCGAATATTTTGAATATAGTGCTATACATTCGCTAATTCGAATATTCTTATATTTAGTTGTTCCCACTTCCCAAAAGCAGTTCTTCTTACATGTCCGGGGGACTTGCCGAGTGACGACTTCCCGTGCGCATGGAGCGTACCTATCACCATGGGAATGCCTCCATACTAGAATGTACTGTCGGATGTGAGAATCACGGTCATCTAGACCACGCTCAAAGTTGGATGCGCAATGTGAGTAAAATTACGCATTGAGCATCCAACTTAATTTTTTGTATAGGCAACATTCCTAATGGTTGGCTTGCTAGAATTAAAGAATATAGAGAATATAGCGCTATATTCGTATTCGTCATATTCGTTAATTATAGATAGCCAAACAATAGACAAGTAAGTTGCATATACCCCGCTCTAAGTTGGATGCGCAATGCGAGTAATATTACTTAATCTTCTCGCATTGCGCATCCAACTTAGAGCGGGGTATAGCCAACTTTCCTAATGGTTGGCTTGGTAGAATTAACGAAAATAACGAATACAAATAGGAAAGTTGCCTTATACAGTTAAACTCGCAATACGCAAATAATTAAATCGCATATTATTCGCGATAAATAGAATAATGACGAATATTAAATTTAGACGAATCGAATATTTGCGAAATATCGCAAAATCAAATATTGCACCTTCCGCTCATCACTACTTATCACAACTGAGAGAAACAAGAGACTCAAGAACTTATTTTGTTGCATACATCTCAAAGGGGTTGTTTCTGCAGCATTCAAGGGAAAAGGGCAATTGCAAAATTTGAAGAAATAACTGTGCTCTGCATGAACATATCCTGTCCTGTGGTACTGCTGTTCTCCACAAAATTATCAAAAAAGTACCCAATGACTCAATTATTAATATGCAAAAATATCACCCATTTGTTTAATGTAAGCAAATTTTCTTCATTCTACGGGAATTGTCAGACGTGGTATAAGATTCTGAGAACTGTGTGTGAAAGGGAATAATATAATGTATAGAACATTTGCTTGTATGAGGTCAATATATTAATAGTTGTTTTATGGCAGTAATTAATGGTCCTTATTCTAGGCCACCACATTTTTACAGTGGCCTAGAATAAGTACTGTGATGGTCTCCTGTGAAGCAGAAAGCTCATATGAGAGCTGGGCTCCTACTATGTGAGCGAAGAGTCACAATTCAAGTTCCCTGCCAGAATTCGTTTTTTTGCATATCTGCCACAAAAAAAACTGAATTAAAAGCAATCAAAAAGTTTAAAATGATACCAGTGAAAAGTACAACTCATCCTGCAAAGCCCTCACCCTGCCCAATAGAAGGAAAAGAAAAAGTCTTGGGATACGGTGATGGAAAACATTTTTAAAGGGCTTTTATTCTATAAAAGTAGTCAAACTTAAAAAATATATATATTTATTTGGTGTGGCTTTAATCGTACTGACCCAGAGAGTAAAGTTATCATTTTATTTATGATGCAAAATGAGCCTTATAAAACTTTACAACTAAAAAGGGAACAACTATATTCCTGTATTTTTCCATTCTCCCTAGATTTCTTCAACCTAAATTTTGATTCAGGAGAATGAGAACGAGAATGAGAATGAAGGAGGAGCGGGAAAGAGAGAGAGACACAGACACTTATCAACACTTGCAAATATATTTAGATCCAAATCGAATCGGATGGTCAATTCAGCCAAATCAGACCCAATTATGAGAAATTCACATATTTCTACCTAGAATAGTTAATACAGTAGCTTCTAGGTATAGGGTTCATATGTATGGCTATAGTAGTGCTAGTGAGATCACTGGGATCACTGCTGGGTGGAAGCCTCCGCCTAGCAGTGTGACAATGTCAACAAAACAGCCCTTTCCCTGCGATGAAATGCTCTGATACTCCACTCATTTATGCTGTATCAGTAAAGAAGGGGTTATGTCCATGTTCAGCTCTGAACCCGGACAACCTCTTTAATGAAGGTTCTCCAGTTTTGATTTGTTTTTTAATTTTCACACCAGCCTACAGTACCTGTAAAAAAAATACATACTCAGCTTCTCCCCACCACTGTGCTCTGGCAACCTGGCTCTCATGACTGGTCCTCTGGTTCCCTATACATCTGCATCAAATACTGTAACTGGCCTCAGCAGTGAAATGTTCCAAAGCAGAACATTACTGTTGGTCACTTACTGCTTGGGAACACTACTGGGGCCAGCCATTGGCTCCCACTGTGCACATGACCCTATTCCAGAGGTGTTGCTAGGCCTTTAGATCCAGGGCTTATGGATCGAATTATAAGCTTATATCCCCAGACCTAGATAACAGAAGAACCTGTTGCCAATATTCATAGGCAGATATTCTGTTCATTATTATACAGCACTTTGCCCATGTGCTGATGACATGTATAGCTTCAGCCCAGAGGTCATGTCTCAGTAGAGTTAATGACCTCTGAACAATCTTGTTGCTAAGTCCAGTGTCTCTGCTCCATCTTGAACTGGACTCACCACAGGAACTCGCAGGAACACTTGCTCTGCAATGGAGTCAGTGGGACTTGAGGCTCCCAGCTTGATAATGTGATGTCACAACACCTGGAGTTTCAGGTTATACTCCCTCCAGTGTCAAGCGAGTGTTACCACAAATATATACAGTACAGACTAAAAGTTTGGAGACACCTTCTCATTCAAAGAGTTTTCCTTATTTTCATGACTATGAAGGCATCAAAACTATTAATTAACACATGTGGAATTATATACATAACAAACAAGTGTGAAACAACTGAAAATATGTCATATTCTAGGTTCTTCAAAGTAGCCACCTTTTGCTTTGATTACTGCTTTGCACACTCTTGGCATTCTCTTGATGAGCTTCAAGAGGTAGTCCCCTGAAATGGTCTTCAAACAGTCTTGAAGGAGTTCCCAGAGATGCTTAGCACTTGTTGGCCCTTTTGCCTTCACTCTGCGGTCCAGCTCACCCCAAACAATCTCGATTGGGTTCAGGTCCGATGACTGTGGAGGCCAGGTCATCTGGTGCAGCACCCCATTACTCTCCTTCATGGTCAAATAGCCCTTACTTTCAAAGTTTTCCCAATTTTTCGGCTGACGGACTGACCTTAATTTATTAAAGTAATGATGGCCACTTGTTTTTCTTTACTTAGCTGCTTTTTTCTTGCCATAATACAAATTCTAACAGTCTATTCAGTAGGACTATCAGCTGTGTATCCACCTGACTTCTCCTCAACGCCACTGATGGTCCCAACCCCATTTATAAGGCAAGAAATCCCACTTATTAAACCTGACAGGGCACACCTGTGAAGTGAAAATTCAGGGGACTACCTCTTGAAGCTCATCAAGAGAATGCCAAGAGTGTGCAAAGCAGTAATCAAAGCAAAAGGTGGCTACTTTGAAGAACCTAGAATATGACATATTTTCAGTTGTTTCACACTTGTTTGTTATGTATATAATTCCACATGTGTTAATTCATAGTTTTGATGCCTTCAGTGTGAATCTACAATTTTTATAGTCATGAATGTGTGTCCAAACTTTTGGTCTGTACTGTATATTTTCTTAATTTAATTTTTTAGTCTATACTGGGCACACTGATGAGGGGCATTATTTATTCTGGGGGCACTAAGGGTTTGATTACAGATACTTGGGGCACTATGGGGGTATTATATATAATGGGGTCACTAAAGGGGCCATAATATATACCGGGGAACTAAGAAGTCCATAACAGATACTGTGGGCACTATAGTGGCATTATGTAGGCTTGGGTCACTAAGAGGGCCGGAATATATACTGGGGGCCCTAAGGGGGCCATCATAGACACTGTGGGCACACAAAGGGACATTATTTATACTGAAGAAAATGTGTGTGTGTGTGTGTGTGTAATATACACTCACCCAAAGAATTATTAGGAACACCATACTAATACGGTGTTGGACCCCCTTTTGCCTTCAGAACTGCCTTAATTCTACATGGCATTGATTCAACATGGTGCTGATAGCATTCTTTAGAAATGTTGGCCCATATTGAAAGGATAGCATCTTGCAGTTGATGGAGATTTGAGGGATGCACATCCAGGGCACGAAGCTCCTGTTCCACCACATCCCAAAGATGCTCTATTGGGTTGAGAGCTGGTGACTGTGGGGGCCATTTTAGTACAGTGAACTCATTGTCATGTTCAAGAAACCAATTTGAAATGAGTCGAGCTTTGTGACATGGTGCATTATCCTGCTGGAAGTAGCTATCAGAGGATGGATACATGTTCTCATTCTCTTTACGCCAAATTCGGACTCTACCATTTGAATGTCTCAACAGAAATCGAGACTCATCAGACCAGGCAACATTTATCCAGTCTTCAACAGTCAAATTTTGGTGAGCTTGTGCAAATTGTAGCCTCTTTTTCCTATTTGTAGTAGAGATGAGTGGTACCCGGTGGGGTCTTCTGCTGTTGTAGCCCATCTGCCTCAAGGTTGTGCGTGTTGTGGCTTCACAAATGCTTTGCTGCATACCTCGGTTGTAACGAGTGGTTATTTCAGTCAACGTTGCTCTTCTATCAGCTTGAATCAGTCGGCCTATTCTTTTCTGACCTCTAGCATCCACAAGGCATTTTTGCCCACAGGACTGCCGCATACTGGATGTTTTTCCCTTTTCACACCATTCTTTGTAAACCCTAGAAATGGTTGTGCGTGAAAATCCCAGTAACTGAGCAGATTGTGAAATACTCAGACCGGCCCGTTTGGCACCAACAACCATGCCACGCTCAAAATTGCTTAAATCACCTTTCTTTCCCATTCTGACATTCAGTTTGGAGTTCAGGAGATTGTCTTGACCAGGACCACACCCCTAAATGCATTGAAGCAACTGCCATGTGATTGGTTGACTAGATAATTGCATTAATGAAAAATAGAACAGGTGTTCCTAATAATTCTTTAGGTGAGTGTATATATACATGGCTGTACTGTAAGTGTTGACACCCCTAAAATATTTCCAGAAAATGAATAATTTCTCCCAGAAAATTATTGCAATTACATGTTTTGTTGTACACATGCTTAGTACCTTTGTGTGTATTGGCATAACACAAAAAAGAAAAATAAAGGCAAAAAAAGCTAATTTGACATAATTTCCCACAAAACTCCCAAAATGAGCCAGACAAAATTGTTGGCACCTTTTCAAAATTGTGGGTAAGCAACTTTGTTTCAAGCATGTAATGCTCATTCAAACTCACCTGTGGCAAATAACAAGTGAGGGCAATATAAAAATCAAACCTGAAACCAGATAAAAGAAGGAGAAGTTTACTCAATCCTTGCATTGTGTGTCTATGTGTACCACACTAAGCATGGAGAACAGAAAGAGGAGAAGAGAACTGTCTGAGGATTTGAGAATACAAATTAAGGAAAATTATCAACAATCTCAAGGTTACAAGTCTATCTCCAGAGATCTTGATGTTCCTGTGTCCACAATGTGCAACGTAATGAAGAAGTTTATAATTCATGGCACTGTAGCTAATCTGCCTGGACGTGGATGGAAGATAAAAAATGGGTGAAAGCTTGCAATGCAGGATAGTCTGAATGGTGGATAAGCAACCCCAAACAAGTTTCAAAGAAATTCAAGCTGTCCTGCAGTCTCAGGGTGCAACAATGTCAGCATGAACTATCCGTTGATATTTGAATGAAATGAAACACTATGGCAGGAGACCCAGGAGGACCCCAATGCTGACACAGAGACATAAAAAAGCTAGACTGCTGTTAAAGATGCCTTCTCAGTCTAACCAAATAAATACACAATCAGGGTCAATCACGTTTGCTCTACTGCTCCATATTAGTAGTAATCCAAGGATTTTACATGCACGGAAGAAATAACACTGACACTAAGTCGGGTCAAAGCAATTTCTCATTAATTCAAGGAAGTGAAGCAGTTTATAAGGATATCAGAGGGGGCATCCCTTCTGAGGCTCGTGGCATTGTTCTATTGGCGAGAATACAATAATAAGCAAAGAGATAACACTTGGCATCTGCGCATTGTGCATTATTTTACAAACTTTGGTGTGTGAACTATGTAAATATCTAACAGCAAGTGCTATCTTGTAATGGCTTCTTCTTCACTAACAGCAGCACAACATATATGACACATCATGGAGGCGGGTTCTCTTCAGTAGGATGGAACCTTCGTGCTTCGGAGAAGATAAGGCGTTGTCTGAGAGCTGGAGTATATGCGAGCCATCTTAGCTGATTAAGAATGATATCCACATCTCCATCAGCCCCCTTGGATCTCATTCTGTCCCTAAAAAAAACCTAGCACATCTGTCCGCTATGTCTCGACTCTCTTCTTAACCAGCTTCCATGACAACCTATTCCTTGTGTTTAGCCTCCCAGGACACTGGACTTAGACATTGGCAAGTAGAGATTGCCTTGCGGTCTGCCCCGGCGGTCGTTTCGCGGCAAATTTTGCGTGTTTGCGTCTACCATATTCTTTTACATTATGAAGAACTTTGACCCATGACACATCCATCAGGTGGTACAGGACAGCCAATTAAGACATTTAAGCACATGGACATACCCCCTACCTTATAAATAAACCTGATCTGGCCGCCATTTTACATTCAGTGTTTTGAAAGTGTAGGGAGAGGTTGCTGTGTGGAGCAGGGACAGGCTGTTAAGGACACCAAACGCTAGCTAATAGGGCCACAAAAGTCATTTTAAGGACTAGTATAGGTGTGCTATCTATCTGTGTGATACTCAGAGGGGTGCGATATACTTATACTTTTATAATGAGTTAAAAACACATAGATCTATATAGTGATCACCTGGAAGTCAGGGGCCTAGGGGCTTACTAAGGCCATTTTTATATAGGGTAAGGTTCCGGACGGGGTCGCTCTTATCAGGGCGGGTGGTCTGTGGTTAGGCTATCAGGGCCAGAATAGCACCCCCCTGTAGGGCAATATCAGGGACAGTTCTTTGCCCACCTTGTCCTTCAATACCACATCATCATCTAGCCCAGGGATAGATGGTTTTTTGCTTTCCCTCCGAGATTCATGGATGTGAACTGGAACCCCCCAAATTGTGGTAGGACATATGGTTTCTGATTTGGTGCCACCGAGCACCTGATTTAGTGCCGCGGAGCACTTGTTATTGCCTACCACATCTATGCTTTTTGCTTAAAGGGGTTCTGCACTTTGTTTTAACTGATGATCTATCCTCTGGATAGATCATCAGCATCTGATCGGTGGGGGTCCGACACCCGGGACCCCCGCCGATCAGCTGTTTGAGAAGGCAGCGGCGATTCAGCAGCGCTGCGGCCTTCTCGCTGTTTACCGCTGGCCAGTGACGTCACGACTAGTATCAACTAACGTGGGCGGGGCTAAACTCTGTTCACTTGAATGGAGCTTAGCCCCGCCCACGCTACTTGATACTAGTCGTGACATCACTGGGCCAGCGGTAAACAGTGAGAAGGCCGCGCCGCTGCTGGAGCGCCGCTGCCTTCTCAAACAGCTGATCGGCGGGGGTCCTGGGTGTCGGACCCCCGCCGATCAGATACTGATGATCTATCCAGAGGATAGATCATCAGTTAAAACAAAGTGCAGAACCCCTTTAACTTTAATTATTTAATTTATTTTCATTTTGAGGGATATCTTTTCCATTCACACGTCCGCATCCGTTCTGCAATTTTGTTCAATGGGGCCGGAATAGGCTGTCCGCATCCACATCCGCGGATCCGCACTTCCTCATCTGTGCTTCCGTTTCCGCAAAAAAATAGAACATGTCCTATTCTTGTCCGCAATTGCAGACAAGATTAGGCATTTTCTATTATAGTGCCGGCGATGTGCGGTCCACAAATTGCGGAATGCACATTGCCGGTGTCCGTGTTTTGCGGATCCGCAAAACACTTACGGACGTGTGAATGGACCCTCATAGTAAAATTATTAAAGGTTACGTTTTATCTTTATGTATTTTCGAATGGATTGTACAAGGAAGGCAATGTTATAATATACTTTCTATGTTAGAAATTATATTATAGTGCATTTGTATTGTGCGGCAGTTGTGTGCGGTTCTGCTGCGATACTGCAGGTATATAGAGGGACAAGCGTTATTGAAACAAATAATTTCTACTGGTGTGATATACCAGTCGCCCCCCCAAAAAACTGATTTAAGCGGGGTGTTATATACCAATATACTTTCTTTATAGTGCATTTGGGTACTGTATAGTGCATTTGCGCATGCGCATACGCGAAAAATGTATTGCCGATATTTCGCATTGAAAAAAATAATAAATGGAGATCGCAAATTTGAATAATACATCTGGTATGTCACTGTCCATGTTGTGGGACTATTTGTGCACTTCTAGTAATTATTTCTTGGCTGCAAATACGAGCTGAAGGTTTTTCAGGTTCGCCTGCCATTAAAAGGAATGGGACCCGCCGTGAACTTGTGGTTCGCGAACATTTGATCGCGTTTGCGCACCGTCCCGGCAGATGTTCGTCCATCACTATTGGCAAGTAGGATGTCTGTTCCTACCGTAGATCATCTCTCCAGGTGATACTATGAGGGGGGGGGACATCAACAGAATGAAGTGGATCTTGTCTCTCATCCTCATCCAGCTCTCTCATGATCATCTCTGGGGTAGCATCAGCTATGACTTTGAACAGAAGCCTCCTAATGCATGGGATGACACAACATACAATTACTGCAAGTATCAATAAGACAATGACTATGATTATTCTAATTTGTAACAAGGTCTCTTTCCAATTTTTAATCCAGTTTTTGTACCAAATCTCCCATGAATTGTCTATCCCAGAATTTCTCTTTAATTCTTCTGAGAGGGAAGTAAGCCCTTTCAGGGCATTTATAACCTGGTCATTTGGTCCTAAGTAGTGTTGATCAAGCACCGTAGTGCTCGGGTGCTCGACCGGGTTGAGCACCCGAGTATAATGGAAGTCAATGGGAGAACCCGAGTATTAAACCAGGTACCCCCTGCTCTGAAGAGGGAAGGGTGCTTGGTTCATAGGAAAATGTCAGAAATTGATGGAAACACCACAGAAATGGTTCTATAACAGCATGTAGAGGATGTCTGGATGCATCTTGGACTCGCAGGTCGCTGCTGGGATCGATGTTGTCCGAATAGTACACCACTTTTACAGACTGACAATAAAACGCACAAAACCGAATAAAAAATCGTTTTTAGAGGAAAAATTTATAGGATACATTCTTTCCTATATATTTACTTGTATATAAAGTGCAACTGCTGGCAAAAATAACAAGGAAGAGGCACTCCGATACAACCTGTATATCACATTAAGGAGGGCCTAATTCCCATTGTGATACAATTGTTCATGTAGTGGGACTCCTACTCCCATAAAGCCTATGCTCTAAGTCAGGAATGACAACCTGCGGCCCTCCAGCTGTTGCAAAACTACAACTCCCACAATGCCCTTCTGTAGAATGATAGCTGTAGGCTGTCAGGGAATGATGGGAGTTGTAGTTTTGCAACAGCTGGAGGGCCGCAGGTTAAGCATGCCTGCACTAAGTGAAAGGGTTGCCAACAATTACAAGGAACCGGCACGCCAATACACCCTTTATTACACATAAAGGATGGCATCATACACACCCTTGAAAAATTATGATTGATGTCCTGCCGGTGACCCTCAAAAACATTTGGATCAAGAGCCTGCTGATCTAACCATCTAAAACATTATGGGTGAGGGCCTGCAGATGCTTTGGTGACTCTAGTTAACCTGGGGCCGATCGCACGTCCCCCGTGAAGGCGACGATCCATTTGGATGTCTGCCTAGCAACTTTCGATGTTATTGTCAGCGCAAACAATTGTAACTACGGGTAATGGGGGAATCAGTGTTTGATTCAGAAGAGGGAGTCTGAGAAACGGCTACGTCTATCACATCCAAGCAAGCAGCATGCGCGCAAATTACCTATTAGGTATAATTAGGTGCGAGCCTGCAGTTGATCTGACCCTGCAAAAGATTTTAGGGGTGGGCCTGCTGGTGAGCTGACCCTGTAAAACATTATATGCAAGGGCCTACAGGTGAGCTGACCCATTATATGCTAGAGCCTTCAGGTGAGCTGACCCTGTAAAAGATTTGAGTTGCGGGCCTGCTGGTGAGCTGACCCTGTAAAATATTTGAGGTGCGGGCCTGCTGGTGAGCTGACCCTGTAAAAATTTTGAGGTCCAGGCCTGCTGGTGAGCTGACCCTGTAAAATATTTTATGTGGGGGCCTGCTGGTGAGCTGACCCAGTAAAAGATTGTAGGTGAAGGCCTGCTGGTGTGCTGACCCTCTAAAAAATTTTATGCGAGGGCCTTCAGGTGAGCTGACCCTGTAAAAGATTTTATGTGGGGGCCTGCTGGTGAGCTGACCCAGTAAAAGATTGTAGGTGAAAGCCTGCTGGTGAGCTGACCCTCTAAAAAATTATATGCGAGGGCGTACAGCTGAGCTAATCCTCTAAAAAGTTATATGCGAGGGCCTGCAACTGAGCTGACCCTCTAAAAATTATATGCGAGGGCCTGCAGGTCAGCTTACCCTGCAAAACATTGTATTTGAAGGGCATATATGCGAGGACATTATATGTGACGAATAAGCATGTGTTGATATGATGGATAAGGAGGAGGAGAATGAGAAAAGGAAGATTCAACCATATACCCTTGTTTGTGGTGGAAGGGGTGCATGGGAATACAGTGTATTCAGTACATTATAAACAACACATTTAAAGTGCCTTTATGTTCCTCTGGTAGAGTCGAGAAGTCATGGTCAATCCAGGCCTTGTTCATTTTTATAAGAGTCAACCTGTCTAGGGTTGAGCGAACCCGAACTGTAAAGATCAGGTTCGTACCGAACTTTAGGATTTTTGGAACCCGAACATTTCAGTAAAAGTTCGGGTTCGGTGTTCGGCGATTTCTTAGCGCTTTTTGAAAGGCTGCAGAGCAGCCAATCAACAAGCGTTTAACTGTGTGACCTTAGAAGCCATCACAGCCTACTAATGGCATGGCTGTGATTGGCCAGTGCAGCATGTGACCCAGCCTCTATATAAGCTGGAGTCACGTAGCGCTGCATGTCACTCTGCTGTGCTTAGTGTAGGGAGAGGATGATGCTGCTGCTGTGAGGGAGAGAATAGGACAGAATCTGTTATCAGAACTCCAATTGAACTCAGCGATCTACATAGATATAGTTGTGTGGGTGCAGTGCACAATCTTTTTACCCTGCCCTGAGCACAGTGACAGAGAAAAATAACTTTTATCTGTCTATTAGTTAGGTGGGCAGCGACGGCCATTTTATGCAAGCTCAGTGCCCCAGCACTGCATCTGTGCTTTTGTGACATTTAAATCCAAGCTTGAAATACTGCAATAATAATCTGGCTTTGAAAAAACACCCATTTTTGGGCAATATCCAGCATCTGGTGCCTTTGCAGGATTTGTTAGTGTGCAATTTAAGCTAGAAAAACAGCTATAATTTTCTGGGTTTTTTAAAACACCCTTTTTGGGCAAAATACACTATTTTACAGCCCTTGCTGCATCTGCACGTGTAAAATTCAAGCGTTATATACAGCTTTCACATTTTTTTTGTAAAATACTTAATATTGCAGCCCTTGCTGCATCTGTGATTGTTAAAAACAAGTTTTAAAAACTTCAATAATTTTCTGGCTTTGAAAAAAAAATACATTTTTGGCAATATCCAACATCTGGCGCCTTTGCAGGATTAGTCAGTGTGCAATTTAAGCTAGAAATATAGCTATCAGTCGTAGCGGCATGACGTAGAGACGTAGCTACGTGGGCGTGCCGCGCGTCCGCTTAGGCACCTCTCCTTGCTCACCTGCCTACCCCCTCACTCTCGTCGTCCGGCGTCGTGCCCCGCGCTGAATACTGGATACGATGCATCGGGGGACCGGTGTCTGCGCTGCTACTGGCGGAGGTCCCTAGGAGGGAGCCGCGAGGAGATCCGGTGAAACGGCCGGAGCAGCTGGATTGAGTGGCCGGGTGTTAGAAGAGGAAGAGCATGGGTCTCATGCCAGATCAACGCTGTGATACTGGGGTTATATAGGGACTCGCAGTGGCCTACCTCCTACCTTTGCGGTGGGTGCCGGAGGAGTGTTCCTGTATTGCTGCACTCGGAGTAGCCGCCCCACGACGAATGTGGACACGTGGGGGCTGAATTGCTTGCAGATGGATGTCGTCTGTTTCTGGCCAGCATGATGAAGATTGGTGAGACTGTGCCTTCCCCCGTGTGTCATTAACACGCTTTTTACCCGCATAACCTACTAACTCATAAATATGCAACTATAATGTGTGTGGGTTGGTGTATAAGCGGGAGATTGCATGGTCCTTTCCCGGGACACAGTTAACACACTAACTTGCTGGGGAATATTGGCGTACTCTGCCAGATATAGCGATATAATATTTCCGCCACAAATTGCAGCCTGCAGTCTTAAATGGATTGACAATTTGCTGATGCATTAACATTTGGGGCCAAGGACTACTATTGTAGGAGTCACTGTGGGTCGCTGTGGCCACCCCTATACATTTCAAGTGCTCCTCTTATATATTGGCCTCACAGATTGCGTGCAGAAATCAATCTACCAATTTATCAATATATAATCAGAGTGTGTGCAGAAGTGGGCACAAGTGAGAGACTGCATGGCCCTTCCAGGGGATATATATAACCAACTAATACACTAACTTGCTGGAATATATATAACTGGTCCCCTCTTTTGCACTGCTGAACTTTGCTAGGTATTGGTGATATAATAGAACTGTTACAATATCGCAGTTTCACGGACTGACCTTGATCGATGCACGAACATCTGCGGCCAAGGACTATCACCGTGGGGGGTCTCTGTGGTTACCCCCACATATTCCAAAAGTGCACCTCTAATACATTGATTTGCAGGATTGTGTGCATTACTGGGGGATGGTGGTTTTCTGGTTCCATGTGTTTGCATAACTGCGATTTAACCTGCTTCTCCATTGTTCACCGTTCTGTCGCAAAGGCCCCTGTGGGGGGACGCTGCCTGCTGTAAAGTTTGGAGTATAGTAATATCTGCGACGGTTAATTGGGAGGGAGGAGACACCCGGGTAACTCATGTTTTACATTTAGCGTTGATATGCACTGTCAAATGTTCATAGCAACTTACTGATAATTATATATGTGGATTTTGTTTTCTTTTTGCGAATGCCTAGTAGTGTTAAGCAGAACCACTAATTGAGAGTCTGCGCACCTCTGGGATATTTTGCAGCCCCCCCCCCCCCACTCTGGGACTTTGATATACTGTAAGACTTCAGGATAAGGGATTAGGTGAGAATATGCCGCCGAAATATAGTAGGAAGTCTGTGGGTACAGTATCACCCAAAGCTGGGGCCAGAAGTAGCCCACAAGCCAGAATGGAAAAATATTTGAAATCTCCAACATTAAAGTCCAGAGGGGAAAAAAAAACCTTAGAGCTAGTGGAGGGCGTAGAGGATCCATCGCGGCGGGTGGAGCAGCTAATTGCAAAGTCAGGGGAATCGCTTAGACATTATAGATAGGAAGCTGGTGGATATATTGGGGGTAGTACAGACCACTAATCAATCAGTGACAGATATTGCTACCACCGTGAATGCGGTACAGATGGATATCACCCTAATTAGAGATGACATGAATAAAATCAGGGCGAACATCAAACATATTGAAACTGGATTAGCGGAAGTCAAAAAAGAACAGGCAAACATGGGTAGGGCGATGGATGACCTAGATAGTGAATACAAGCGGGTTAATGTGAAGCTGATAGATCTGGAGGACAGAGCGATTAGGAACAATTTGAGAATAGTGGGTTTTCCTGAAGGAGTGGAAGGAGACAACCCGGCTGGATTTGTACAAAAATAACTCACACAGGTATTGGGACCCGGTGTGAACTAAACCATGTTTGGAGTGAGCTCACAGAATCCACTTCAAAAAGCCTCCAGCTGGCGGACCTCCTCGCCCTCCCTTGATCAAAATACTATGCTCAAGTGATAGAGATTGGGTATTTACTGTAGGCGTAAGAGGGAACTGCAGGAGATTGAATATAATGGTAATACGATACAGATATACCCTGACTTCTCTAAAGATACGCAAAATAAGCGTAGAGAGTACTATGAGATAAAGGAAACGTTACGGGTGACAAACATTAAATATTCTATGATGTACCCTGCTAAGCTAAGAGTTGTCTATAGGGATACTGTTCTGTTTTTCGCTAAAGCTACAGACGCACTTGAATGGTTGGATTCTGTGGAGAAATAGGATTTTGGAGCAGGAAAGGGGAGGGAAGGGGCGGAGGTGGTGAAAGGGGGAGGGCGGCCGACGAGCGGGTGGGGCGTAAAGTAAGAGGTTGACAGGGTGATTCTCACCAGTGAACGAGTTTAGGGTAGTGGGGGGTGGGGTCTGGGGGTGAAGGGTGTGCGCGGAGGGGGGGTTGGAGTGGGTTTGAGCGCGGTTGGGGTTGTCGCTATGGCGCAGTGGATGACTCCCTTATAAAGTTAAAATGTAATGAATGACAAAGTTTTAACATGGAATGTACGCGGGCTTGGCGATAAAACAAAGTGGACCATTGTGTTTGATTTGATTTCTTGACTAGGGATGAGCGAACCCGAACTGTATAGTTCGGGTTCGTACCGAATTTTGGGGTGTCCGTGACACGGACCCGAACCCGAACATTTTCGTAAAAGTCCGGGTTCGGGTTCGGTGTTCGGCGCTTTCTTGGCGCTTTTTGAAAGGCTGCAAAGCAGCCAATCAACAAGCGTCATACTACTTGGCCCAAGAGGCCATCACAGCCATGCCTACTATTGGCATGGCTGTGATTGGCCAGTGCAGCATGTGACCCAGCCTCTATTTAAGCTGGAGTCACGTAGCGCCGCACGTCACTCTGCTATGATCAGTATAGGGAGAGGTTGCAGCTGCGACGTTAGGGCGAGATTAGGCAGATTAACTCCTCCAAAAGACTTCATTCTGTGATCGATCTGCAGCTGTGGATCATTGAAGTGCTATTATTGACTTGCTCACTTTTTTGAGGCTGCCCAGAGCGTTTTTAGATCACTTTTTTTCTGGGGTGATCGGCGGCCATTTTGTGACTTGTGGTGCGCCAGCACGAGCTATCACCAAGTGTATTTAACCATCGATAGTGTGGTTATTTTGTGCTATATCCTACATCAGCTGCAGGCTGAGCCTGTGTCACCGAAGTGCATTTAACCATCAACAGTCTGGTTATTTTTTGGCCATATACTACATCAGCTGCAGGCTGAGCCTGTGTCACCCAAGTGCATTTAACCATCAACAGTCTGATTATTTTTTGGCCATATACTACATCAGCTGCAGGCTGAGCCTGTGTCACCCAAGTGCATTTAACCATCAACAGTGTGGTTATTTTTTGGCCATATATTACATCAGGGGCAAGTTGAGCCTGTCACCCAGCGCCTAAAAAATAGACCTGACATTTCTATTCAACCAAATCTGTACTGTTTTAGCTGGTCAAGTTATTTGTAGTGACCGTAAAAGCACACTTTTTGTTCTGGGTTGAAAAAGCATTCCCAAATTTGCCATTCTGAAAATAACTAGTTTGTGGTATTTGAGGCCTACTTGAAATCTATCCCAAAAAGAAAATCTTACATTGAAGGTATTGATAGTGTCATTCAGAAAAACCTAAGACACACGCTAGCGTGCTGATAGAAGTGTCATTCTGTGATTAAACCTATAACTGTCACACAGCGCAAAAAAAAAACAGGTCTCACATCTCTATTCAACCAAATCTGCACAGTTTTAGCTGGTCAAGTTATTTGTAGTGACCGTAAAAGCAGATTTTTTGTTCTGGGTTGAAAAAGCATTCCCAAATTTGCCATTCTCAAAATAACTAGTTTGTGGTATTTGAGGCCTACTTGAAATCTATCCCAAAAAGAAAATCTTACATTGAAGGTATTGATAGTGTCATTCAGAAAAACCTAAGACACACGCTAGCGTGCTGATAGAAGTGTCATTCTGTGATTAAACCTATAACTGTCACACAGCGCAAAAAAAAACAGGTCTCACATCTCTATTCAACCAAATCTGCACAGTTTTAGCTGGTCAAGTTATTTGTAGTGACCGTAAAAGCAGACTTTTTGTTCTGGGTTGAAAAAGCATTCCCAAATTTGCCATTCTCAAAATAACTAGTTTGTGGTATTTGAGGCCTACTTGAAATCTATCCCAAAAAGAAAATCTTACATTGAAGGTATTGATAGTGTCATTCAGAAAAACCTAAGACACACGCTAGCGTGCTGATAGAAGTGTCATTCTGTGATTAAACCTATAACTGTCACACAGCGCAAAAAAAAACAGGTCTCACATCTCTATTCAACCAAATCTGCACAGTTTTAGCTGGTCAAGTTATTTGTAGTGACCGTAAAAGCAGACTTTTTGTTCTGGGTTGAAAAAGCATTCCCAAATTTGCCATTCTCAAAATAACTAGTTTGTGGTATTTGAGGCCTACTTGAAATCTATCCCAAAAAGAAAATCTTACATTGAAGGTATTGATAGTGTCATTCAGAAAAACTTAAGACACACGCTAGCGTGCTGATAGAAGTGTCATTCTGTGATTAAACCTATAACTGTCACACAGCGCAAAAAAAAAACAGGTCTCACATCTCTATTCAACCAAATCTGCACAGTTTTAGCTGGTCAAGTTATTTGTAGTGACCGTAAAAGCAGACTTTTTGTTCTGGGTTGAAAAAGCATTCCCAAATTTGCCATTCTCAAAATTGTGGTGAACGGGAACAATGAGGAAAACATCTAATAAGGGACGCGGACGTGGACATGGTCGTGGTGGTGTTAGTGGACTCTCTGTTGCTGGGAGAGGACGTGGCTGTTATGCCACAGCCACACGTCCTAGTGAACCAACTACCTCAGGTCCCAGTAGCCAGCAGAATTTACAGCGATATTTGGTGGGGCCCAATGCCGTTCTAAGGATGGTAAGGCCTGAGCAGGTACAGGCATTAGTCAATTGGGTGGCCGACAGTGGATCCAGCACGTTCACATTATCTCCCACCCAGTCTTCTGCAGAAAGCGCACAGATGGCGCATGAAAACCAAGCCCATCGGTCTGTCACATCACCCCCATGCATATCAGGGAAACTGTCTGAGCCTCAAGTTATGCAGCAGTCTCTTATGCTGTTTGAAGATCTGCTGCCAGGGTTTCCCAAGGGCATCCACCTAGCCCTTCCCCAGGGGTGGAAGAGATAGAATGCACTAACGCACAACCACTTATTTTTCCTGATGATGAGGACATGGGAATACCACCTCAGCACGTCTCTGATGATGACGAAACACAGGTGCCAACTGCTGCGTCTTTCTGCAGTGTGCAGACTGAACAGGAGGTCAGGGATCAAGACTGGGTGGAAGACGATGCAGGGGACGATGAGGTCCTAGACCCCACATGGAATGAAGGTCGTGCCACTGACTTTCACAGTTCGGAGGAAGAGGCAGTGGTGAGACCGAGCCAACAGCGTAGCAAAAGAGGGAGCAGTGGGCAAAATCAGAACACCCGCCGCCAAGAGACTCCGCCTGCTAATGACCGCCGCCATCTGGGACGTGGCACCCCAAAGGCAGCTTCAAGGAGTTCCCTGGCATGGCACTTCTTCAAACAATGTGCTGACGACAAGACCCGAGTGGTTTGCACGCTGTGCCATCAGAGCCTGAAGCGAGGCATTAACGTTCTGAACCTTAGCACAACCTGCATGACCAGGCACCTGCATGCAAAGCATGAACTGCAGTTGAGTAAACACCTTAAAAACAAGGAAGTCACTCAGGCTCCCCCTGCTACCTCTTCTGCTGCTGCCGCCTCGGCCTCTTCTGCTGCTGCTGCCGCCGCCTCGGCCTCTTCCTCCGCCTCTGGAGGAACGTTGGCACCTGCCGCCCAGCAAACATGGGATGTACCACCAACACCACCACCTGCGTCACCAAGCATCTCAACCATGTCACACGGCAGCGTTCAGCTCTCCATCTCACAAACATTTGAGAGAAAGCGTAAATTCTCACCTAGCCACCCTCGATCCCTGGCCCTGAATGCCAGCATTTCTAAACTACTGGCCTATGAAATGCTGTCATTTAGGCTGGTGGACACACACAGCTTCAAACAGCTCATGTCACTTGCTGTCCCACAGTATGTTGTTCCCAGCCGCCACTACTTCTCCAAGAGAGCCGTGCCTTCCCTGCACAAACAAGTGTCCGATAAAATCAAGTGTGCACTGCGCAACGCCTTCTGTGGCAAGGTCCACCTAACCACAGATACGTGGACCAGTAAGCACGGCCAGGGACGCTATATCTCCCTAACTGCACACTGGGTAAATGTAGTGGCGGCTGGGCCCCAGGCGGAGAGCTATTTGGCGCACGTCCTTCCGCCGCCAAGGATCGCAGGGCAACATTCTTTGCCTCCTGTCTCCTCCTCCTCCTACTCAGCTTTTTCCTCCTCTTCTTCCACCTGCTCATCCAGTCAGCCACACACCTTCACCACAAACTTCAGCACAGCACGGGGTAAACGTCAGCAGGCCATTCTGAAACTCATATGTTTGGGGGACAGGCCCCACACCGTACAGGAGTTGTGGCGGGGTATAGAACAACAGACCGACGAGTGGTTGCTGCCGGTGAGCCTCAAGCCCGGCCTGGTGGTGTGCGATAATGGGCGAAATCTCGTTGCAGCTCTGGGACTAGCCGGTTTGATGCACATCCCTTGCCTGGCGCATGTGCTGAGTTTGGTGGTGCAGAAGTTCATTCGCAACTACCCCGACATGTCAGAGCTGCTGCATAAAGTGCGGGCCGTCTGTTCGCGCTTCCGGCGTTCACACCCTGCCGCTGCTCGCCTGTCTGCGCTACAGCGTAACTTCGGCCTTCCCGCTCACCGCCTCATATGCGACGTGCCCACCAGGTGGAACTCCACCTTGCATATGCTGGACAGACTGTGCGAGCAGCAGCAGGCCATAGTGGAATTTCAGCTGCAGCACGCACGGGTCAGTCGCACTGCGGATCAGACCCACTTCACCACCAATGACTGGGCCTCCATGCGAGACCTGTGTGCCCTGTTGCGCTGTTTCGAGTACTCCACCAACATGGCCAGTGGCGATGACGCCGTTATCAGCGTTACAATACCACTTCTATGTCTCCTTAAGAAAACACTTAGGGCGATGATGGAAGAGGAGGTGGCCCAGGAGGAAGAGGAGGAAGAGGGGTAATTTTTAGCACTTTCAGGCCAATCTCTTCGAAGTGACTCAGAGGGAGGTTTTTTGCAACACCAGAGGCCAGGTACAAATGTGGCCAGACAGGGCCCACTACTGGAGGACGAGGAGGACGAGGAGGAGGTGGAGGAGGATGAGGATGAAGCATTTTCACAGCGGGGTGGCACCAAAAGCAGCTCGGGCCCATCACTGGTGCGTGGCTGGGGGGAAACACAGGACGATGACGATACGCCTCCCACAGAGGACAGCTTGTCCTTACCTCTGGGCAGCCTGGCACACATGAGCGACTACATGCTGCAGTGCCTGCGCAACGACAGCAGAGTTGCCCACATTTTAACGTGTGCGGACTACTGGGTTGCCACCCTGCTGGATCCCGGTACAAAGACAATGTGCCCACCTTACTTCCTACACTGGAGCGTGATAGGAAGATGCGCGAGTACAAGCGCACGTTGGTAGACGCGCTACTGAGAGCATTCCCAAATGTCATAGGGGAACCAGTGGAAGCCCAAGGCGAAGGCAGAGGAGGAGCAAGAGGTCGCCAATGCAGCTGTGTCACGCCCAGCTCCTCTGAGGGCTGGGTTAGCATGGCAGAGATGTAGAAAAGTTTTGTCAACACGCCACAGCTAAATGCACCACCACCTGATACGGAACGTGTTAGCAGGAGGCAACATTTCACTAACATGGTGGAACAGTACCTGTGCACACCCCTCCACGTACTGACTGATGGTTCGGCCCCATTCAACTTCTGGGTCTCCAAATTGTCCACGTGGCCAGAGCTAGCCTTTTATGCCTTGGAGGTGCTGGCCTGCCCGGCGGCCAGCGTTTTGTCTGAACGTGTATTCAGCACGGCAGGGGGCGTCATTACAGACAAACGCAGCCGCCTGTCTACAGCCAATGTGGACAAGCTGACGTTCATAAAAATGAACCAGGCATGGATCCCACAGGACCTGTCCATCCCTTATGCAGATTAGATATTAACTACCTCCCCTTAACAATATATTATTCTACTCCAGGGCACTTCCTCATTCAATACTATTTTTAATTTCATTTTACCATTATATTGCGGGGCAACCCAAAGTTGAATGAACCTCTCCTCTGTCTGGGTGCCGGGGCCTAAATGTGTGACAGTGGCCTGTTCCAGTGGTGGGTGACGTGAAGCCTGATTCTCTGCTATGACATGAAGACAGATTCTGCGCTGACATAAGGCCAGATTCTCTGTTACGGGACCTCTCTCCTCTGCCTGGGTGCCTGGGCCTAAATGTGTGACAGTGGCCTGTTCCAGTGGTGGCTAAAGTGAAGCCTGATTCTCTGCTATGACATGAAGACAGATTCTGCGCTGACATAAGGCCAGATTCTCTGTTACGGGACCGCTCTCCTCTGTCTGGGTGCCGGGGCCTAATTGTGTGACAGTGGCCTGTTCCAGTGGTGGGTGATGTGAAGCCTGATTCTCTGCTATGACATGAATACAGATTCTGCGCTGACATAAGGCCAGATTCTCTGTTACGGGACCTCTCTTCTCTGCCTGGGTGCCTGGGCCTAAATGTGTGACAGTGGCCTGTTCCAGTGGTGGCTGACGTGAAGCCTGATTCTCTGCTATGACATGAAGACAGATTCTGCGCTGACATAAGGCCAGATTCTCTGTTACGGGACCGCTCTCCTCTGTCTGGGTGCCGGGGCCTAAATGTGTGACAGTGGCCTGTTCCAGTGGTGGGTGACGTGAAGCCTGATTCTCTGCTATGACATGAATACAGATTCTGCGCTGACATAAGGCCAGATTCTCTGTTACGGGACCTCTCTCCTCTGCCTGGGTGCCTGGGCCTAAATGTGTGACAGTGGCCTGTTCCAGTGGTGGGTGACGTGAAGCCTGATTCTCTGCTATGACATGAATACAGATTCTGCGCTGACATAAGGCCAGATTCTCTGTTACGGGAACTCTCTCCTCTGCCTGGGTGCCTGGGCCTAAATGTGTGACAGTGGCCTGTTCCAGTGGTGGGTGACGTGAAGCCTGATTCTCTGCTATGACATGAATACAGATTCTGCGCTGACATAAGGCCAGATTCTCTGTTACGGGACCGCTCTCCTGTGTCTGGGTGCTGGGGCCTAAATGTGTGACAGTGGCCTGTTCCAGTGGTGGGTGACGTGAAGCCTGATTCTCTGCTATGACATGAATACAGATTCTGCGCTGACATAAGGCCAGATTCTTTGTTACGGGACCGCTCTCCTCTGTCTGGGTGCCGGGGCCTAAATGTGTGACAGTGGCCTGTTCCAGTGGTGGGTGACGTGAAGCCTGATTCTCTGCTATGACATGAATACAGATTCTGCGCTGACATAAGGCCAGATTCTCTGTTACGGGACCTCTCTCCTCTGCCTGGGTGCCTGGGCCTAAATGTGTGACAGCGGCCTGTTCCAGTGGTGGGTGACGTGAAGCCTGATTCTCTGCTATGACATGAATACAGATTCTGCGCTGACATAAGGCCAGATTCTCTGTTACGGGACCGCTCTCCTCTGTCTGGGTGCCTGGGCCTAAATGTGTGACAGTGGCCTGTTCCAGTGGTGGGTGACGTGAAGCCTGATTCTCTGCTATGACATGAAGACAGATTCTGCGCTGACATAAGGCCAGATTCTCTGTTACGGGACCTCTCTCCTCTGCCTGGGTGCCTGGGCCTAAATGTGTGACAGTGGCCTGTTCCAGTGGTGGGTGACGTGAAGCCTGATTCTCTGCTATGACATGAATACAGATTCTGCGCTGACATAAGGCCAGATTCTCTGTTACGGGACCTCTCTCCTCTGCCTGGGTGCCTGGGCCTAAATGTGTGACAGTGGCCTGTTCCAGTGGTGGGTGACGTGAAGCCTGATTCTCTGCTATGACATGAATACAGATTCTGCGCTGACATAAGGCCAGATTCTCTGTTACGGGACCGCTCTCCTGTGTCTGGGTGCTGGGGCCTAAATGTGTGACAGTGGCCTGTTCCAGTGGTGGGTGACGTGAAGCCTGATTCTCTGCTATGACATGAATACAGATTCTGCGCTGACATAAGGCCAGATTCTTTGTTACGGGACCGCTCTCCTCTGTCTGGGTGCCGGGGCCTAAATGTGTGACAGTGGCCTGTTCCAGTGGTGGGTGACGTGAAGCCTGATTCTCTGCTATGACATGAATACAGATTCTGCGCTGACATAAGGCCAGATTCTCTGTTACGGGACCGCTCTCCTCTGTCTGGGTGCCGGGGCCTAAATGTGTGACAGTGGCCTGTTCCAGTGGTGGGTGACGTGAAGCCTGATTCTCTGCTATGACATGAAGACAGATTCTGCGCTGACATAAGGCCATATTCTCTGTTACGGGACCTCTCTCCTCTGCCTGGGTGCCTGGGCCTAAATGTGTGACAGTGGCCTGTTCCAGTGGTGGGTGACGTGAAGCCTGATTCTCTGCTATGACATGAAGACAGATTCTGCGCTGACATAAGGCCAGATTCTCTGTTACGGGACCTCTCTCCTCTGCCTGGGTGCCTGGGCCTAAATGTGTGACAGTGGCCTGTTCCAGTGGTGGGTGACGTGAAGCCTGATTCTCTGCTATGATATGAAGACAGATTCTGCGCTGACATAAGGCCAGATTCCCTGTTACGGGACCTCTCTCCTCTGCCTGGGTGCCTGGGCCTAAATGTGTGACAGTGGCCTGTTCCAGTGGTGGGTGACGTGAAGCCTGATTCTCTGCTATGACATGAAGACAGATTCTGCGCTGACATAAGGCCAGATTCTCTGTTACGGGACCGCCCTCCTCTGTCTGGGTGCTGGGGCCTAAATGTGTGACAGTGGCCTGTTCCAGTGGTGGGTGACGTGAAGCCTGATTCTCTGCTATGACATGAAGACTGATTCTGCGCTGACATAAGGCCAGATTCTCTGTTACGGGACCGCTCTCCTCTGTCTGGGTGCCTGGGGCCTAAATGTGTGACAGTGGCCTGTTCCAGTGGTGGGTGACGTGAAGCCTGATTCTCTGCTATGACATGAAGACAGATTCTGCGCTGACATGAAGCCAGATTCTCTGCTATGGCATGAAGAGACTGATTCTCTGCTGACATGAAGCCAGATTCTTTGCTATGGCATGAAGAGACTGATTCTCTGCTGACGTGAAGCCAGATTCTCTGCTATGGGACCTCTGTCCAATTGATATTGGTTCATTTTTTTTTTTTTCATTTTAATTTTAATTCATTTCCCTATCCACATTTGTTTGCAGGGGATTTACCTACATGTTGCTGCCTTTTGCAGCCCTCTAGCTCTTTCCTGGGCTGTTTTACAGCCTTTTTAGTGCCCAAAAGTTCGGGTCCCCATTGACTTCAATGGGGTTCGGGTTCGGGACGAAGTTCGGTTCGGGTTCGGATCCCGAACCCGAACATTTCCGGGAAGTTCGGCCGAACTTCTCGAACCCGAACATCCAGGTGTTCGCTCAACTCGAATCTTGACATCTCCCTGCAATTGTAGCATTGCTTGAAACCCATGCGTCACCAGAGATCCCTGAATATCTATTGAAGAAGTGGGCGAAGTGTCAGTTCCACTCAAGCTTTTCGTCATACTCCCGTGGGGTCAGTGTATATGTGCATAAAAATGTTGATTATGTACCTCTGGAACATCGGATTGATAAGGACGGGAGATTCGTCTTCCTTCATGGCCGGTGGAATGGTCGGAGTTGCATCTTGGCTTTTTTGTATATCCCCCCTCCATTTGCCATGACAGTCCTTAATTAACTTGCCATGTTCGTATATAGTAGAGAGCGGTGTCTGGTATTACTATCGGGGGATTTTAACTGCGTCTTAGATCCGGAATTGGACAGAATATCCAATGTTGCAAAATACAATCAGGGAAAACACGCATTACTCCAAGGGTTTTGCCAAGCAACTGGGCTAATAGATATCTGGCGGGCGTTGTATGGTAATAGGCAGGTTTTCTCATGCTTTAGCAAGACATACAATGCCATGTCCAGAATTGATATTTCATTGGCCAACAGTGATATGATTGCCCTAATTTTAAAAATGAAATATGAGACCCATGGAATTTCAGACCACTCGCCGATTTTGATAGCCACTAAGATAGGGGGATAACACATTAGTGTCAGACCCTATAGATTGAACGCACATTGGTTATCTATTGTACAGGATCATGACAGGATAAATAAGGAACTAGCCCACTTTTGGAGACAAAATATAGGATCAACACACATTCATTTTGTGTGGGACGCAATGAAGGCGTATCTCCGTGGTCTGTACTTTAGTATAATTAAAGTAAAAAGCAGAATTTTTTAAAGAGGAAAAATGCTTGAAGGATAACTTAAAACATCTGGAAGGGATTCTTAGAAAAAATTATGACGAGAATACTCGGGCCAAGCTTAAAATAGCTAAAGATCAGTATACAAACTACCTGACGAAGAAGGCACCGAACAAACTGTTCTTTCAAGGCTATGACCACTTTTGTGAGGCGGGAAAGCCAGGTAAACTATTAGTCTCTATAATAGCTAACCAAAAAGGAGGCAATAAAATTAGGCAAATTCAAACAAGTGATGGCCACATTTTGGATAAGGCAGAGGAAATTGAGGGGGAATTTTTAAAATACTCTAATACCCTATACCGTTCCGACACAAATGATAAAGAGGCACTTATAGAAGATTATTTGCAGAAAGTTAGGATCCCTGCACTTGCGGAACAGGACTCGGCACTCCTGAACTCCCCAATCCTCTTGAGTGAGTTGCAGGAGATTAGATCTGGAGTTCAGGGGTCCCCAGTTCCTGGGTCGGATGGCCTCCCGTTTGGCATATACAAGTACCATGGGGAGGTCCTCCTGCCAGGGCTATTGCAGGTATTAAACAAATCCTGTATTGAAGGGAAATTACCCCCATCATTAATAGAGGCAACAATCACATTGATTTTGAAGAGAGGGAAAGATGGAAATAAAGTGGAAGCATACCGACCCATATCATTACTTAATTCAGACTATAAGATAGTCGCCAAAGTCCTCACAAATAGATTAAAAAAGTAATAAAGGGGTTAGTACATGTAGATCAGCCGGGGTTTATCCCTGGGCGTCAGATTCAGACGAACATACGTAGGACTTTCTTCAATATACAGATAGGAGGGGGGAGGACCGCTCCATCCTGACTTTGGACGCCGCCAAGGCCTTCGACAGGGTGGAGTGGTCCTTCCTATGGCAGACTATGTACAAGATGAATCTGGGGAAAAGTTTTGTTGACTGGGTCCGAATGTTATACAATGGTCCAATGGCTAGAGTCAACATCAATGGGGTGCTCTCCCCTGCCATCTGCCTGCAGCGTGGTACCCGACAGGGTTGCCCACTTTCTCCATTACTTTTCACAATCTTTATGGAGCCCCTTGCTTGCAGGATTAGAGCCGATGATGAAATTGTGGGATTTGGAGGAAATGAGGTAGGGGACAAGATCAGTCTATATGCGGATGATATATTGCTGTATTTACATAATGGATGGAGAAATGTCCCTCGTGTTATGCAGACAATTGATGAGTTTGGTCTGGTTGCAGGCTATGAGATAAACTGGTCTAAATCCGTCCTCCTTCCTCTGAATCGAGCTCCTCCACAAAGCAATATCAAAGTAAAACTGATATCACCATCGGACTATTTTGTGTACTTGGGGATAAAGATTGGCGGGTCGCTAAGCGATTACAACAGACTAAACATCATTCCCATGATAAACAAAATAAAGGAGAAGGTTAGGGTTTGGCAGAAACTTCCCCTCTCGCAGATCAATAGAATTGCACTGGTCAAAATGATTTTGCTGCCATTGATACTGTATGTGATTGGCCCCTGCCCCATCTGGATTGAGGATAACTTCTTCAGATTGGTCAACGATCTGATATGGGGCAGGAAAAGGGTTCGTATCAAGTTGAGATATCTGTGGCTAGCTGAAATCGATGGTGGCCTTGGCCTCCCTTATTTTCAGGGATATTATTGGTGCTCTCAATTGCAATGGTGCATTAGTTTTGGTCGCAGGGAAAATACCTGCTCCATAAGCATAATGCTGCAGTAAGTATGGAATAAGATAAAATCCATTTTGTAAATCCATTTTTTAAAGAATTCTTGGCCCTAAACGATAATAATTATTGGAGTCGGAAAAGGATCACGATGGTGTCACATATTTGTACTGCAGTTAAATTAAAACCCATAGCGGAAATATTTCACGAGTCGCCAATTACGGTTCTAAATCATTATAGATATGCACAACTTAAGCATGCACTTGCACATACGCGGAATAAAACTCTTCAAATGCCTCCCAGTTTAGCTTAGTTTTTTGTTATACGTCATATGGGAAGAAAATGAAGGTTTCACAAATATATGCTAGATTACAAATGGATTTAGGCAGGTTATTAAATTTAAAAGCGTTGGAAAATGGGAAGCGGATTTAGGGTTATGTAGTACAATTCAGTGGCGTGAGGTACATCAAAGATGGGAGGAGGGAGATTAGTATTTATGCATCTTTTCGCATTTTCTCTGGCCTATCAGGCTAAGCGATATTTTAATGTTTTAGTATTATGTATGTTTTTGCGATGGCAACACTCCGCAGATGTAATATGTACATTTCGTGTTTTTTTTTTTTTTCCTCTCCTCTTTTGTATTTGTATATGTTATTGTCCTCCCTCTGAGAAAACAAAAAAAAAAAAAAAGAAATACAGCTATAATTTTCGGGGTTTTAAAAACACCCTTTTTGGGCAAAATACACAATTTTAAAGCCCTTGCTGCATCTGCAAGTGTGAAATTTAAGGGTTATATACAGCTGTCATATTCTGTTATTAAACAAACAAAAATAATTTTGCAGCCTTTGCTGCATATGTCATTGTGAGATACACACTTTAGATACTGTGGTTCTATTCTGTTATTTGAAAAACAAAATTTTTGGGCAAAAAACAAATTGCGGCCTAGTCTGTATCTGTACGTGTGAGATACACAGTTTAGATACTGTGGTTATATTCTGCTATTAATAAAACACCCTTTTCGGGCAAAATACACAATTTTACTGACCTTGCTGCATCCGAACTTGTGAAATTCAAGGTTTATATACTGCTGTCATATTCTGTTATTAAACAAACACCCATTTTGGCCCAAAAACTTAATTTTGCAGCCTTTGCTGCATATGTCATTGTGAGATACACACTTTAGATATTGTGGTTCTATTCAGTTATTTGAAAAACAACCATTTTTGGCAAAAAACTTAAATTGCGGCCTAGTCTGGATCAGTCCGTGTGAGATATACACTTTAGATACTGTGGTGATATTCTGTTTTTTGAAAAACAGCCATTTTGGGCAGAAAACTTTAATTGCGGCCTAGTCTGGATCAGGACGTGTGAGATACACCCTTTACATACTGTGGTTCTATTCAGTTATTTGAAAAACAACCATTTTGGGCAAAAAACTTTAATTACATGTACAGATCCAGACTAGGCTGCAATTTAAGTTTTTTGACCAAAATGGCTGTTTTTCAGATAACTGAATAGAACCACAGTATCTAAAGTGTGTATCTCACAATGACATATGCAGCAAAGGCTGCAAAATTTAGTTTTTGGCCCAAAATGGCTGTTTTTCAATTAACAGAATATAACCACAGTATCTAAAGTGTGTATCTCACACGGACTGATCCAGACTAGGCCGCAATTAAAGTTTTTTGCCCAAAATGGTTGATTTTCAAATAACTGAATACACAATTTTAAAGTCATTTCCCTATCCACTTTTGTTTGCAGAGAACTTGCCATGCTCTTAACCACATTTTGCTGGCAACTCTACGGTTGACTCATTGGCAACTGTGTCTCATCATCATCCACCTCATTAAACTCTAATTGCCATTTACCACCGTCATGTTCTTGTGATTGTGGATGCTCAAGAGATTGGGAATCAGGGCACAAGATCTCATGTCCCTCTTCAAACGTGCTTGGCGAGAGGGCCAAATCAAGTAATGGCTCTGAAAAGAGCTCCTCGGAATATTCGAGTGTGGGATCACTTGTTTGGCCACACTGTAAATGGTGGGAGGAAGGAGGATCTGGGTGAGGATTGTGTTGACCAGACTCTCGGCTACTGATACTGGACTTGGTGGAAGACAGGGTGGTGCTTAACCGACTGGAAGGATTATCTGCTGCAATCCAACCGACCATCTTCTCGCACTGGGCTGACTTCAAGAGTGGTGTCCTGCTCCACCCTGCAAACTGGGATATGAAGCTAGGTATCTTGGATGATTGCTTTTCTTGTGCTCTGGCAGCAGGCACAGTTTCTCCGCGCCCAGGGCCACGGCCTCTGCGTGCACCATCAGCATCACGGCCACTTCCCCATCCCCTACTGCTCGCCTTCTTCATTTTAAATGGGATATATTCTTGAAAGTATGTCACACGTACAGTAGCATAGGATTTTATACAGGACAGGTACCACAGGTAATGTCACAGTTTGCAGTGTCTACAGAAAAACTGCACTGGATGTCACTGATATTTTAGAAATGTGCACACTTTAGAAAGGAGATACGACACGGATAATTTAACAGTCCGCAGCGGACACCGTCTATGGAAAAACTGCACTGTATGTCACAGATATTTTAGGGATGCGCACTCTTTAAACAGGAGATGTGGCGTGGATAATTTAACTGTCCGCAAGGGACACCGTCTACGGAAAAACTGCACTGGATGTCACTGATATTTTAGGGATGCGCACACTTTAAACAGGAGATGTGGCGCGGATAATTGAATTGTCCGCAGCGGCCTATTACACGTTTTTTAGTTCAGGATGTGCTAAAAATATATATTACTGCTGTCACACATAATAGTCCTTAAAAGGACTTTTGGGTCTCTGAAAAGATTTTTGTATAAAAATCTTCCTATTACACTCCCTACACTGTCTGTCCCTTCCTATGCACAGCTCTCCCTAACACTGAACAATTTAGCGCAGGTTGCGCTACAAAAATATATTGCTGCTGTCACACACAATAGTCCTTACAGGAACTTTTGGGTCTCTGAAAGGTTTTTGTACATATATAATTTTCAATTACACTCCCTACACTCTCTGTCCCTATGCTCAGCTCCCCCTGACTTCGAATGAGCCGAACACGCGTCATCGGGTGCTATATAGCACCGGATGATGTGTTCCGGCCAGCCAATCACTGTAATGCCAGTAGCCAACATAGCGATGCTCGAGCTGAACTGGTATTCGGCCGAGCATGTTCTCTCAACACTAGTCCTAAATTATCTGGAATAACAGTGCAGGTCTTACCAATCATTTTTCACACACACCCTTTTTCTGCTAACAGCATGTCCAGGGCCATTCTATTTTGGAATGCCATAACACTAGTGGGCCCCAGCTGCTGTATTATACTCTTTAATGCATCCCTGGTATAGTTCACAATTCTTTGTTGAATATAATAGATGTAGTTAATCCAATCTACATTTTTGTTTATAGTAACTATAGGGATTAGAGATTCAAACCCTGCTGCTACTTGACTTCTGGCTTTGAATTCATCTGGGACCCCCCTGGGCTCTCCTATGTATACATGGGAATCAAGGCTACCTCCAGGGTTGGTATCCGGCTAAGTCATTACCACTGCCTCTCCTGGGATGTAATCATGTTCTAAATCAGGATTTCTTAATTTTTCTACAGTTTTCTCCCAGTCAATGGAATTGAATACATGAAAAGGCATCAACACTAACACTAAGGCACATTACCCATGCCAGACAATTGCCAACTTTGTCCTTTGTTTCATATCTGCACACAACCATATCATATCTCCCAATGCTTGAGTCTGGTTCATCAAATGGCTTTGGTAGGTTCCCAGGTGGTATTCACCACAGTTCCACAATATCCTTCTGGAAACCTGCCCATGTTCTTCCCTTTTTTGACCTCTACCTCAAAGCAGGTGTAATTCCCTTTATATATGGTTATCCCTCCTCCAGGCTCAGGGGTTTCTCTTAAGATTGGGAATTTCCTATCCCAAACCTTGCATTCAGTGTCATTGGCAGTCTGATTCACATACATGCTGGTAAAACAGGAATATTGACTGGGATTTAGGTGGAGGGGCACAGTTCCTAAGTGTGGTCTAGCTGTGGCACAGGTCATACACCCAGATCTGTTTACCTGAGATGCCGTGTACGTCATCCATTCCAACCAAATATTATGGTCAGAAAATCCTGTTTCCACTGCCAGTGTTTCCTCTACCATTACGAGGGGCCTAGCTACTTTGTCCATATGGCCCATATTTATCAGATGGATACTTTCTCAAGACATACATTCCCAAGTCAGTTGGTTGGGGGTATTCTATTGTCAATATTAAAGGATGACAACCCAGGGGCCCCCTTTGTCTGTGGGATATTTTTGACATTTTTTGAGCTGGGTTTTTCCCATATTATTGCTACTTAAATGCATTCTGGTCCAACCCGTAGTTGCTCCTACACCACGCCCGGAGGTACCCGACTTACCTACTAGGCAGAGAGAGGCCCCGCTCCGCACACCCGCTGGTGCGGCAGGAGTTTCCACTCCGCCGCCCAGCAGGACTGGGCCCAGGCCCAGTCACCTCAATCCCTAGGTCCCCCTCGAAATCACTAGCCATGCCCAAAGTCAGTGGGAATATAAGATGGCAGTGGAGGAATGGGTGAAGCAAGTCCTGGACAACCCCCAGCCTGGCAATCCTAAACTCACCCAGTGCACCGGAACGGTGCTGTGGTTCTCCGTGGAGAGAGGAGTGGGCTTCCTGCAGGACAATTATTCGGGAGCTGAGTTATTCGTGGGCTGCCGCTCAGTCAAGCAGAACTATCTGCCACAGGCCCGCCACAATCTCTATGTCGGGGATCAGGTAGAATATACCCCGATGCGGTCCATACAAGGCCCCTTTGCCACAGGAGTGACCCTTTGGGGCAAGCCATTAACCCCTGATTCTACCCCAGATACCTGGCAGGAAGACCCAGGCTCTGCAGGGAGAGTCCGATGCTTACAAGAGACCCCGGGTGGACCATTTTGTTTCAGGGAATGGGCATTCTTTACTTTGCATCCCCTCTAGTGATGGACGAACATTGGCTGGGACGGTTCGCGAACGCGAATGCGCGTTCGCGCTTAAATGTTCATGAACCGTGTGTTCACAGCAGGCCCCATAGACTTGAATGGCAGGCAAACCTAAAAAACCTTCAGGTCATATTTGCAGCCACCAAATAATTACTAGAAGTGCACAAATAGTCCCACAACATGGACAGTGACATACCAGGCGTATTATTCGAATTTGCGATCTCCATTCATTATTTTTTTCAATGCAAAATATTGGCGATGTAATTTTCGCGTATGTGCATGCGCAAAATAGGCGCGGCCTAGTACAGCAACTGGTTTCCACTAGACTGAAGTTGGATGCGATCAGAAAAGATGGTTGGTAACAATTTTTGTGACGTTGAGGAAGAACTTCTCACTGTAAGTAATTTGACATTAAAGCAGTGTATTTGATTACATTTCACATGCATGTTAGAGCAATAGCTGTATATGCAGATTGAGTGTTTAAAAAAAAGTGCTATTGCGAAAATCCTAATGATGCGATTTTTTTTCAATGGTACACACAACTTTACATTTAGAAGGTCTCATGAGATATTAGTGATTGGTGCACTAAGTATTGTTGTGAGAACATGCCAGTACAGGCTTCAAAAATTAGCCAATAGGCATTCACCTGACAGCACACAACTTTGTAGGATTCTGTGGCTGGAGGGACATTAGGCGGTCACAGGATAAAAATTTAACTGTCGGCCAATACAGGTCACAAAAATTAGGCATTCAACGGACATAAAAGGCCTTTTATGCCGCTGTATTTACCTAAGACAGGGACCATCATTTGTTCTGGGTGGTAGAGGATATTTGTGGGCTGTCATGAGGAAATTCAATGAAACGTGGTCGACTCGTCACATGTGTTGAATTCCTCCGAGATCCATGCCTCATTAAATTTTAGAAATGTGAGGTAGTTCACACTGTCGTGAGTTAGGCGAGTGCGCTATTCGGTCACGATCCCCCCTGCTGCGCTGAACGTCCTTTCGGCCAATAGAAATTATTTGTTCCAATAGCGTTTGTCACTCTGTGTAGCTGAGGTAACGCAGCAAAACCGCAAACAAATGCTGCACTACCTAAATGCACTATATAGAAAGTATATTATTGGTATATTACACCTCTGCTTCAATCAGTTTTTGTGGGGGGCAACTGGTAAGGCTACTTTCACACTCGCGTTTGGTGCAGATCTGTCTTGTATCTGCACAGACGGATCTGCACCAATAATGCAAACGCTTGTATCTGTTCATAACGGATCCGTTTGCATTATTCATAAAAAAAAAAAGTCTAAGTCAAAAAGGATCCGTCTTGACTTACATTGAAAGTCAATGGGGGACGGATCAGTTTTCAATTGCACCATATTGTGTCAATGAAAAACGGATCCGTCCCCATTGACTTACATTGTATGGCTCCGCATAGTCAGACGGTCACCAAATAACTGCAAGCTGCGTTTTTGTGACCGTCTAAAAAACGCAACGAAGACCAAACACAGCCAAATTTATGCATTCTAAACAGATCCTTATCCATTCAGAATGCACTGGGGCTTAACTGATCCATTTTGGGCCGCTTGTGAGAGCCCTGAAACGGATCTCACAAGCAGACCCAGAAACGCCAGTGTGAAAGTAGCCTAAATCACACCAGTAGAAATGATTTGTTCCAATAGCGTTTGGCACTCTGTGTAGCTGCGGTATCGCAGCAGAACCGCACACAACTGATGCACAATGCAATTGCACTATAATATACTTTCTATGTTATAAGGGATATTATAAGTATATTACACCCCTCAGTATGTCACACCTATCTAAAGCAAACCTATACCAGTCCTTAAAAGGACTTTTGTGGCCCTATTAGCTAGCGTTTGGTGTCCCTAACAGCCTGTCCCTGCTCCACACAGCAACCTCTCCCTACACTGGCAAAAGACTGAATGTAAAATGGCGGCCAGATCAGGTTTATTTAGAAGGTAGGGGGTATGTCCATGTGTTGAAATCTCTCAATTGGCTGTCCTGTACCACCTGATGGATGTGTCATGAGTCAAAGTTCTTCACAATGTAAAAGAATATGGTGGGCGCGAATATCGCCATATATTCGCATGTTCGGAGAATCACGAACGTGCAAAGTTTGCCGCAAAGCGATCGCCGGGCAAACCACAAGGCGATCTCTAATCCCCTCAGCTGGTTTGTATCCATTGCTAACTCCCGTATTGGTAAGTACATCTGACCAGGCTGCACAATACTCATTATTGGTGCTGGTATCACATACATAGTATTGCAGTGAAGCAAAATCAAACATCAGACTGTCATGACATCTGCAATCAGCAACATCACAGAAGTCAAATTCAAATACTTGTATTGGCTCTGTAATATTTACCCAAAAGATCCATGTACCACTCGAGGGGTCTGAGGCCCAGTATGAGCACTGGGCCATATACTCTCCCACAAGACCCACACCCCCTCCCAACAGGAAGGCCAATAATATATAATTCTCAGCAGGCCTCTGTATGAGGGGGGGGGGGGGGCTGGAACCTTCTTGCAGTGGGAGACGTGTGTCCAAGTTTTCTTCCCCTCGAGTTTCACTGAAGTGGGAGTAGTTAGCAGAACTTGTAATGGGCCATCAAATCTGGGCTCCAGAGTCTTTCTGACGTGCCTTTTCACCAGAACCTAATTTCCTGGTTGACGGGTATGACTTCCAGGAATCTGGCTGGCATCTGGAAGTGAAGAAAATACTCGAAAATGTAGGTCAGCCAGATGTTTACACAGAGCAGATACCTAATCAGACAAGCATTTATGTTGTAAAGCAAGATCTTGGGGAAAATACTGTCCTTACTTGGGGGCACTGCTAAACAAAATCTCAAAAGGGAACACTTTCTCTTTCCCCCTAGGGGTATGTCTGACACTGAATAGGGCAATTGGAAGAGTCTCTGGTCATGGTCTTCCAGTCTTGAGCCATTTTCAGCATTTTTTGTTTCAATGTGCCGTTCATTCTTTCCACTTTGCCGCTGCTTTGTGGTCTGTATGGGGTATGGAAAGCAAGGTGAGTCCCGCGTGTGGCCCATATCTCCTGGGCCAGGTCCGCTGTGAAGGCAGTCTCTTTATCACTCTCTATCACTTTCAGGTACCCCAAATTTACAGACAATTTCATTTAACAGTTTCTTCACTGTTGTCTTCGCTGTCTGATTCTTCACAGGATAGGCTTCAGGCCACCCAGAGAACATGTCTATGACCACAAGAGCATACTGGAATCCCTGTGCAGGGGGCATATGTATGTGGTCAATCTGGATCCTTTGAAATGGGTAGATTGGTTTTGGTAAACACTTGACAGGAAATTTTTCAATTTTTCCTGGGTTGCACTTGGCACAGACCATGCAGCTATCAACATGCCCTCGTATATAATGTTTTAGAGGGCCAGCTCACCAGCAGGCCCTTGCATGTAATGTTTTCCAGGGTCAGCTCGCTAGCAGGCCTTCACCTACAATCTTTTGTAGAGATGGCTGGAGCAAGCCATATAGAAGAGATGAGGTTGTTCATCGCAGTTTTCCCCAAGTGTGTGGGCCCATGAGACCAGGGGACTACCGCAGGGTAGAGACTTCGAGGCTAGCAGAGAAGATACTCTTTCCTCCAAATTCTGTCTTAATCAGGACCTTCTCCTTTTTCAAACCACACTTCTTTCTCCTCTTCTGATGTTCCAATGTTTCCTTTGTAAGGAAGAATCCACGTGGTATACCTGTCTTGTCCCTTGCGACATTAGATCTTGTCTGGGCTATCATCATCTTCACCTCCTCCCTTTTCCTAATTGCAGCCTCCTTTGCCGCTTTATAATCCCTGGTGTTTCCTTGGGTTTCTTAAGTATCTGCTTTTGAGTGTGCCTTAACTTTGAGTATGGCCACCTGCTTGGGGACTGTCAGGGCCTCCATTAATGCTTGCACAGCTTCAGCATGTTTTACTGGAGTCCGACTTGCCATGATGAAATTGCAGCCCCTCCAGATGGGGCCGAAGTCATGAGCTATTCCAAAGGCATATCTAGAGTCTGTGTATATGTTGGCAGTCTTTCCCTCAGCCATCTTGCAGGCCTCAGTTTAGCCTCTTGGGCAGACTTGTCAGGAGAAAGAGGATGGGCTTGTAACACATCATGTAAGGAAGTGACCGCATATCCAGTATGATATCTGCCTTGATCATCTGCGAATCGAGAGCCATCTACAAACAGATTGAGATCAGGTTTGTCCAACATTGTTTCAGTCACATTCGGGAGAGGCTCAATCTCTTGCTTAATCAACTCCAGGCAATCATGGCAATCTCCAGAGTAAAACTCATAATTATAATAAACATCCCCCTCCTCACACTCCTCAGCAATCCCCCCTTCAGGAAAAGGAAGGAGGCAAGCAGGGTTGAGGACATCATACTTAGAGATAGTAACAGTGTCCGGAAGAAGAAGTAAACATTGCATACTAAGGTGTCTAGCAGCTGAGAAATGTTTTGGTTGAACTTGCTGGAGGATTGCAGAAATGTCATGGGGGCCAAAATCTGCAGAGGGTAACCAAGGACCACATCAGAAGTTTTATCCAGAAGGAGATGACAGGCGTGAATGGCCCGTATACAGGAAGGGGTTCCTTGAGCAACTGGATCCAATCGGGCTGAGTAATAGACTAAAGCCCTATTCCTGCTCCCGTGGCTTTGAGTAAGGATACTAGTGGCATGTCCCTGACTTTCCATGACATACAGTCTAAAAGGTAGGTTGTAATTTTGTAATCCTAGGGCAGGAGAGGAGGAGGCCGCTGCCTTCAACTGTTTAAAACAAAGTTTGGTTTCCTTTGTCAGATAGAATGGAGTGTGCGGTATGCAGTCATACAGTGGTTGCATGAGGATGCAAGCATCCGGGATCCAAGGGCGGCAGTATGAGATAAGACCTAGGAAGGCCTGCAATTGTTTTGAGGTAGTTGGTTCATGGATCTGCAAGATAGCTTTTTTCCTCTCTTCAGTAAGATGTTTTGCACCAGGGCTAAGGCAATGTCCAAGGAACACCACCTTTGATTGAAACCACTGGATTTTGTCTTTAGAAACCTTGTATCCCTGATCTGACAGGAAAAGAAGCAAAGAGAGCGAGGCATCTGAGCACATGTGAGTGTCCTGGGCACAAACTAAGAGATCATTCACATACTGGAGCAGCACAACATCATCATGCATTTGCTTCCATTCATCCAAGATAGATTACATGGCTTTGCTGAATTGGGATGGGCTATTTTGAGCTCCTTGCGGCATGACTGTCCAGGTATACTGTGATCCTGCATTAGTGAAGGCAAAAAGGTATTGGCAATCAGGGAGTAGGGGCACGGAGAAAAAGGCATTAGCTAGGTCGATGACTGTAAAGGCTGCCGCATCTGGTGGTATTGCAGAAAGTAGGGTGTGGGGGTTTGGTACAACTGGAGTTTCCAAGACGGTGGCTTCATTCATAGCCCGAAGATCATGTACCATCCTGTAGGTATCAGGCTGTCCTTTTTTACCCTTCTTCCTCACCGGGAAAAGTGGCGTGTTACAAGGGAATGTGGTGGGAATTATGGCACCAACCGTTAGGAAGGCCCATACATGTTGAGTAACAGCATCCATCTGTGCTATAGACAAAGGATATTGTGGCTTCTGAGGGGGTACTGCACCTGGGTTAAGGTGCACCATCACTGGCTGCACCAGAAGTCTGCCCACATCCTGTGGTCCATTTGCCCACAGCGCCTCAGGTATGACAGATAATACCGCAGCTGGAAGTGGTCCTTCAGGCGGGCAGTCTTCCAGGGACATAAGAGCGGTCAGCATTTCTGTCTCCTCTGGCTGAAGGGAAGTGGAAAGGGTGACGGTTAGTGTTGATCAAGCACCATAGCGTGGGTGCTCGGGGGCTCGGGCCGAACACATCAGGATGCTCAGGTGCTCTATCGAGCACCCGAGTATAATGAAAGGCAGTGGGAGAACCAGAGCATTAAACCAGTCAACCCCTGCTCTGAAGAGGGGAGGGTGTCTGGTTCATGCATATTGGACTCCCAGGTCGCTGGTGGAAACGATGTTGTCCGAATAGTATGCCACTTTTACAGACTGACAATAATACGCACCAAACCGAAGATAAATTGTTAGGTAACATTCTTTCCTGTATATTTACTTGTATATAAAGTGCAAGTGCTGGGAAAAATTACAAGAAAGAGACACTCCGATACAACCTGTATATCACATAAAGGAGGGCCTCATTCACATTGTGGTACAATTGTTCATGTAGTGGGACTCCTACACTCATAAATCCTATGCACTAAGTGAAAGGGCTGCTAAAAATTACAAGGAAACGGCACTCCAATACACCCTTTGTTACACATAAAGGAGGGCATCATACACAGCCTTCAAAAAATATGATTGATGGTCTGCTGGTGAGCCTCAAAAACATTTGGAGCAAGGGCCTGCTGATCTGACCATCTAAAACATTAAGTGCGAGGGCCTGCTGCCGCTTTGGTGACTCTAGATAACCTGGGGCCGATCGCACGTCCCCGTTACGGTGACGATCCAATCGGATGTCTGCCCTATCAACTTTCAATGTTATTTTCAGCCCAAACCATATAGACCATGGGTAACAGGGGAATCATTGTTTGATTCTGGAGAGGGAGTCTGAGAAACAGCTACGGCTACCACATCCAAGCAAGGCAGCATGCGTGCAAATTACCTATTAGGTATAATTAGGTGAGGGCCAGTAGGTGATCCTGTAAAATATTTTAATGCGGGCCTGCAGGTGAGCTGACACTGTAAAAGATTGTAGGTGAAGGCCTGCTAATGAGCTGACCCTGTAAACAATTATATGCGAGGGCCTGATGGTGAGCTGACTCTGTAAAAGATTTTAGGTGTGGGCTTGCTGGCGAGCTGAACCTGTAAAAAAGATTTTAGGTGCGGGCCTGCTGGTGAGCTGACCCTCTAAAAGGTTGTAGGTGAGGGCCGGCAGGTGAGCTGACCCTCTAAAACATTATATGCGAGGGCCTTCAGGTGAGCTGACCCTGTAAAAGATTTGAGGTGCGGGCCTGCTGGTGAGCACACCCTGTAAAAGATTTTAGGTGCGGCCTGCTGGTGAGCTGACCCTGTAAAAGATTTTAGGTGCGGGCCTGTTAGTGAGCAGACCCTCTAAAAGGTTGTAGGTGAGGGTCTGCAGGTGAGCTGACCCTCTGAAACATTATATGCGAGGGCCTTCAGGTGAGCTGACCCTGTAAAAGATTGTAGGTGAAGGTCTGCTGGTGAGCTGACCCTGGAAAACATTACATGCGAGGGCCTTCTGGTGAGCTGGCCCTCTAAAAATTGTATGCGAGGGCCTGTTGGTGAGCTGACCCTGTAAAAAATTATATGCAAGGGCCTGCTGGCGAGCTGACCCTCTAAAAAATGATATACGAGGGCATGCTGGTGAGCTGACCCTGTAAAACATAATATGCGAGGGCCACCTGGTGAGCTGACCCTGTAAAAAATTATATGCAAGGGCTTGCTGGTGTCACGAGGGTGTCAAGAACTACGCCTGACTCCGTTATACCCGGGGTCAGGAAGTCGCAGCGGTTGGCTGCACGCTCTATGTAAGATAGGGCTG
The DNA here is from genome assembly GCF_905171765.1 of Bufo bufo. Lineage (NCBI taxonomy): Eukaryota > Metazoa > Chordata > Amphibia > Anura > Bufonidae > Bufo > Bufo bufo. The sequence goes on along the minus strand of NC_053393.1, from coordinate 103,929,441 downwards.
TTTCCTTATGGTAGCTTTCTGGGTTTGCAAACCCTTTTGGCTCACTCAGGGATCCGTAGCTCCTTCTCCTCGGCTGTTCCTTGTCCAGCACTCCCAAACCTGCTTATATTCCCCTCTCACACTTCTCTGGTTGCCAGATATAGAGCTTCCTGCCTGGACATCTATTCTGACCCTCTGGAGCTGTGTTGCTGCGTTCTCTGGTAGTTGGTCCAGAACGCTACCCTTCAGATCCCTGTTGGACCTTTGTGGTCTATTGTGGTCGCCCACCTGGGTGTATGTGTTTTTCTGTTTTGTCTGTCCTCTTCTGGTATTTCCCTCTTAGTGACAGTGGTGCGGACTAGCGATCCCACCGGCCCGTTCACTATCTAGGGCTCATTTTAGGGAAAGCCAGGGTTTAGGCACGTGATCGCCGCACGGGTGAGGAACCCGTCTAGGGACATCAGGGCAGTCAGGTGCCAGCCGCAAGGTGAGTTAGGGGTCACCACCTTTCCCTCTTTCTTGGGCAGGGCTTTCCCTTTTTCCTCCCTGTGCGTGACGCCGGTCATTACATTATATCTGGCCCTTATTTTGTGTAGGTAAAAAAATAAATAATTTTTTTTTTTACCTACTTACAATCCAGTATGGATCAAATTGCTGCTCTGTCCAAACAATTTCATGGCCTGTCTTTGGAGGTGGCAGGATTGAAGACATCGGTCCTCCAGCAACAGCAGCAATTACAACTGACCGCAAGCCCAGCGGTTGCTACTGGTAACCAGGTTGTTGCGGAACCCAAGGTCCCTCTCCCTGACAGATTTTCTGGGGGAAGGGACAAGTTTTTGACATTCCATGAGGCCTGTAAATTATATTTTAAACTGCGCCCTTACTCCTCTGGTAATGAAGAACAGCGCGTGGGGGTTGTTATTTCCCTGCTGCAGGGGGACCCGCAGTCCTGGGCGTTCTCTTTACCTACTGATTCCTAGGCTCTTCGGTCAGTGGATGAGTTTTTCGGGGCCTTGGGTCTCATATATGACGACCCTGACCGAGTCGCACTGGCTGAATCAAGATTACGGAGACTCTTACAAGGAAAGCGGCCGATAGAGGAGTATTGCTCTGAATTCCGTAGGTGGGCTACGGATACCCAATGGAACGACCCGGCTCTCAGGAGTCAGTTCTGCTCTGGGTTATCCGAAAGGGTTAAGGATGCGCTTGCATTATATGAGACTCCCTTTTCCCTTGATGCGGTTATGTCCCTTTCTATCCGAATAGATAGACGCCTTAGGGACAGGTTGAAAAAAACGGAGCAATTGGTAACCCCTCCCAAGCAGCAGTTAGTCTGTACGGACTTAGACGAGCCTATGCAGCTAGGAGGAACTACTCGTCAGGTCCGTCCTCCTGAGGCTCGCCGTAGGCGTGGGGTTTGTTTTTTTTGTGGGGAGAGGGGTCATTTCATTAATGTCTGTCCTTCTTTCCTCAGAAACAAAAGACCGTCGGAAAACTACTAACCCCAGGCTGTGTGGAGGATGTCAGCCGGGGGGTATACGTTTCCTCCATACGTACATCGCAATTTGTGTTGCCAGCGGTTATTGTTTTTGGTGATAAGACGGAGACTATTTCTTTCTTTCTAGACAGTGGAGCAGGAGTAAATTTGATAGATGCCCATTTTGCCCGCACTATGGGTTTGTCTCTCTGTACGCTACAGAGACCTATTCCCATATTCGCTATTGATTCTGCTCCTCTGTCTCAGAGAAACCTCACCCACATTGTTTATAATTTACACCTTCGGGTAGGGGACCACCATAACGAGATGCTTTCATGTTATGTTCTGGAGGGGCTTCCCACTCCGGTAGTGCTGGGTCTTCCCTGGTTGGTAGCGCACAATCCAGTGGTGGATTGGCAGGCCAGGGAGATATTGGAGTGGAGTGAGCAGTGCAGAGAAAATTGCTTAAATAGCAATTGCTTAGTCGCCTCCATAACTACCCTACCTACATTTATTTCGGATTTTGAGGATATTTTTTCTGAAAAGGGTTGTCAGAAGTTACCACCTCATCGTCCTTATGATTGCCCGGTTAACCTTATTCCCGGCGCAAAATTACCCAAGACCAGGTTATATAATCTTTCGGGTCCAGAGAGACAAGCCATGAAAGATTATATCTCCGAGAGCTTGGCTAAGGGACACATCAGACCCTCTTCTTCACCCGTGGCTGCAGGGTTTTTCTTCCTTAAAAAGAAAGATGGGGGCCTGCGTCCTTGCCTAGATTTTCGCGAATTAAATCGGATAACCATCCGAGACCCATACCCTCTTCCTCTCATTCCTGACCTATTTAACCAGATTGCGGGTGCTAGGTGGTTCTCCAAACTTGATCTTAGGGGGGCCTACAATCTGATTCGTATTAAGGAGGGGGATGAGTGGAAGCCAGCTTTTAACACCCCTGAGGGGCATTATGAAAATCTAGTTATGCCTTTCGGTCTGACCAATGCTCCTACCGTCTTTCAACATTTCGTTAATGACATTTTTAGTCATCTAATCGGCAGGTTTGTGGTAATATACCTAGATGATATTTTAATTTATTTGTCTGATCTGAGAACACATGAGGTGCATGTCAGACAAGTACTGCAGGTCCTACGGACGAATGAATTATATGCTAAAATTGAAAAATGTGTCTTCGCCGTTCAGGAGATACAATTCCTAGGTTATTTTTTATCTGCTTCAGGTTTCCGTATGGATCCTAGGAAGGTCCAGGCAATTTTAGATTGGGATCTTCCTGAGAACCTCAAAGCACTACAACGGTTCTTGGGCTTCGCGAATTTCTATAGGAAATTCATAAAAAATTATTCACTTATTGTAAAACCCCTTACTGACATGACTAGGAAGGGGACTGATTTTTCTAAATGGTCTGACGCCGCTAAAGTTGCTTTTTCCTCTCTAAAAGAGAGGTTTACCTCAGCACCTGTACTAGTCCAACCTGATGTCTCTCAGCCTTTTATTGTTGAAGTTGATGCGTCAGAGGTGGGAGTGGGGGCGGTGCTGTCTCAGGGTCCGTCTCCTGGCAAATGTTGTGCTTGTGCTTTCTTTTGTAAAAAACTATCTGCAGCAGAAAAGAACTACGATATTGGCAATAGAGAACTATTAGCTATTAAACTAGCGTTTGAGGAGTGGCGTCACTTTTTAGAGGGGGCAGTCCACCCCATCACTGTGATTACGGACCACAGAAAGCTTCTGTACCTCGAATCAGCTAAGCGTCTCACCCCTAGACAGGCTAGGTGGTCGCTATTTTTTACCAGGTTTAACTTTGTGATTACCTATCGTCCTGGGGCAAAGAATACCAAGGCTGATGCATCTCGTTGTTTCCCTGGAGGGGGTAATGTGAGTGATCCGGTGCCCATTCTTCAAAGAGGAGTGGTTGTTTCTGCGGTACACTCTGTTCTGGAGGGGAAGGTGTTAGAGGCCCAGGGGGACGCCCCGGTCTCTTGCCCCTCAGAGAAATTGTTTGTACCGTTGAACCTACGTTTCGAATTATTAAAGGAACATCATAATTCGGCACTTGCTGGGCACCCGGGTAGTAAAGCAACCTTGGAGCTATTGTCTCGTCGTTTTTGGTGGCCAAGGTTGCGTCAGGATGTATTGGATTTTGTGTCTTCTTGTTCTACCTGTGCGCGCGCAAAAGTTTCACATACACGTCCTGCAGGGTCTCTATTACCACTCGTCATTCCCAATAGACCGTGGACACATCTGTCAATGGATTTTATCACTGACTTACCTTTGTCAGCGGGTAAAACAGTTATTTTGGTAGTAGTGGACAGGTTTAGCAAAATGGTACACTTCATTGCGTTACCCGCACTACCTAATGCTAAGACTCTTGCTCAGGTTTTATACAGTGAAATCGTGAAGCTTCACGGGGTCCCCTCCGATGTTGTTTCGGATCGGGGTACCCAGTTATTTCTAAATTTTGGAAAGCTTTTTGTTCCCGTTTGGGGGTACACTTGTCCTTTTCCTCAGCTTTCCATCCTCAGTCGAATGGACAGACTGAGCGTACCAACCAAAACCTTGAGACATATCTAAGATGTTTTGTGTCTGAAAACCAAGAGTTGTGGTCATCATATTTACCGTTAGCTGAGTTTGCCATAAATAATCGTCGTCAGGAATCCACTGGCAAGTCACCATTTCTTGGTGCATATGGTTTTCATCCCCAATTCTGTACTTTCAAAGAGGGGGGGTCTTCTGGGGTTCCCGAAGAGGAACGGTTTTCGTCATCTCTTTCATCGGTATGGCAGAAGGTGCAAGCTAACTTGAAAAATATGGGAGGTAAATACAAATGCATGGCTGATAAGAGACGGTCGCCAGGTCCGGACCTAGGAGTGAATGACTATGTGTGGTTGTCTACTAGGAATATTAAATTGAAGGTTCCCTCTTGGAAACTGGGTCCTAGGTTTATTGGCCCTTACAAAATTGTAGCCACCATCAACCCCGTGGCTTTTCGCCTGGAGTTACCTCTGACTTTTAAAATCCATAATGTTTTTCATAAGTCGTTACTCAAAAAATATGTTACACCTCTAGAACCGTCACCGCTGCCACCCCCTCCTGTTGTCGTGGATGGTAATCTAGAATTTCAGATATCCAAAATTGTTAATTCTCGTCGGGTCTGCCGCTCTCTTCAATATCTGGTGCATTGGAGAGGTTACGGTCCCGAGGAAAGAATGTGGGTTCCTGCGTCTGAGGTAAACGCCGACAGGCTAGTTCGGGTTTTTCATGCCTCTCATCCTGAGAGACCTGGTCCTGAGTGTCCGGAGGCCCCTCGTAGAGAGGGGGGTACTGTCACGAGGGTGTCAAGAACCACGCCTGACTCCGTTATACCCAGGGTCAGGAAGTCGCAGCGGTTGGCTGCACGCTCTATGTAAGATAGGGCTGCTTCCTTATGGTAGCTTTCTGGGTTTGCTTTGCAAACCCTTTTGGCTCACTCAGGGATCCGTAGCTCCTTCTTCTCAGCTGTTCCTTGTCCAGCACTCCCAAACCTCCTTATATTCCCCTCTCACACTTCTCTGGTTGCCAGATATAGAGCTTCCTGCCTGGACATCTATTCTGACCCTCTGGAGCTGTGTTGCTGCGTTCTCTGGTAGTTGGTCCAGAACGCTACCCTCCGGATCCCTGTTGGACCTTTGTGGTCTATTGTGGTCGCCCACCTGGGTGTATGTGTTTGTCTGTTTTGTCTGTCCTCTCCCTGGTGTTTCCCTCTTAGTGACAGTGGTGCGGACTAACGATCCCACCGGCCCGTTCACTATCTAGGGCTCATTTTAGGTAAAGCCAGGGTTTAGGCACGTGATCGCCGCATGGGTGAGGAACCCGTCTAGGGATGTCAGGGCAGTCAGGTGCCAGCCGCAAGGTGAGTTAGGGGTCACCACCTTTCCCTCTCCCTTGGGCAGGGCTTTCCCTTTTTCCTCCCTGTGCGTGACGCCGGTCATTACAGCTGGTGAGCTGACACTGTAAAATATTTTAGTTGCAGGCCTGCTGGTGAGCTGACCCTGTAAAAGATTGTAGGTGAATGCCTGCTGGTGAGCTGACCCTGTAAAACATTATATGCAAGGGCCTGCTGCTGAGCTGACCCTCTAAAAAATTATATGCAAGGGCATGCTGGTGAGCTGACCCTTTAAAAAATTATATGCAAGGGCCTGCAGCTGAGCTGACCCTATAAAGCTTTATATGCTAAGGGTATATATGCAAGGGCATTATATGCGACGAATAAGCATGTTGACATGATGGAAGAGGAGAAGGAGGATGAGAAAAGGAAGGGGTGCATGGGAATACAGTGTATTCAGTACATTATAAACAACACATTCAAAGTGCCTTTATGTTCATCAGCTTTCCTCTGGTAGAGTCGAGAAGTCATGGTCAATCCAGGCCTTGTTCATTTTTATAAGAGTCAACCTGTCAGCATTTTCAGTTGACAGGCGGATACGCCTATCTGTTATAATGCCACCAGCAGCACTAAATACCCGCTCAGACAAAAAGCTGGCGGGCAGGCCAGCACCTCCAAGAAGGTAGAGCGCCAGTTTGTGCCACGTGTCCAGCTTGGACACCCAGTAGTTGTATGGCACTGAGGGATCATTGAGGACGCTAACACAGTCTGCTATGTACTCCTTCACCATCTTCCAAAATGTTTTCCTCCTTGTGACACTAGGCTGCGCATCAGGGTGAGAATGCTGGCGGGGTGTCATGAAACTGTCCCAGGCTTGGAGGGTGTTGCCCTGCCTCTGTTAAAACAGCTGTGTGTTCCCCTTGTCTCCCCTCCTTTGTTGGCCAAGGAACTACGGACTCTGCCGCCAGCGTTGTCAGATGGAAATTTTTGGAGCAATTTTTCAACAAGGATCTTCAAGTGTTGCACTGTTTTGCTCGTCCTCTCCACCAGGTGAATGAGAGATGAGAAGTTCTCTTCGTAGCGGGGGTCGAGAAGGGTGAACAACCAGTAATCCGAGTTGTCTAAAATGCGTAAAAACGCGCGGGTCGCGGAAAAAGGCGAGAGGGCCAAACAAGAAATGGCGATGAAAAGAGGTCCTCGAATATCCGAGAGTGGGATCACTCGCTTCGCCAGACTGTGCATGGTGGGAGGAAGTAAGATCAGGGTGAGGATTGTGTTGACCAGACTCCTGGCTACTGAGACTGGACTGGTTGGAAGACAGGGTGGTGCTTAACCCCTTATGGACCGAGCTCATTTTCACCTTAAGGACCAGGACATTTTTTGCAAATCTGACCTGTGTCACTTTATGTGTGAATAACTTTAAAATGCATTTACCTATTTAGGCCATTCTGAGATTGTTTTTTTGTCAGATATTTTGTACTTCATGACACTGGTAAAATGGAGTAAAAAATAATAATTTTTATTTATAAAAAAATACAAAATTTACCAAAAATTTGGAAAAATTAGAAAATTTCCAAGTTTAATTTCTCTACTTCTATAATACATAGTAATACCTACAAATATAGTTATTACTTTACATTCCCCATATGTCTACTTCATGTTTTGGATCATTTTGGGAATGCCATTTTATTTTTTGGGGACGTTACAAGGCTTAGAAGTTTAGAAGCAAATTTCCAAAACCCACTTTTTAAGGACCAGTTCAGGTCTCAAGTCACTTTGTGACTACCCCTCAAGGTATTCAAAACGGATTTTACAAACTATGTTAACCCTTTAGGTGTTATACAAGAGTTATTGGCAAAAGGAGATGAAATTTCAGAATTTCAATTGTTTTTCAAATTTTCCAATTTAGTAAATTTTTTCCAGTTAAAAAGCAAGGGTTAACAGTAGGGTTGAGCGAACCCGAACTGTAAAGTTCGGGTTCGTACTGAACTTTAGGTTTTTTGGACCTCGGACCCGAACCCGAACATTTCCGTAAAAGTTTGGGTTCGGTGTACGGCGCTTTCTTGGCGCTTTTTGAAAGGCTGCACAGCAGCCAATCAACAAGCGTCATACTACTTGCCCCAAGAAGCCATCACAACCATGCCTACTAATGGCATGGCTGTGATTGGCCAGAGCAGCATGTGACCCAGGTTCTATATGAGCTTGAGTCACGTAGTGCTGCACGTCACTCTGCTGTTACAAGTGTAGGGAGAGGATGCTGCTGGACTTGTGATTTCAGGGAGAGAATAGGAAAGAATCTAACTCAGTGATCTACGTAGAAATAGTTGTGTGGGTGCAGGACACGATCGTTTTACCCTGCCCTGAGGCCATTGACAAAAAAATATATAACTTTTATAATATATAGTTAGTTAGGTGGGTGGTGGCGGCGGCCATTTTATGCAAGCTCAGTGCACCAGCACTGCATCTGAGCTTTTGGGACATTGCAAATCTCAATTTTTTTGGGCAAATTACAACATCTGGATTAGTCAGTGTGCAATTTAAGGTAGAAATACACCCATCATTTTCTGGGGAAAACAATCATGGATATGAGGGAGCTTAAAATATAACTTTTACTAGTATACTTTTTAAGAGAAAAAGCGCCACGTACAGATAATGAAGATATGGCTTAAAATGTATGGAAAATTTTACCATTCCAACGCACCCTGATAGGGATCAACCGAGCGTGGTGGAAGAAATACACCTGTGCCGGTTGCTGGATGTGGTCGTTGGTTGTTTGGAGATGTAGACAGTGCAGGGAACCAATGTCCCTAGTAATCCCTAATTGGGGATGGGGGCATTGCTAATGTGCACCTGCCTGTCTATACAGAGTTCCTACCCCGCAAGGGGCGGCCCTGTCCGGATACCTTACCCTAAAATAGGGAGGTATCCCTATTATGCCCTATAGGATAGTTCCCGACGTGTCACGTTTCAAGCGGTCTATCATCAGGGGAAAAATCCAAAGTATGCAAAAGGCAATCCTACAGGAAGAATATGATCAACATGAGGATCTAGACAACATAAAAAAGGTTCACATAAGCTGAGAACTATGAAGAGACAAAACAGGGACATACCTGAGATCAGTGGATCTTAAGGGTACAGAGGAGCAGGATAGCAATGGTCCTATTAGGTGGAAGACCCCACAAGTTGTTGGGGGGCACCTCTGGGGCAGCCGAAATGATGTCTTCAGCTGCACGCCAAATGATCGTAAAGACGCTGTATTTAACAGCAAAAAGCGCGCCCTGTATCTCCCGACTGCCTCCTGAAGTCAGGTGGTCCAGTCACACCCTACCAGCCGGCGCAGCTAACGCATGGAACGCAGCGCACCAGTCAGTGGAGAGCAGCCTCCGGTCACGTGGGGCGGCCAAGAGGTAGGGAAAAACAATGCGCTCGTTGCTTAGCAGCTGGGTGACGCCGGTGAATGCTCTGACGTCAGGTGCCTGCTGCAACAGAGCGGGCATGATAGCCAACGTTCGTATAAACATTTAGAAAGCATTTTATGCAAGCGGTCAGGGTAGGAGGCATGAATGCTCATGCCAGAGAGCAAAAATATTTATGGATATGAACAAAAGAGTGGCAGACATTAATAAATAATGGGGGGGGGAAGGAGAGGAGGAGGAGGGGCTAAAGGCAAGATTCCCTCAATGGGTACTTAAGCAGTTTAGGGTCGAAAAAATGTATGCCCTATTGTTCCCCCTGGTATAATGGGGTGTCTAGTGTGATTGAACCTACAGGGGTCAAATGGAAAGGTTGCCCATTATAAAAAAAAAACTGCCAAAATTTAACCGCTCATTAAGACCTGTGGGGGCCATGGTTTTGAGATCATATATCCATCTGGCCTCCCTTTGTAATATAATTTAATCCCAATCACCACCTCTTGATGGTGGATTTACTTTGTCAATCGCCATGAAAGAAAGATGTCCACAGCCATTGTGAGAGCTGTGGACGTGTTTTGCCACAGGAGTGTCTTTGAATTTGGCCACATCATTGAGGTGTTTGCCTACTCTCCTACGAAATTCCCGGATTGTCTTGCCTATGTATTCTTTTCCGCACTGGCAGACAATCCGGTAGATAACCTTCTTCCTGTAGCATTGCCTTTTGCATACTTTGGATTTTTCCCCTGATAATAGACCGCTTGAAACGTGACACGTTGGGAACTATCCTATAGGGCATAATAGGGATACCTCCCTATTTTAGGGTAAGGTATCTGGACAGGGCCGCCCCTTGCGGGGTAGGAACTCTGTATAGACATACAGGTGCACATTAGCAATGCCCCCATCCCCAATTAGGGATTACTAGGGACATTGGTTCCCTGCACTGTCTACAACTCCAAACAACCAACGACCACATCCAGCAACCGCCACAGGTGTATTTCTTCCACCACGCTCGGTTGATCCCTATCAGGGTTGCGTCGAAATGGTAAGATTGTTCCATACTTTTTAAGCCATATCTTCATTATCTGTACGTGGCGCTTTTTCTCATAAAAGGTATACTAGTAAAAGTTATATTTTAAGCTCCCTCATATCCATGATTGTTTTTCAAACTGCTAGTGGGAGCACCCCTATCTTACTACCACTACTCTACACATGGTTCTTTCACCATTTTCTGGGGTTTTAAAAACACACTATATTTGTCAAAAAACTGTATTTTCCAGATCTGCAAGTGTTAAATTCAAGTTTAATATATACAGCTTTCATATTCTGTTACCAAAAAAATAATTTTTGGGCAAACTACAACATCTGGATTAGTTAGTGTGCAATTTAAGCTAGAAATACACCCATCATTTTCTGGGGTTTTAAAAACACACAATTTTTTTCATAAAACAGTTTTTTCCAGATCTGTAAGGCCCCTTTCACACGGGCAAGTATTCCGCGCGGATGCGATGCGTGAGTTGAACACATTGCACCTGCACTGAATCCCGACCCATTTATTTCTATGGGGCTGTTCACATGAGCGGTGATTTTCACGCATCACTTGTGCATTGCGTGAAAATCGCAGCATGCTCTATTTTGTGCGCTTTTCACGTAACGCGGGCCCCATAGAAATGAATGTGGTTACGTGAAAATCGCAAGCATCCTCAAGCAAGTGCGGATGCGGTGCGATTTTCACGCACGGTTGCTAGGAGACGATCGGGATGGAGACCCGATCATTATTATTTTCCCTTATAACATGGTTATAAGGGAAAATAATAGCAAACTGTCATTTACATTTTCGGGTGAATTTTTGGGTGTATAGTACCACTGCTATACCTAGTAGACAGGTTAAAAAAATATAATAATTGTCAGTTATATATTCTGGTGAAATTCAGCAATTTTTGGGTGTGATGTACCACTCCTATACCTAGTAGACCGAAAAAAATAAAATAAATTGTCAGTTACATTTTCTGGTGAAATTCACCATTTTTTGGGTGTAATATACCCCTCCTCTACCTAGTTGACAGCTTAATAAATTTCAATAATTTTTCTGTTACATTCTTGAGTTGACATTATACAATTTTTGACGTGAATAAATTCCTGCTATGCATAGGTGACAGGGAATAAAATGTAATAAATTATTCAGTAATTAATGTGCACCACATCCTTTCATTCAATGCTTAAACTTTGAAAAGTTGTCACACTTTTATGCTTTAATAATTTCTCCCATATTTGAACTCTAATTTTACATTTAAAAAAATGAATCCTCCCTTGGATGTGGTCTCTCTTTCTCACACTCCCTCTCTGGCCTAGAACCCGTAAACTGCTGTATGACCAAGCAGCAGGGCGCAAAAGGAAAGGAACGCCATATGGTTTCTGGAAGGGAGATTTTGATGGCTTTTTTTTTTGACACCATGTCCCATTTGAAGAACCCTGATGCACTCCTAGAGTAGAAATTCCATAAAAGTGACCACATCTAAGAAACTACAACCCTCAAGGTATCCAAACTGATTTTACAAGCTTTATTAGGCGTTCCATAATATTTAATGGAAAATGGAGATACAATTTTAGAATTTCACTTTTTTGGAAGATTTTCCATTTTAATAATTTGTTTCCAGTAACAAAGCAAGGGTTAACAGCTAAACAAAACTCAACATTTATTACTCTGATTGTGCAGTTTACAGAAACACCCCATATGTGGTCGTAAACTGCTGTACGGGCAGACAGCAGTGCGCAGAAGGAAAGGAACGCCATTTGGTTTTTGGAAGGCAGATTTTGCTGGATTGTTTTTTAGACACCATGTCCCATTTGAAGCCCCCTGATGCACCCCTAGAGTAGAAACTTCAAAAAAGTGACCCCGTTTTGGAAACTACGGGATAAGGTGGCAGTTTTGTTGGTACTATTTTAGGGTACATATGATTTTTGGTTGCTCTATATTACACTTTTTGTGAGGTTAAGTAACAAAAAATAGAAATGCTGAAATTTCATCTCCATTTGCCATTAACTCTTGTGGAACACTTAAAGGGTTAACAAAGTTTGTTAAATCAGTTTTGAATACCTTGAGGGGCGTAGTTTCTTAAATGGGGTCACTTTTTGGAGTTTCTACTCTAGGGGTGTATCAGGGGGGCGGGATAAGGTGGCAGTTTTGTTGGTACTATTTTAGGGTACATATGATTTTTGGTTGCTCTATATTACACTTTTTGTGAGGTTAAGTAACAAAAAATAGAAATGCTGAAATTTCATCTCCATTTGCCATTAACTCTTGTGGAACACTTAAAGGGTTAACAAAGTTTGTTAAATCAGTTTTGAATACCTTGAGGGGCGTAGTTTCTTAAATGGGGTCACTTTTTGGAGTTTCTACTCTAGGGGTGTATCAGGGGGGCTTCAAATGGGACATGGTGTAAAAAAAAACAGTCCAGCAAAAACTGCCTTCCAAAAACCATATGACGTTCCTTTCCTTCTGCTCCCTGCCATGTGACCATACAGCAGTTTACGACCACATATGGGGCATTTATGTAAACGACAGAATCAGGGCGATAAATATTGAGTTTTGTTTGGCTGTTAACCCTTGCTTTGTTACGGGAAAAAATGGATTAAAATGTAAAATTTGCCAAAAAATAGCTGTTTTGGCACCGTTTTTATTTTTTATTATTATTTACAACGTTCATCTGACAGGTTAGATCATGTGCTATTTTTATAGAGGTTACGGACGCGGCGATACCTAATATGTATACCTTTTTTTATTTATTTCGTTTTTACACAATAAAATCATTTTTGAACCAAAAAAAAATCATGTTTTAGTGTCTCCATAGTCTGAGCGCCATAGTTTTTTCAGTTTTTAGGCGATTGGTTGGTTATCATTTTTGCGGGATGAGATGAAGGTTAGATTGGCACTATTTTGGGGTGCATATGACTCTTTGATCGCTTGCTATTACACTTTTTGTAATGTAAGGTAACAAAAAATATATATATTTTTTTACAATGTTCACCTGAGGGGTTAGGTCATGTGATATTTTTTATAGAGCAGGTTCTTACGGACGTGGCAATACCTAATATGTATACCTTTTTTTATTTTTTTATTTAGGTTTTACACAATAATATCATTTTTAAAACAAAAAAAAACATGTTTTAGTGTCTCCATAGTCTGAGAGCCATAGTTTTTTTTATTTTTTGGGCGATTCTCTTATGTAGGGTATCATTTTTTGCGGGATGAGGTGACGGTTAGATTGGCACCATTGTGGGGGGCATACGCCTTTTTGATCGCTTGGTGTTGCACTTTTAGTAACGTAAGGTGACAAAACAAATGTTTTTTTAGCACAGTTTTTATTTAATTTTTTTGTCAGTGATATTTTTATAGAGCCGGTCGTTAAGGACGTGGCAATACCTAATATGTATACTTTCTTTAATTTTTTAAAGTTTTACACAGTAATATCATTTTTGGCTTTTTTGACACCGTTTTTATTTTATTTTTTACAATGTTCACCTCAGGGTTTAGGTCATGTGGTATTTTTATAGATCAGGTTCTTACGGACGCGGCGATACCTAGTATGTCAACTTTTTTGGGCCATTGTCTCATGTAGGGGCTCTTTTTTGCGGGATGAGGTGATGGTTTGATTGGTACTATTTTGGCATACATACGACTTTTTTGATCACTTTTATTACCTTTTTTGGGAAGTACCAAAATTTCAATTTCATCAAAGTTTTTAATTTTATTTTATTCCGTTCACCGTGCTGGGAAAGTAACATGACCGTTTTATAGATCAAGTCGTTACGGACGCGATGATATCAAACATGTGTAGGGAATTTTTTATTTATTTATTTTTTAACAGTGATAAATTTTTTATTTTTTTACATTTTTTTTTCCCAGACCCACTTGGTTCTTGAAGATCCAGTGGGTCTGATGTCTGTATAATACAGAACAGTACACTATATAGTGTACTGTACTGTATTTTCACTTTAGACAGTCTGGTTAGACTTCTGCCTTTAGCAGAAGTCTTATTAGCACCATGGAAAGCCGGAAGCAGGATACCATCTAAGGAAAAAGTGCACTGGAAGTCACTGATATTTTAGGGATGCACACACCTTAAAGAGGAGATGTGGCGCAGATAATTTAACTGTCCGCAGCGGATACCGTCTACGGAAAAAGTGCCCTGGATTTCACTGATATTTTAGGGATGCGCACACCTTAAAGAAGAGATGTGGCGCGGATAATATAACTGTCCTCAGCGGACACCATCTATGGAAAAAGTACACTGGATGTCACTGATATTTGAGGGATGCGCACACTTTACACAGGAGATGTGTCGCAGATAATTTAACTGTCCGCAGCGGCCTATTACACAGTAAAAATATATATTGCTGCTGTCACACAAAATAGTCCTTAAAAAGACTTTTGGGTCTCTGAAAAGTTTTTTGTATATAAATCTTCCTATTACACTCCCTACACTGTCTGTCCCTTCCTTTGCACAGCTCTCCCTAACACTGAACAATTTAGCACTGGTTGCGCTACAAACTTATACTGCTATTGCCACACACAATATTCCTTACAAGAACTTTTGGGTCTCTGAAACTTTTTTGTACAAAAAAATATTCAATTACACTCCCTACACTCTGTCCCTTTCTATGCTCAGCTCTCCCTGACTACAAATGAGCCGAACATGCGTCATCGAGTGCTATACAGCACCCGATGAAGTGTTCCGGCCAGCCAATATCGCTACTGGCATTACAGTGAGGGCAGTACTTAACTGCACGTTTATTGGCTGCGTAGCAGACTCGAGCATGGCACGCGAGCATATGCAGTACTCAGCCTAGTACCGCCATGTGCCGAGCATCAAGATGCTCGAGCCGAACAGGTGTTTGGCCGAGCATGCTCGATCATCACTAGTGATGGTACCATCAGGCTGGAACTGTATAGTGGCAAGCATCTTCTGTAGCAGATCTGCTCCCAAGAGTTTAAGTGAACATGTGGAGGAGACTGCAAATTGTGAAAGCACTTTATTGACAACTGTGGTCCAAAAGTTATTCTCCAAAGCCTCTGTGATAACTAATTTAAACTCCCTGGAGCACATAAATTTTAATACTGTACGCAGGAAGGTAGGTGTCTGTACAGCATTAAAACAAAGTTTTGACTGAGTTGACTTTGGATCTTGGATCCAAATGTTTATTTGCTCATTCCTAATGATGACAAGGACACTGTACTGCTTGTGGATACAAACTGGTTGCCAAAAAGAAGACCAGGATCTCATCACGTCGGATTACACCAGTATCCACGAGAAATGTGTATATGTCACCCCCTACCTGTATCTGCACCATAGGTGCAGGTCCACAGTGGGGAGGGAGGAGGCTCATAGTGGGATCGGCTTCTCCAACTTGTGAATCTGGCTTGCCCCTTTCCTAGGGGGTGTGGTGTCCTTCCGCCCTCGGTGGGGGGTGGAGGAGCCCATGGGAACATACGGGGCGGCTACCCTCCCCCTTGCAGCGGGGACCGATGCGGGCACTCCCTCTTAACATGCCCGGGCTGGCCATACCCATAGCAGTGACGAGGGGGTCTGATATCTCCCCTAAGGCGGGAGGAGTGCTCCTCTGCTCCGAACATTACGTTAGTTCTGGGAACTGCCTCTATGCCTTTGGCCACCAATGTTAACATGTCAACAGAAACAGAATGGTACTCTGGACAGTCTGTTTTCAGTGCTTTCTGCATATGGGGGTTTTAGTCCATCAGCAAAGGCACTGGACAGCATCCTGGTTTGTACTGGGTCTTATTTATAGAACCCTAGGTCCTTGAACGTTTGCTCATTCGGTTTGCAAATTTTTCCACTGACTCTCCCTTATTTTGTTTCATGTCTTGAATTTGAATTGCCTGATCGGCCAATCTAGTCCTAGCCCAATTCTCTAATAATTCACAGAAGTGCACTCCAGATTGGTATGTTTTCTGGTATTCTTCATCCCCATGGTTTGGGGCTGGTAGATCCTTAGCCATAGTTGGCCAAAAAGAATCCCTTGCCTTAATTTGAGTAAGTCTGGATAGGTCTCTTCATGTGGCAGAGTGTGTTTTTCAGATTTATTCTAATGTCCTATAGAAGGGCATGGGTGGTTGGGGAGAGAGTATACCAGATTAGTGGCCTGTGTAGGGTTAAAAGTCACATATCTCCCCTGGTGGTTCATTTCGGGGGGAGATTTAGGAGTCTGGACTTCTCTAGCCAGGAGATCTACTTGTCCGGCTAACCTGGCCACCATTCTATCTCTCTCCCTCTCTCTCCCTCCCACTCTCACTGCCCCCATGTCCCCTCCTCAGCTTCTATCCCCCCTCCTGCTCCTGACAGCTGTGTGATGGGAGGGGGGCTGTCCTTAGAGTCCAGAGGAGACTTTATATCATCCCCACCATGCTCTTTCTCTGTCCTTGTGTTTAAACTACCATTATAATGGGCACATTCAGGGGTGCAGTAGGGTGGGTGACCAACCCCCCTGGCACGTAATAGGTGCCGTTCAGATTTAACACAGGATACCAAGGAGTTATTGGCTTTACCATTTTCCCTGCAGTCTCACTGACTTATCCTTCACAGGGCTGTTCTGTCTCCTTGAATGTTATCAGAGGAGGATCGGGGCAACTCAGAGTGGTCTCTGATGGGGGCTGGACAGGGCAAATAACCATTTGTACTGGGGAGTGGGTGACTTCTGGAAGGGTGGGGCCGGGGGGCACCACAAGCAAGACACATATCTTGGGAATCTGGATTCTGCTGCCCACAATGTGCACACGTCCATCCTGCTGGTCTCCTCACTGGCACCCCACTCTGTGAGGGGAGGCTCTCAGAGTCCGGATTATCAGACACTGCTTCTATGGCTCCATTATAGCGTGGCGGCGGCATTCCACTTTCTGTCGTATAGACATACGCTTTCAGACTTTCATCCCATATCTCTGACTCCCCCCGTTGGCAGCCAGGTGATCTGCTGTCCGGTGCCATGCTTGTGCTGCATCAAGTAAACCTTCGTCTCTCAACTTTCTACGACACTTTGTCAACACTTTCTTCCACATTTCAGAATTAAGCTCTCATGACCACCAGCTATCTTCATTAACTTTCTACAATGGTTCACATGCTTGCTCCCTTCTTCTCGGGCTACCAGCTGGGGAGCAGTATACTCGCCCTCAGGCAGGGATGGGGATTATCCTATGAGCTTACTCACTTGAACACAACCAAGACAGAAACAACCAGCACCTCCTACTCCTCACTACCAAGCAGAGCTCACCCCTGTACAGTATATACATTCTGGCTCCCACGTCTGGTCTGCCAGCCTGGACTAATCCACCTGCCGCCTCCTAAGTGGAGATAACTTAAGATGCCCGAGTCCTGGTCCTACAGGAATTTACTGTAGTCATCCTGGGTTACTCCATCTGCCGCCTCCTAAAGGGAGAAAGGGAGATCTGTAAAGATGCCCCAGTCCAGGTCCAGCAGAAATCAACTGTAGACCCCCCCCCCCCCCCTGCCAGGGGAATTCTCTTGCTCTGCTTAACTGTTAACCGTGGAGGTGCTTGACACAAGAACACAAACAGAAATCCACAGCAGAGCAAACCTTTCTCTTTCAGTCTATGGTTCTAGGACCTCATGATTTTACATCAACGGAACCTGCGATACACAATATAACATCAACAGCAGAACAGATTACCACAGCACAGCGGGGTACAATGAGAGGCAGGCAAGATAACTAGTTTTCTTACCTTTTTTCTGGTGCTGCAGTCCTCGACCTCAAGTGTTGTCCGACGTGCTCCGGGAACCCAGACCTTCGGCTAGTGATGCTAGCTTCTCCCAAGGCCCCAAGTTGGGCGCCAAAATGTTAAAGATGCTCCAATCAGGGTCAATCACGTTTGCTCTACTGCTCCAAATTAGTAGTAATCCAAGGATTTTACGTGCATGAAAGAAATAACACTGACACTCAGTAAAGTCAAAGCAATTTCTCATTTATTCAAGGAAGCGAAGCAGTTTATAAGGACATCAGAGGGGGAATCCCTCCTGAGGCTCGTGGTATTGTTCTATTGGCGAGAATACAATAATAAGCAAAGAGATAACACTTGGCATCTGTGCATTATTTTACTAACTTTGGTATGTGAACTATATAAATATCTAACAGCAAGCGCCATCTTGTAATGGCTTCTTCTTCACTAACAGCAGCACAGCATATATGACACATCATGGAGGTGGGTTCTCTTCAGTAGGATGGAACCTTCGTGCTTCGGAGAAGATAAGGCGTTGTCTGAGAGCTGGAGGTATATGGGAGCCATCTTAGCTGATTAAGAATGATATTCACATCTCCATCACTGCAGTTTGTCAAAATGTACATAAGTAAGCCAAAATCCTTCTGGGAAAACGTCTTGTGGACAGATGAGACCAAGATAGAGCTTTTTGGTAAAGAACATCATTCTACTGTTTACCGAAAATGGAATGAGAACTACAAAGAAAATAACACAGTACCTACAGTCAAATATTTTGGAGGTTCAAAAATGTTTTGGGGTTATTTTGCTGTCTCTGGCACTGAGTGCCTTGACTGTGTGCAAGGCATCAGGAAATCTAAAGATTACCAAATGATTTTGGGTTGCAATGTAGGGCCCAGTGTAAGAAAGCTGGTTTTGCGTCCTAGGTCATGGGTCTTCCAGCAGCACCATGACCCCAAACATACTTCAAAAAGCACCCATAAATGGATGGGAACAAAGCGCTGGAGAGTTTTGAAGTGGCCAGCAATGGGTCTGGATACATATCCCATTGAACACCTGTGGAGAGATCTTAAAATTGCTGTTGGGAGAAGGCACCCTTCAAATATGAGAGACCTGGAGCAGTTAGAAAAAAAGAGTGGTCTAAAATTCCAGTTGAGACGTTTAAGAAGTGTGGATGGCTATAGGAAGCGATTGATTTCAGTTATTTCTTCCAAAGATTGTGCAACCAAATATTAAATTGAGGGTGCCAGTAAATTTGTCTGGCCCATTTTTGGAGTTGCGTGAAATCATTTTTACCTTTTTTTCTCCGTTTTTTTTTCTGTTACAATACACAAAAAGTAAATAAACATTTTTATAAGAAAACATGTGTAATTACAATAATTTTCTTGGAGAATTACTTCAATTTCTGGAAAAATGTCAGGGGTGCCAACACTTGGGGCCATGACTGAATATACTGAGGGAACTGCAGACCCTAGGAGCAACGAAATGAGGAAAGCCACTGTGATAGACTATCAGCAGCCAGAGCCACTACCACTCCCATATTCCGCTCAGGCTCCTCCCAGGCCCACTGCTCATAAATAAATGCTCTTTCAAACATTCTGTTGCAGCCCATAGTGCTCAGTGTGCTGGCCTTTTTTTTTTGGGGGGGGGGGGGAAGCACATCTGTCTTTGAGATTGTGCCCCTGATATTTTATGACACTAGACACTATTCACCTGGAATTTTAGTGACAGGGGCCAGAAGACCATTGGTGAGAACCAGGGAGCTGGAATGGGATAGCTAGGGGTCGGGGGGGGGGGGGGGGGGAGTGTTGGGATTAATATAGATTTTTCCATAGGTACCACAGGCTGGGGTGGAAATGTAAAAAAAAAATGGAAAACCCCTTTAATGTTTGTGAAATAAAAAAAAATATATAGAATTTTACATATATCACAATAGTCGGCTGTTGCGTTTAGAAAAAGATTGGCTCCATTGTAGTTGCAAGCATTGATTAAACTCTTTAGTGTTCATGAAACTGACAGGATTTCAAAGGAGGAAATATAAAACTTGAGGCTGCAGCACCATAGTGACATTTCACTCTATAAAGCTGCCAATATTGTAATCCGGTACGTAAATCATTCTCACCAGTTCAATTTCATATCTTAACTTGTGCAGTAAATACAGTATTAAATTCTTTTTTGCTTTGAAAATAAAATGTGCCCATTAGTTGTTTTGCATATGAATAATTTTCGGAAATATATCATTGACTTCTAATTTCTTTGCAATTGACAGATATACTGCAAGATGTGCAGATTCTACCCAGTGCACATAGAAAGTCAGCCCTTGCGTTTTATTGGAAGATTTTTCATCACAAGCAGCATTTTATGGAAACAAGGTATTATTTTGTGCTAGTGATTGATATGGGAATTCCTAATGTTTGTTTGAAGCAATATTGGTCAATAAAAAGGCTAAATACTCAAATAGTGCAGTGGTCTGAATCAGTTCTTTATTGAAGAGCTTTCATATTCTTATTGACTTACTGTCCAAATGTTGTTACTTACCTGATGATCCCAGAGTTTAAGTGCTATAGACACTGGTATTGAACAACCCATTTCAAAGGGTGTGCTTTATCGTGTAACCATGGCATTGATGTATTTTAGTTTACTGAATGAGCTCCATTGTCCTGACCATAGCCTGCACTGTAGGAAACAAGCAATGTTGAGTTTGAACACATACCTTTTGCATAATATATATATAGCTAAATAGGGTATTCAGGTTTATAGTCGTTCAATAGGAAATTATATACTTGTATTTAAAATTCTGGTTAGATACCTTTCTTATACCAGTGCAGTAGTCTGAGAAAAAGTCATATGACCCTCACTTACTGTGTGACTCCTTTAATTACTCCCTTTCCTATCGTCATATGACCATATAAGGCGGAAGTAAGTTCTTTAAATGTGGTGCACGCTCAGGAATTGAGCGGGCACAGTAGCCTCCAGGTGCCTGCTGTTTATATCTGTGATTGGTGATTATGCCAATCGCAGATATTTAATTCTTCAGCAGCCATGGTGAATTGTGACCACAGCATTTGAGAGGCTTTTCCCTTGGAGGGAGCCATTTATTTTCTGTGGTAGCCTCGGTCCCTCTGAAGAATCTGAGGTTACCAGAGCAGTAGTTCCTGTGAATGGGCTCCATAGGAACATAATTCATTGCAGTCTATGGAGGAGCAGTTTGATGATCGCATGTTCAAGTCCCCTAGAGGGACTATAAAAAAGTGAAAAAAAAGTGTTTAAAAATAAAAAAAATAACATTCAAATCACTCCCTTTTCCCATTATAAAAATAAACAAAAAATAAAAATAATCCCGCATTAAAATATAACATTCACCTCCTAAAGAAATGAATAAAAATTATCAAAAAATCATAGACACTCCAAAGTGGTGTTAAAAACTACAGATCACTCTGCAAAAAGCTATTAGACCACGTTTCCTGCCTGCTGCAGTCCTACTGTACACCATGGATATGGATACTATGCTACTCAATATACCATCTGGCGTCCTGGCCTCAGTAATTCCATGACAGCTGCAACTTTCATGCTGCTGCCAGTGCACCATATTATGTCACTTTAGAGGACATTCACACTCACCTCTGGCCTCTTAAAGGGTCAGTGTATGCATTTTCTAATGCTTCCACAGCCAATGGCTAGGGGTCCCTGGGTATTTAAGGCACTCTCCAGGGTACCTGAGCTTAAAGGTTCCTTGGTGACCAGCAAAAATATATTGAAGTCTAGTGCTTCAGCTATTCGTCTGCATTATCTTCTGCCTCTGTATCCAGTAAGTCCCCAATCCTTACCCTCTCAGTATATGTGATCCTGCAGTTTCAGTTTCAATTTTGTTTTATTTTGTGTTAACCTCGTTCATCAGCAATTGTCTGTATTTCTACAAACACCCACCCTGTCCTTCCTGTGTCTGCACTACTACTCTGCCTGCCAGTCTATCCTGTGTCTGCATTCATTAGCACTTCCAGCATGCTTACTGAACCTTAAAGACAGCAATCAAATCTAGTTACTCTTCAGACCACACCTGCAGTTTTAGGGCGTTTTTGTTACTCTAAGCTCCTGGTGCTTACTTCAGGATCCCTGACTCCAGCAGGTCAACTGCCATATACAGTGGGGGAAATAATTATTTGACCCCTCACTGATTTTGTAAGTTTGTCCAATGACAAAGAAATGAAAAGTCTCAGAACAGTATCATTTCAATGGTAGGTTTATTGTAACAGTGGCAGATAGCACATCAAAAGGAAAATCGAAAAAATAACTTTAAATAAAAGATAGCAACTGATTTGCATTTCATTGAGTGAAATAAGTATTTGAACCCCTACCAACCATTAAGAGTTCTGGCTCCCACAGAGTGGTTAGACACTTCTACTCAATTAGTCACCCTCATTAAGGACACCTGTCTTAACTAGTCACCTGTATAAAAGACACCTGTCCACAGAATCAATCAATCAAGCAGACTCCAAACTCTCCAACATGGGAAAGACCAAAGAGCTGTCCAAGGATGTCAGAGACAAAATTGTAGACCTGCACAAGGCTGGAATGGGCTACAAAACCATTAGCAAGAAGCTGGGAGAGAAGGTGACAACTGTTGGTGCGATTGTTCGAAAATGGAAGGAGCACAAAATGACCATCAATCGACCTCGCTCTGGGGCTCCACGCAAGATCTCACCTCGTGGGGTGTCAATGGTTCTGAGAAAGGTGAAAAAGCATCCTAGAACTACACGGGAGGAGTTAGTTAATGACCTCAAATTAGCAGGGACCACAGTCACCAAGAAAACCATTGGAAACACATTACACCGCAATGGATTAAAATCCTGCAGGGCTCGCAAGGTCCCCCTGCTCAGGAAGGCACATGTGCAGGCCCGTCTGAAGTTTGCCAATGAACACCTGAATGATTCAGAGAGTGACTGGGAGAAGGTGCTGTGGTCTGATGAGACCAAAATAGAGCTCTTTGGCATTAACTCAACTCGCTGTGTTTGGAGGAAGAAAAATGCTGCCTATGACCCCCAAAACACCGTCCCCACCGTCAAGCATGGGGGTGGAAATATTTTGCTTTGGGGGTGTTTTTCTGCTAAGGGCACAGGACAACCTTTTCGCATAAACGGGAAAATGGACGGAGCCATGTATCGTGAAATCCTGAGCGACAACCTCCTTCCCTCTGCCAGGAAACTGAAAATGGGTCGTGGATGGGTGTTCCAGCACGACAATGACCCAAAACATACAGCAAAGGCAACAAAGGAGTGGCTCAAGAAGAAGCACATTAAGGTCATGGAGTGGCCTAGTCAGTCTCCGGACCTTAATCCAATCGAAAACCTATGGAGGGAGCTCAAGCTCAGAGTTGCACAGAGACAGCCTCGAAACCTTAGGGATTTAGAGATGATCTGCAAAGAGGAGTGGACCAACATTCCTCCTAAAATGTGCGCAAACTTGGTCATCAATTACAAGAAACGTTTGACCTCTGTGCTTGCAAACAAGGGTTTTTCCACCAAGTATTAAGTCTTTTTTTGTTAGAGGGTTCAAATACTTATTTCACTCAATGAAATGCAAATCAGTTGCTATCTTTTATTTAAAGTTATTTTTTCGATTTTCCTTTTGATGTGCTATCTGCCACTGTTACAATAAACCTACCATTGAAATGATACTGTTCTGAGACTTTTCATTTCTTTGTCATTGGACAAACTTACAAAATCAGTGAGGGGTCAAATAATTATTTCCCCCACTGTATATAATAATATACTGGGACTATCCAAGGAGGTAGCAGTCTGGTTGTTCGCCTGCAGTGAAGTCCAGATCCCAGTTATTTGGCACACTAGTCCACACTCACTAACCACTATGACACTAAGTTTGGCCCTATTTATTTAGCTTATACATGGTAAAGTCATCCATTGCTTTTTCTTTTATTAAAACCATATATTTGTTTTGTATTTCAGTGGTTTTTTATTTTATTTTATATACCTTGCGCTTGCTCCACTCTGCTAATAGTCTGCACCAATGTGGTATGCAAGATATTAGCAGAATTGAGCGGAACAAGTGTAGGAAAGATCTCACATAGCACATCGCCTCTCTTGCCTGTGCCCACTCTTCTAAAGCCTATCGTAGCCCATCTACTATATGCCAGGCTTTAGCAGAACAGCTATGGTATAGGCAGTAACAGCTATCACTTTCCTCAGCCAAAACATATTTGAGGTCAAACGAATTAGAGATGCTTTCACAACCTACCACAATCTATTAACACAAGTGCAGTGGCTCAACAAAGTGGTATCTCATCATAGACAACTAAAATTGATAATTTCTTCTTTATTAGCAGTTTTTATCTGCTATTTCTTTTACTAACATGGTTTGCACTGTTGCGAACACTATATTGTACATTCCTTAGGTGTTTGGGAGTTTTTGAAAGTGGGTGGAAAATATCAGTGCGTCTTACGGGGCAAATACTAATGAGCGCTTCCATTATGTAAGTACTAATTAGTACTGGAGGACTGGGAAGCGGTGAATGCAGCTCTTCCTGGGCTCTGTACTCACTGCTTCCTGGTCCTCAGTCGACGGCTATGCTGTGGCTGTGCACAGTGTGAGTCATACAGAAGAAGGAGAAAAGGGAACCTCTGTATCGGCACTGTCAGTAGGAGTCAAATACCAGGTGAGTATTGGTAAAAGTAAATAATAATTTTTATTTCCAGTCGACTCGTTTCAAGGGCGGAACGCCCCCTTTATCAGGATAGTAATCAATTGTTATCTACAAACAGCGATTTTTTTAAAGCATTTTTGGCGCGCAGGCCAAAGGGTGGGAAAGGAAGGAGGGAGTGGGGGAGGGTATGGACGTGTTTCTGCATGGTCCTGTGTGTAAACAATGCAAGGCAAAGGTGTACTGTATGTTAATAAACATTTGTGGACAGAAATTATGTTGTGATTATCTTTATTTATATTATAAGTGGGCGGTACGCTCGGCGGTATGCTGGTTCGACTTATTATAAGTGCGATCGTGACTGCATAGCAAGCGTGATCATGCGGTATGCTTGTTCTATAGAGGATGCTGTAGTGGGCTGAATGGGGAGGATAAGGTGGGAACATAGAACCTATGTCCTGCAGTATGCTGATTTAACTTATAAATAGAGTTGAGCGGACACCTGGATGTTCGGGTTCGACGAGTTCGGCCGAACTTGAAAAAAAAAGTTCGGGTTCGAGACCCGAACTTGACCGAACCCGAACCCCATTGAAGTCAATGGGGACCCGAACTTTTGGGCACTAAAATGGCTCTAAAATAGTCCTGGAAAGGGCTAGAGGGCTGCAAAAGGCATTGAAATGTGCTTTAGAGCATGGCAACTGTTCTAAAAACAAATGTGTATAGGGAAATGAATTAAAATAACATAAAATATAGGAGGTTGAGGAGGCGGTGGATGGGTTGATGTGGCGGTGTAGGTTGACGTGGCAGTGTAGATGGAAGCAGCAGTGAAGAAAGAATAGGTAGCCAACACTGATTTGTGTTATTTTTTATTTTTAAATTAGGGTATCCCCCAAAATATTGGGACATATAACAAAATAAAACAAAGAATAAGTGCACTTGAGTACAAGAATGGATGGCTGAGGCTGGTATAAATGTCTATTCTGTACAAGGTACGGACAAGTCCTGTGGGATCCATGCCTGGGTCATTTTAATAAACGTAAGCTTGTCCACATTGGCTGTGGCCTGTGATAATGCTCTCTGCCGTGCTAAACACATGTTCACACTATACACTGGCTGCAGGGCAGGTCAGCACCTCCAAGGCTGACAAAGCTTTTCCACATTTGGGCAATGCTAACCCTGCCTTCTCAGGTGCTGGCGGTGCCACAGCTGCGTTGGCGACCTCTTCCTCCTCCTCTGCCTTCGCCTTGTGCTTTCACTGTGCAATCGCTGTCAGGTGGGAATGCCATCATCAGCGTGCGCTTGTAGTCGCGCATCTTCCGATCAGTAACAGATGTTTTCCCTAAATTTAGTTCCCTGTCAGCAATGCAGAGCAGGGGTTCATTCTCGGCAAAAGGAGGTTCATGTCACCCAGCAATAGAACAGAGGATTTTGAGAGATTTAGGCCCCTGTCACCCAGGCACAGCAGGGGTTCATTCACGGAAAAAGGGGGTTCATGCCACCCAGCAATAGAACAGAGGATTTTGAGAGATTTAGGCCCCTGTCACCCAGGCACAGCAGGGGTTCATTCACGGCAAAAGGGGTTCATGTCACCCAACAATAGAACAGAGGATTTGGAGAGATTTAGGCCCATGTCACCCAGACACAGCAGGGGTTCATTCACGGCAAAAGGGGGTACATGTCACCCAGCAATAGAACAGAGGATTTTGAGATATTTAGGCCCCTGTCACCCAGGCACAGCAGGGGTTCATTCACGGCAAAAGGGGGTTTATGTCACCCAGCAATAGAACAGAGGATTTTGAGAGATTTAGGCCCCTGTCACCCAGGCACAGCAGGGGTTCATTCACGGCAAAAGGGGGTTCATGTCACCCAGCAATAGAACAGAGGATTTTGAGAGATTTAGGCCCCTGTCACCCAGGCACAGCAGGGGTTCATTGACGGCAAAAGGGGTTCATGTCACCCAACAATAGAACAGAGGATTTTGAGAGATTTAGGCCCATGTCACCCAGACACAGCAGGGGTTCATTCACGGCAAAAGGGGGTACATGTCACCCAGCAATAGAACAGAGGATTTTGAGAGATTTAGGTCCTTGTCACCCAGGCACAGCAAGGGTTCATTCACGGCAAAAGGGGTTCATGTCACCCAACAATAGAACAGAGGATTTTGAGAGATTTAGGCCCATGTCACCCAGACACAGCAGGGGTTCGTTCACGGCAAAAGGGGGTACATGTCACCCAGCAATAGAACAGAGGATTTTGAGAGATTTAGGCCCCTGTCACACAGGCTCAGCAGGGGTTCATTCAAGGAAAAAGGGGGTTCATGTCACCTAACAATAGAACAGAGGATTTTGAGAGATTTAGGCCCCTGTCACCCAGGCACAGCAGGGGTTCATTCACGGAAAAAGGGGGTTCATGTCACCCAGCAATAGAACAGAGTATTTTAAAAGATTTAGGCCCCTGTTACCCAGGCACAGCAGGGGTTCATTCACGGCAAAAGGGGGTACATGTCACCCAGCAATAGAAGAGAGGATTTTGAGAAATTTAGGTCCTTGTCACCCAGGCACAGCAGGGGTTCATTCACGGCAAAAGGGGTTCATGTCACCCAACAATAGAACAGAGGATTTTGAGAGATTTAGGCCCATGTCACCCAGACACAGCAGGGGTTCATTCACGGCAAAAGGGGGTTCATGTCACCCAGCAATAAAACAGAGGATTTTGAGAGATTTAGGCCCATGTCACTCAGGCACAGCAGGGGTTCATTCACGGCAAAAGGGGGTTCATGTCAACCAGCAAGGGCAACTGCTCTGAAAACAAATGTAGATAGGGAAATAACTTAAAATGAAATAAAATAACAAAAAATTACAAATGAGTAACCTGCAACTCAGAGAAGGAGATGGATATGGAGTCGGAGGTTGAGGAGGCGGTAAATGTGGTGTTGTAGGTGGAGGCAGCAATGGAGGAGGAGGAGGTAGCTAACAATGTTTATTTGTTATTTTTTATTGGGTAAGTAGCCCCCAAAATATTGGGACAAATAAAAAAAAAATAAAACAAAGAATCATTGCACTTGACTTGAGTACAAGGATCGATGGTTGAGGCTGTTAGAACTGTCTATTCTGCACAAGGTACAGACAAGTCTTGTGGGATCCAGGCCTGGTTCATTTTAATTAACGTGACCTTGTCCACGTTGGCTGTGGACAGGCGGCTGCGTCTGTCTGTAATGACGCCTCCTGCCGTGCTAAATACACGTTCAGAGATTACACTGGCTGCAGGGCAGGCCAGCACCTCCAAGGCATACAGAGCAAGCTCTGGCCATGTGGACAATTTGGAGACCCAGAAGTTGAATGGGGCAGAACCATCAGTCAGTACGTGTAGGCGTGTGCACAGGTACTGTTCCACCATGTTGTTCAAATGCTGCCTCCTACTAACATGCTCCATATCAGCAGTTGGGGCCGGTTGTTACGGCGATGTGACAAAGCTTTTCCACATGTCGGCCATGCTAACCCTGCCTTCTGAGGTGCTGGCGCTGACACAGCTGCATTGGCGACCTCTTCCTCCTCCCCTGCCTTCGCCTTGTGCTTCCACTTTTCCCCCTGGCGCCTGTAGTCGCGCATCTTCCGATCACGCTCTAGTGAGGGAATTAAGGACGGCACATTGTCTTTGTAACGGGGATCCAGCAGGGTGGCAACCCAGTAGTCAGCACACGTTAAAATGTGGGCAACTCTGCAGTCGTTGCGCAGGCACTGCAGCATGTAGTCGCTCATGTGTGCCAGGCTGCCCAGAGGTAAGGACAAGCTGTCCTCTGTGGGAGGAGTATCGTCTGCATCCTCCGTATCCCCCCAGCCACGCACCAGTAATGGGCCCGAGCTGCGTTGGATGCCACCCCGCTGTGAACATGCTTCATCCCCATCCTCCTCCTCATCCTCCTCGTCCTCCAATAGTGGGCCCTGGCTGGCCAAATTTGTACCTGGCCTCTGCTGTTGCAAAAATCCTCTTTCTGAGCCACTTCTAAAAGATTGGCCTGAAAGTGTTAGAGATGACCCCTCTTCCTCCTACTCGTCCTGGGCCACATCCTCTTCCATCATCGCCCTAAGTGTTTTCTCATGGAGACATAGAAGTGGTATTGTAACGCTGATAACGGCATCATCGCCACTGGCCATGTTGGTGGAGTACTCGAAACAGCGCAACAGGGCACACAGGTTTCGCATGGAGGCCCAGTTATTGGTGGTGAAGTGGTGCTGTTCCGCAGTGAGACTGACCCGTGCGTGCTGCAGCTGAAACTCCACTATGGCCTGCTGCTGCTCGCACAGTCTCTCCAGCATGTGCAAGGTGGAGTTCCACCTGGTGGGCACGTCGCATATGAGGCGGTGAGCGGGAAGGCTGAAGTTACGCTGTAGAGCAGACAGGCGAGCGGCGGCAGGATGAGAACGCCGGAAGTGCGCGCAGACAGCCCGCACTTTACGCAGCAGCTCTGACATGTCGGGGTAGTTGTGAATGAATTTCTGCACCACCAAATTCAGCACATGCGCCAGGCAAGGGATGTGCGTCAAACCGGCTAGTCCCAGAGCTGCAACGAGATTTCGCCCATTATCGCACACCACCAAGCCGGGCTTGAGGCTCACTGGCAGCAACCACTCGTCGGTCTGTTGTTCTATACCCCGCCACAACTCCTGCGCGGTGTGGGGCCTGTCCCCCAAACACATCAGTTTCAGAACGGCCTGCTGACGTTTACCCCTGTCTGTGCTGAAGTTGGTGGTGAAGGTCTGTCGCTGACCGGATGAGGAGGTGGTAGAAGAGGAGGAGGAAGCCGAGTAGGAAGAGGAGGCAACAGGAGGCAAAGACTGATGCCCTGCGATCCTTGGCGGCGGAAGAACGTTCGCCAAACAGCTCTCCGCCTGGGGCCCAGCCACATTTACCCAGTTTGCAGTTAGGGAGATATAGCGTCCCTGGCCGTGCTTACTGGTCCACGTATCTGTGGTTAGGTGGACCTTGCCACAGATGGCGTTGCGCAGTGCACACTTGATTTTATCCGATACTTGGTTGTGCAGGGAGGGCACGGCTCTCCTAGAGAAGTAATGGTGGCTGGGAACGACGTACTGTGGGACAGCAAGCGACATGAGCTATTTGAAGCTGTCCGTCTCCACCAGCCTGAATGACAGCATTTCAAAGGCCAGTAGTTTAGAAATGCTGGCATTCAGAGCCAGGGATTGAGGGTGGCTAGGTGGGAATTTACGCTTTCTCTCAATGGTTTGTGAGATGGAGAGCTGAACACTTCCGTGTGACATGGTGGAGATGCTTGTTGACGGAGGTGGTGTTGTTGGTGGCAAATCCTCTGTTTGCTGGACGGCAGGTGCCAACATTCCTCCAGAGGTGGAGGAAGAGGCCAAGGCAGCAGCAGAAGAGGGAGCAGGAGGGGCCTGAGACCTTTCTTGGTTTTGAAGGTGCTTACTTCACTGCAGCCCGTGTCTCGCATGTAGATGCCTGGTCATGCAGGTTGTGCTAAGGTTCAGAACCTTAATGCCTCGCTTCAGGCTCTGATGGCACAGAATGCAAACCACTCGGGTCTTGTCGTCAGCACATTGTGTGAAGAAGTGCCATGCCAGAGAACTCCTTGAAGCTGCCTTTGGTGTGCTCGGTACCTGGTGACGGTGGCCAGTAGCAGGCGAACTGTTTTGGCGATGGCTGCTCTGCTTTTGCACCCTGCTCCCGCTTTTGCTACGCTGTTGGCTCGGTCTCACCACTGCCTCTTCCTCCGAACTCTAAAAGTCAGTGGCACGACCTTCATTCCATGTGGGGTCTAGGACCTCATCGTCCCCTGCATCGTCTTCCACCCAGTCTTCCTCCCTGAACTCCTTTTCGGTGTGCACACTGCAGAAAGACGCAGCAGTTGGCACCTGTGTTTCGTCATCATCAGAGACGTGCTGAGGTGGTATTCCCATGTCCTCATCAGGAAACATAAGTGGTTGTGCGTCAGTGCATTCCATGTCTTCCACCCCAGGGGAAGGGCTAGGTGGATGCCCTTGGGAAACCCTGCCAGCAGAGTCTTCAAACAGCATAAGAGACTGCTGCATGACTTGATGCTCAGACAGGGGTGATGTGACAGACTGATGGGCATGGGTTTCAGGCGCCACTTGTGCGCTTTCTGCAGAAGACTGGGTGGGAGATAATGTGAACGTGCTGGATTCACTGTCGGCCACCCAATTGACTAGCGCCTGTACTTGCTCAGGCCTTACCATCCTTAGAACGGCATTAGGCCCGACCAAATATCGATGTAGATTCTGGTGGCTACTGGGACCTGAGGTAGTAGGTTCAGTAGGATGTGTAGCTGTGGCAGAACGGCCATGTCCTCTCCCTGCACCAGAGGCTCCACCAACACCACCACCACGACCATGACCGCGTCCCTTATTAGATGTTTGCCTCATAGTTAGCGTTCACCAAGCAAAGTAAAAAGTGGTTAAGTCTGTTAAAAATAATTAACCGCCAATAAAAACCTTGATGTAGGTTATTGCATAATTATTATTTTTTTTAACTCTATATGACAGCGGTATTTGTGGCCTAAATTTCACAGTAACTTATGCACGTCTAATCCCAGATGTGCAGTATATATCAAAGGGTTTTTTCACCCCAGTAACCAAAAAGCCGTATTTCTGGCCTAATAAAGACAGTCACTTATGCACGTCTTATCCCAGATGTGCAGTATATTAGAGGGTTTTTTCACCCCAGTAAGCAAAAAGATGTATTTCTGGCCTAAATGTGACAGTCACTTATGCACGTCTAATCCCAGATTTTGCAGTATATTAGAGGGTTTTTTCACCCCAGTAACCAAAAAGATGTATTTCTGGCCTAAATGTGACACTCACTTATGCACATCTTATCCATCTTATCCCAGATTTTGCATTATATTAGAGGGTTTTTTTCACCCCAGTATGCCAAAGCTGTATTTCTGGACTTGCAGATATGCAGATAGCCTGTGCTGGTGCACTATCGTTGCATAAAATGGCTGCCGATTATGTATTGATATTGACAAACTGAAGTAAAAAAAAAGTTTGTTTTCAGCAGTAGATGGCTCAGGGCAGGCTTAAAAAAATTGTGCACTGCACCCACAAAACACATTTTCTGTAGATCGCTGAGTAAAAAAAGCAGTTCTTGATGAGATTTCTCCCTGATCTTTCCCTCACAGCAGCTGCAGCCTCTCCCTACACTAATCCGAGCAGAGTGACGGGCGGCACTACGTGACTCCAGCTTAAATAGAGGCTGGGCCACATGCTGCAGTTGGCCAATCACAGCCATGCCAATAGTAGGCATGGCTGTGATTGCCTTTTGGAGCAAGTAATATGACGCTTGTTGATTGGCTGCTGTGCAGCCTTTCAAAAAGCACCAAGAAAGCGCCGAACACCGAAACCCAACCCAAACTTTTACGTAAATGTTCGGGTTTGGGTCCGGGTGCCGAAAAACCTAAAGTTCAGTACGAACCCGAACTTTACAGTTCGGGTTTGCTCAACTCTTCTTATAACAAGTGCGATCACCAATGCATAGCAGTCACGATAGTGTTACTCGCTTGTTATATAAAGAATGTGGCAGTGGGTCAGATGGAGGAATGCGGTGGTGAGATAAAAGTATCTCGGTTACACAAAGTTCCAATACATCTGCTTAGTGTTAAGGGAAAAGTGTTGCCACTTAGTAGCTAGTCTGTATAAGCTGCACTAGGTTTATGTCTTTATGCCTGTAACTGAAGACATACGGGTAGGTAGATGTGCTGCTCTTTTGACTAGTGAGGGGCCGGTTGTGTATAGGAAGGGGGGGGGGGTGGAGAGGGGGAGAAAGGTTGGGTATCCATACCTGGGTGGGGATGTGTGATGTACATTTGAAACGTTGTGTTACAAAACTTTAGTGGGGTTGATCTAAGCATAGATGTGGCCGCTGGTCTGAGTGACATAATACATACAATATTCATCATCATATAATAAATGTTTTAGGTTATCTTATGAGAATATAAAAAAGTCCTTAGGGGGATAGATTGTTGATGGACCCTATTTATTTTAATAGAGCTAATAAATATTATTATAATCCGTGTAGGGATTTGCTCTGGTATGCAGGGTAAACAGAAGCAATACAGAGGCAAAACCACGGTTGAAAAGCAAAAGTCAGCGTTTATTCACACAAAATGGCAGAAAAGAAACACAATACTTGGCAGGGCCCTGGTGTTAATTCACACAGCAAAAGTCCACAGCTGGCAGTCCACAGCAGGGTTTAGGGCGCCTGGCTTCCAGCTGGCAGCTCTCAGCCTTGCAGAACTCCTCAGCTCCCAAACACAGAGCTCCACTTTCACCTGGAGGTTCATTCCAAACCCAGTTGAGCTGCTGGCTGGGCTTTTAAATCCCAGCCCAAAACCTGGCCTGGATGTGGGGAACACCCACCCACCCTGCTCTTTGGCTGCTTCCAATAAGAACCGGCCTGGATTGGCTTTACAGCCACACTAAGTAAAACAGTGTCAGCGAGCACTTGCTGCCGCCGACACACAAAACTACCGGTTCTTATCTCACCGAGGCCAGGAACCTCGGTGACACGTACCTTCCGTCAATGACGGACCCCTGCGCCTTCCTACACCCTTCTAATGTTTGTTTCATATTTAGACAGTTTTTTGGGGGGCAATTTACAGTAGATGAGAGAATAAATAAATAAATGAATATATAAGAAATATATGGATGTGGTGATAAATAACTAATAAGAGCAAAGACCGCCCAACTTCATTTTCTTATGTAGGGTTATCTTCATAAGTGATAGTAAAATTTAAATTAGTAAAAATAATAAAAATAGTAACAAAATTATTAATAGCAAATAATACCAATAGTCATTATATAATCTAAAAACCTTGGGTACAAAAAAGGGGGTTGGAAGATGTATTTAAAGATAGTTTCATTAATATCATTCAACTCATGCGGTGTCTAGTTGATAAATCCAGTAGACCTCTCGTTTTTGGAGGCTGCTAAATCTATTGAACGGGTTTTCGGGTATGTGGTCGAAAGGTGTGATTTTCAACAGGTGATTTTCTTTTTAAGGCATAGATGTGCAATGTCTAGAGAGGCTATGTTTTTGATATTGCCTTTGGATATTATATCTGTGTTGGTTTACACGAAAATGTAATGTCTGTGTCATGCGACCAACATATTGGAGAGCACAACCACATTCTATTAACCCATTAACACCCAGTGCCGTACATGTACGGCGCGCTGATCGGGCGGGTATAGGAGCTGCGCCTTCCTAATCCACGGCAGGGGTCCGGAAATCACTGATAGCCGGACCCCTGCTGTATGCACTGGCATTGGAGAAATCACCGATGCCGGCTCATTAACCCTTGCAAGGCCGGGGTCAGCGCTGGCATCGGCCGTGCAAGGGTTAATGCGCTGGCATCGGTTATTTCACCAATACCGGCGCATACAGCAGGGGCCCGGCTATCAGTGATTGCCGGACCCCTACAGTGGTTGTCGGATTGCCGGACGTGCCGTGCGATGTCCGTGCTGGGAGAAAGCAGCTATTGGGTCCCAGCACTGCTGTGACGGGGACCCGATGGCAGGGAAGGCAGCCCGATACCTTTATTAGAAATTGTGGCTGCCTTCCAGGAGAGCCTGCGATATCCAGCCCCTTGGATCTCATAGGCAAGCAGGCTGTAAGTGTATTACAATCTGTAATACAATTACAGAAGTATTGTGATGCATTGTAAAGGGGATCAGACCCCCAAAAGTCCCAGAGTGGGACAAAAAAAAAAAAGTTTAAAAAAAGTTTATAAATAAAAATAAAGTTTCAACAAAAAAAAAAAAAGCGTCTTTTTGCCAAAATAAAGTAAATCAAAAATTGGGAAAAATTGGGAAAAAAAGAAAAGTAGACATATTAGTTATCACCGCGTCCGTATCGACCGGCTATATAAAAATATCACATGACCTAACCCCTCAGGTGAAAAAAAAAAATAAAAAATAAAAACTGTGCTCAAAAAAACATTTTTTTATCACCTTACATCACTAAAAGTGCAACACCAAGCGATCAAAAAGGCATATGCCCCCCATAATAGTACCAATCTAACCGTCACCTCATCCCGCAAAATTAAGACAATAAAACATATTTTACTATTGAGACACTAAAACATTATTTATTTCATAAATGCTTTCATTGTGTTAAAAAATAAAAAAGTAGACATATTAGGTATCGCCCCATTAGTAACAACCTGCTCTATAAAAATACTATGTGACCTAAAATGAACACTGTAAAAAAATGGTTTAAAAAGCAATTTTTTGTCACCTTACATCACAAAAAGTGTAATAGCAAGCTATCAAAAAGTTATATGGACCCGAAAATACTGCCAATCAAACTGTCATATCATCCCACAAAAATTATACCCTACCTAAGACAATCTTCCAAAAACTGAAAAAACAATGGCTCTCAGACTATGGAGACACTAAAACATGATGTTTTTTGTTTCAAAAATGATATCATTGTGTAAAACTTACATAAATAAAAAAAGTATACATATTAGGTATTTCCACGTCCGTAACGACCGCCTCTATGAAAATATTACATAACCTCAGATGAACACCGTAACAAATATAAAATAAAAAAATGTCAAAAAAAGCCATTTTTTGTCGCCATACATCACAAAAAAGTGTAATTGCAAGAGATCAAAAAGTCATGCGTACCCCCAAATAGTGCCAATCAAACCACAATCTCATCCCGCAAAAAATGAGCCCCTACCTAAGACAATCACCTAAAAAAATAAAAAAAACTAGGGCTCTCATAATATGGAGACACTGAAACATGATTTTTTTTATTCAAAAATGCTGTTATTCTGTAAAACATAAATAAATTAAAATTTTTTATACATATTAGGTATTGCCGTGTCCGTAACAACCTTCTCCATAAAAATTTCACATGAACATTGTAAATTACAAAAAATAAAAAAGGTGGCAAAACAGCTATTTTTTGTTATCTTGCCTCACAAAAAGTGTAATATAGAGCAACCAAAAATCATATGTACCCTAAAATAGTACCAACAGAACTGCCATATTATCCTGTAGTTTCCAAAATTGGGTCATTTTTTGGATTTTCTACTCTAGGGGTGCATCAGGGGGTCTTTAAATGTGACATGGCAGCTTAAAATTATCCCAGTGAAATCTGCTTTCCAAAAACCATATGGCGTGCCTTTCCTTCTGCACAAGGCAGTGTGCTCGTACAGCAGTTTACGACCACATGTGGGGTGTTTATGTAAACTACAGAATCAGGGAAATACATTTTGAGTTTTGTTTGGCTGTTAACCCTTGCTTTGTTAGTGGAAAAAATGTATTAAAATGGAAAATCTGCCAAAAAAGTGAAATTCAGAAATGTCATCTCCATTTTCCATTAATTCTTGTGGAACACCTAAACGGTTAACAAAGTTGTAAAATCAGTTTTGAATACCTTGAGGGGTATAGTTTCTAAAATGGGGTCTTTTTTGGGTGGTTTCTATTATGTAAGCCTCACAAAGTGACTTTTTGCTTCTAAAAATTTGCTTCTAAACTTATAAGCCTTCTAACGTCCCCAAAAAATAAAATGGCATTCACAAAATGATCTGAACATGAAGTAGACATATGGGAATTTTAAATTAACTATTACATGAGGTATCACTATCTGTTTTAAAAGCAGAGAAATGTAAATTTGTAAATTGAAAATTTTGGGTAAATTTGGTATTTTTTATAATTAAAAATTAAATATTTTGATTCAAATTTACCACTGTCATGAAGTACAATATGTGACAAGAAAAGAATCCCAGAATGGACTGGATAAGTAAAAGCGTTTTAAAGTTATTACCACATAAAGTGACACATGTCAGATTTGCTAAAAATGGCCTGGGCAGAAAGGTGAAAAATGGATTGGTCCAGAAAGGGTTAAATAGATTACATAGCACGATTGGCAGGTCATTTGGTGTTTTATATTAAAAGTGGTCCCATTTTTGTTTCAGGTAAAATCAGGCAATGTTTTATTCCACATTTGAAGATATTTTTGGGGGGAGTTTGTATATACTGTTAGGGCCGGCCATATTCTGTTTTTTAGGTTTAATTGGGGCCAAAATGTTCTTAATGGTCAGGGCCCTCCTGTAGATCATTTGTGGTCTTAATGGTAAGTATTTGGCCAGATAGGGGTCCTGTAATAGAATGTGCCAGTGTTTCATCAGTATTGTACGTATAGTTGTTTTAGATGTGTTGTACTGGGTAATAAAGTTTACACTTGTTTCTGTTTGTATTTTTTATTTTTTGAGGCATGTAGGCAGTCCTCCTACGTACACTTTTAGAAGGTTGAATTTCTTATAGAAAGTTTACGTTTAATTCTAAAGCATAATTATTTTATATATAATAACATGACCTAGAGAAGTAAACCTAAATAGCACAATAAGGCCGGCCCTGACAGTATATACAAACTCCCCCAAAAAATAGGTAGCTTCAAATGTGGAATAAAACGCCTCTGCTAACATAATTAAACATAATAGCACAAATTTTACCTTAAACAAAAATGGGACCACTTTTAATATAAAACACCACATGACCTGCCAATCGTGTTATGTAATCTATTTAATAGAATGTGGTTGTGCTCTCCAATATGTTGGTCGCACGACACAGACATTACATTGTCGTGTAAACCACATTATCAAAAACATACCCTCTCTAGACATTGCGCATCTATGCCTGAAAAAGAAAATCACCTGTTGAAAATCACAACTATCGACCACATACCTGAAAACCCATTCAATAGATTTAGCAGCCTCCAAAAATGAGAAGTCTACTGGATTTATCAATTATAAACACTTACACCACACGGGTTGAATGAGATTAATGAAACTATCTTTTAATAGATGTTCCAACCCCCTTTTTTGTACCCAAGGTTTTTAGATTATATAATAACTATTGGTATTATTTGCTATTAATAATTTTGTTACCATTTTTATTATTATTACTATTATTAATTTTCCTATCACTTATGAAGATAACCCTACATAAGATAAAGAACTTGGGCTGTCTTTGCTCTTATTAGTTATTTATCACTACATCCATATATTTCTTATATATTTATTCATTTATTTATTTATTTATTTATTTATTCTCTCATCTACTGTAAATAGCCCTAAAGTCTGAATATGAAACAAACATTAGAAGGGTTACTATATTATATTAATTAGCTCTATTAAAATAAATAGGGTCCATCAACAATCTATTCCCCTAAGGACTTTTTTATATTCTGATAAAATAACCTAAAACAACCCAAGATATGTACCCAACATGCTCTATAATCGAATATAACATCTATGAAAATCCTATAGAAGCGCATTGCATATACAGTACAGATCAAAAGTTTGGACACACCTTCCCATTCAAAGAGTTTTCTTTATTTTCATGACTATGAAGATTGTAGATTCACACTGAAGGCATCAAAACTATGAATTAACACATGTGGAATTATATACATAACAAACAAGTGTGAAACAACTGAAAATATGTCATATTCTAGGTTCTTCAAAGTAGCCACCTTTTGCTTTGATTACTGCTTTGCACACTCTTGGCATTCTCTTGATGAGCTTCAAGAGGTAGTCCCCTGAAATGGTTTTCACTTCACAGGTGTGCCCTGTCAGGTTTAATAAGTGGGATTTCTTGCCTTATAAATGGGGTTGGGACCATCAGTTGCGTTGAGGAGAAGTCAGGTGGATACACAGCTGATAGTCCTACTGAATAGACTGTTAGAATTTTTATTAAGGCAAGAAAAAAGCAGCTAAGTAAAGAAAAACGAGTGGCCATCATTACTTTAAGAAATAAAGGTCAGTCAGTCAGCCGAAAAATTGGGAAAACATTGAAAGTAAGGGCTATTTGACCATGAAGGAGAGTGATGGGGTGCTGCGCCAGATGACCTGGCCTCCACAGTCACCGGACCTGAACCCAATCGAGATGGTTTGGGGTGAGCTGGACCGCAGAGTGAAGGCAAAAGGGCCAACAAGTGCTAAGCATCTCTGGTAACTCCTTCAAGACTGTTGGAAGACCATTTCAGGGGACTACCTCTTGAAGCTCATCAAGAGAATGCCAAGAGTGTGCAAAGCAGTAATCAAAGCAAAAAGGTGGCTACTTTGAAGAACCTAGAATATGACATATTTTCAGTTGTTTCACACTTGTTTGTTATGTATATAATTCCACATGTGTTAATTCATAGTTTTGATGCCTTCAAAGTCATGAAAATAAAGAAAACTCTTTGAATGAGAAGGTGTGTCCAAACTTTTGGTCTGTACTGTATATCGTACCTATATACCCACCACTTATGATCATGATTTATGCAATTTGGTTACCGCTTTCTCTTCTCTATCAAGTGATCTCACCTATATGAACCTTATATAATGATGTATATTGCATATATCATATAATGATGTATATTGTATGGATTATGCCACTTAGACCAGCGGCCACATTTATGCTTAGATCCACCCCACTAAAGCATTGTAAAACAACGTTTCAAGTGTACATCACACATCTCCACCCAGGTATAGATACCCGATCCATCTCTCCCCCTCCCTGTATACAAAACCGGCCCCTCACTCAGCGCAACTACCCACAAGAGCAGCACATCTACCCGTATGCCTTCAGTTACAGGCATACAGACATAAACCTAGCGGTGCTTATACAGACTAGCTACTAAGTGGCAACACTTGCCCCTTAACACTAAGCAGATATATTGGAACTTTGTGTAACAGAGATAAAGTCAATAAACAGATTACCTTCCAGCTCACCATACGATCCCACTGCGCAGAACAGACAGGACAAGTCCTTGGTGCAAGACAGAAAAGAAGTTCCAGCATTCAGGGTTGTATATGTTGCCGTTATCTTTATCTTTCTTCGGTTAAAATACAGCTATACAGACATCCACTCCCTCCACCGCCCAATTAACATGTTTCGAACTTAACAGTTCTTACTCATAACCTGAGTCTGTATAGCTGTATTTTAACTGAAGACAAATAAAGATAACTGCAACATATCCAACCCTGGATGCTGGAACTTATTTTCTGTGCAACAGAGATACTTTTATCTCACCACCGCATTCCTCCATCCAACCCACCGCAACATCCTCTATATAACAAGTGAGTAACACGATCGTGCCTGCTATGCAGTGACAATCGCACTTGTTATAAGTTAAATCAGCATACTGCAGGACATAGATTATATGTTCCCACCTTATCCTCCCTATTCAGCCCACTACAGCATCCTCTATTGAACAAGCATACCGCACGATCACGCTTGCTATGCAGTCACAACATCATTTCTGTCCACAAATGTTTATTAGCATACAGTACATCCTTGCCTTGCATTGTTTACACACAGGACCATGCAGAAACACGCCCATACCCTTCCCAACTACCTCCTCCCTTTCCCACCCCTTGGCCTGCGCACCAAAAATGCTTTTTAAAAATCGCTGTTTGTAGATAACAATTGATTATTGTTCTAATGAAGGGGGCGTTCCGCCCTGGAAATTAAAATTATTATTTACTTTTACCAATACTCACCTGGTATTTGACTCCTGCTGATAGCACCGATACAGAGGTTCCCTTTTCTCCTTCTATACGGATCATTTCATCCCGACGACCGCATCCATGGCATGGGTAGGAGCCAAGGCAGCAGCACGGGCAATAACAGCCAAGCTCAACATAGCTGTTGTGACTCCTCACAACAAGAGTTGGTAAGTGCAACTATTTTTGTATTATTCTAATGAAACAGCACCACACATTAGGTGCTGCCTCCTGTCCCTTTCTTCTCTTTATATGCACGCAGTGTGAGGGCACTCTGTGACCTCACGCTATGCTCGCTGAGTCACAGCACAGTGGATGGCAGGAAGAAGAGAGAGCTGGAGGTAGGTAGTAGCGGTGTCCGAAGCCGGAGAGGTAAGTTGATTTTTTATTTTATTTCATGTGATCTGAGGCTGAGGGCTGATATGAGCTTGGGGGCTTATATGAGGCTGGGGGGCTGATCTGAGTCATGGGGGGCTGATCTGAAGGCATGGGGATATGATCTGAGGCATGGGGTTTTTTATCTGAGGCATGGGGGTTTCATCTGAGGTCTGAATGGGGGTCATATGTATATTGGGGCTCTTATCTGAGGTCTGATTTGGGTAATTCACATTGGGTTCTGAGCTAATGTCTAATTGTGTGTCTGATCAGAGGTCTTATTGAGGTCATTCACATTGGGTTCTGAGCTAAGTTCTAATTGTGCGTCTGATCAGAGGTCTTATTGGGGTCTTATTAACATGGGGGGTCTCATCTGAGGTCTGATTAAGGGTCTTATTAACATTGGGAGTCTGATTGGGGCGGTGAGCTGAGTTCTGATTAACATTGGGGGGGTCTTATTGGTGGTCTGAACTAAGGTCTAAAGAAAAATATTGTATTTTTATTGTCCTCTTCTAAAACCTAGGTGCGTCTTATGGACCGTTGCGTCTTATAGGGTGAAAAGTACAGTAATTATAACACTTAAGTATGAGATAAGTCAGCGGGGGGAACTATCCCACCTCTCTTGATACTCAATGACAATGTAGCATTTTTTAACATTGGCAGCGAGACATCCTAATGCCATGTGAGTGTTTGATTTTAATGATTTAACACCAGATTGGGTCAAGAGATAGAAAAAATATGAGACAAAATAGTTTTTTATTTATTTATCAGCAAAAAGTTGCATGTCATGCAAATTTTTTTGCATGACATGGTTATGTTCTAGTGTGGAGGCTAGTGGATATAAAGTCATAAGGAAGAAAACTAATATCTGTGTGGGGGAAAGAGAACTGATCATTTTCATGTGTAGATGAGTTAACTCTAAGGGCACTGCCACACAGGACAAATTTGTTGTAGAATTACTGTGTATTTGCCATAGATTTCACCCTGTGCATTCAAAAATTTGAAATCTGGTCTATTTTCTGTGATTTTATGTAAATGTTGTGTGATTCTGTATACTGTATGCCACTATTCTCAAATACTGGCTGTACATTGCCACTCAGTCTGGAAACCTGTGTGTGGCATACATATAGTCACCTGACTGGCAGAAACCGACCCTTTGTAAGTGCTAAGATATTTCTGGATTGTACTCTCAAGCTCCATGGAAATACATAATCTCTGAGAAATGGAGGCACCTGTCACGCTGGACAGGATACAAGATACAACAGAAATCCACAAACAAG
Organism: Bufo bufo; assembly: GCF_905171765.1. Lineage (NCBI taxonomy): Eukaryota > Metazoa > Chordata > Amphibia > Anura > Bufonidae > Bufo > Bufo bufo. Next base: position 103,888,092 of record NC_053393.1, on the reverse strand, counting down.
TGTCTAGGCCAGAAACTGGGGATAAAGGTCACCTTCTTACAAATCCTTACCAGCTCTCCCTAGACTTCTGTGCCCACGTTCAGGCCCTAGAGGTGGGAATAAACATGCCCCCGTGCCTAAGGCTGAAGATACCCTAAAATCCCTAAGATGGTGACAGGGTGAAAGAGACAGCTTGCTTCCTCAGACCTGGAGGAGGCAGGCGTCTCTCTAACAGGCTAGACAGAACACACACAAGAAAACAAAACCAACTTGTCACAGAGAAGATGCAGAAAATCATTCATTCCTTCCTTCCTTCCACTGAGCAAGATAGAAGCTATAACCCGCACAGGACACTGGGAAGGGGCGTAATTTAAACTCATACAAACGACCCCACCCAGTGCACCTGAAGGGAGGCGGATATAGCTCAACTCCAAAACAAAAAAAAAAAACTACACACGTTCTGCTAACCTGGCAGACCTCCGCACATAACCTGAGCAGGGCATGACAGTACCCCCCTTCTACGGGTGACCTCCGGACACCCCGGCCCAACTTTATCCGGGTGGGATCTGTGAAAAGCCCTCACCAGTCGGCTGGCACTAACATCCACAGCCGGAACCCACATCCTCTCCTCAGGGCCGTATCCCCTCCAGTGTACCAGGTATTGAAGGGAACCTCGAAGAACCCATGAGTCGAGAACCCTAGAGATCTCGAACTCTTAATTTCCATCAACCAGAACAGGGGGAGGAGGCAATGGCGATGGTTCCACCGGTTTCACATATTTCTTAAGTAAAAACCTGTGGAACACATCGTGGATCCTCCAGATCTGCGGAAGATCCAGACGAAACGCTGCTGGATTGATCACCGCAGATATTTTGTAAGGTCAAATAAATCTTGGACCCAGTTTCCAAAATGGTACTTTCAGTTTAATATTTTTAGTAGATAACCACACCAGATCACCCACACACAGGTCCGGACCAGTCATACGTCTCTTGTCAGCCATTCGCTTGTACCTCTCACCCATCTTCTCCAAATTCACTTGAATCTTCCGCGAGATAGAGGACAAGGCAGAAGAAAATCTCTCCTCCTCTGGCATCCCAGAGGAACTAGTCTCAGAAAAGGTACCAAACTGAGGATGAAAACCGTATGCGCCAAAAAATGGCAACTTACCCGTGGACTCCTGCCTACGTTTATTCAAAGCAAACTCTGCTAGTGATAAGAATGAGGACCAGTCCTCCTGGTTTTCAGCCACAAAGCACCTCAAGTAGGTCTCCAGGTTTTGATTAGTACGCTCTGTCTGTCCATTCGACTGCGGATGAAAAGCCGAAGAGAACGAAAGTTGGATACCAAGACGAGAGCAGAACGCCCTCCAAAATCTGGAAACAAACTGCGTGCCCCTATCAGAAACCACATCCGAGGGAATGCCATGTAATTTCACGATGTTATCCACAAAAACCTGAGCTAGAGTCTTAGCATTGGGCAGACTAGCTAACGATACAAAGTGAGCCTACCTGGGGGACAAAAATCCGGAGCCTCCTCCTGGGCTCCCAATACCTCTATCTCCAACTCGGGGTACAGAGCGGAAACAACCACCCCATCAGCCAAAATCGGAGCAGGATCCTCTGAATCACCTTCCCCAGGAAAACTACGAGACAATGCATCCGCCTTGACGTTTGTAACCCCCGGCGAAAAGTAACCACAAAGTTGAACCTAGTAAAGAACAGTGACCATCTAGCCTGTCTAGGATTCAGACGCTTGGCAGTTTGCAGGTAAGCCAAGTTGTTATGATCAGTATATACCGTAACGGAATGAGACGCCCCCTCCAACCAGTGACGCCATTCCTCAAAGGCCAATTTGATGGCCAGCAATTCCCTATCTCCTACATCATAATTCCTCTCGGCGACCGAGAGCTTCTTGAAAAAAAAAAAAGCACACGGACGCCACTTGCCAGGAGATGAACCCTGCGACAACACTGCTCCAACGCCAACCTCTGATGCATCCACCTCCACCACGAATGGCTGAGACACATCGCGCTGCATCAGAATGGGAGCAGACGCAAAACATTCCTTAATAGACAGAGAAGTCGACGCCTTTCTTAGTCATATCGGCCAGGGGTCTTACAATGGTAGAGTAGTTCAAGATAAATTTTCTATAATAATTGGTAAACCCCAAAAACCGCATCAAAGCTTTCTGATTCTCCGGTCGGTCCCATTCCAGAACCGCCCGGACCTTTTCAGGGTCCATACGAAAACCAGATTCAGAAAGCAGGTAACCCAGAAACGGAAGCTCCTGAACAGTAAACGCACATTTCTCCAATTTAGCATACAATTTATTCTCCCGAAGGATCAACAAAACCTGTCTCACGTGATCCTGATGAGTCTTAAAATCAGGAGAGTAAATTAGAATGTCATCCAAGTAAATTACAACGAACCTTCCCGCAAAATGATGGAAAATGTCATTGACAAATCGCTGAAACACTGCTGGCGCGTTAGTTAGCCCAAAAGGCATAACCAGATTCTCGAAATGACCTTCGTGTGTGTTGAAGGCCGTTTTCCACTCATCCCCCTCCTTGATTCTGATCAGATTGTAGGCCCCTCTTAAATCTAACTTGGAGAACACCTTGGCTCCAACAATTTGATCAAATAGGTCAGAGATCAAGGGAAGGGGATACGGATCACGGACCGTAATGCGGTTCAATTCCCGGAAATCCAAACAGGGTCTAAGCGATCCATCCTGTTTCTTAACAAAGAATAACCCAACTGCGACCGGAGATTTAGATGGCCTAATATGACCCTTTGCCAAACTCTCGGCAATATACTTCCGCATGACCTCTCTTTCGGGTTCAGAAAGATTGTATAGCCGAGACTTTGGCAACTTAGCCCCTGGGATGAGATTAACCGGGCAATCATTTTCACGATGAGGAGGCAATTCCTGAGGCCCACCTTCCGAAAATACATCCGCAAAATCTGAGAGATACTGGGGTAAAACTGTAGTAGACACCCCAGAGATAGAGGTACTAAGACAATTGTCCGAACAAAATTCACTCCAACCAATGATCTGCCTTGCCTGCCAATCTATAGTAGGGTTATGTTTTATCAACCACGGCAACCCTAAGACCATAGGAGCGGGCAAGTCCTTCATGACAAAACAAGAGATGATCTCAACATGTGAATTACCCACCCTTAACTGAATACCATGAGCAATATGAGTAAGACTCCTTTGAGAAAGAGGGGAAGAATCGATTGCGATCACCGGAATCTCTCTAAGGGGCAAGTACTTAGACCCAGATTTTCAAGAAAAAGATAATCAATAAGGTTTACCCCAGCACCACAATCAAGGAATACTTCAAAATTAAATTTTCTTGAGTCTAGCGCCACCATAGCTTGAAAGAGAAAACTAGTATTGCAGGGAGATTGCATACTTGCTTGCTCCGGCAGCCAATTCACACTACCAAGAGTCAAGGATGTTTTTTTTTTCTCTTTATGTAAACCGCTTTGTAGTTCTTTATCAACACGTGATTTAACAAAAGGACAAGCATAAACACAATTACCACTTTCTCCACAACCTCCTAAAGTTCCTATTACTAGAACAAAACAACACCTGACCCAGCTGCATGGGTTCCTCCCCTACCCCAGAATTACATGTCATAATACTCTGGGGAACTGGTGGGATGAAACCACTCACAGAAGGGATCCCTCGCATAGAGGGGACCTTACACCTCTCTCTAATGTGTCTATCTAACCGTACTGCCAAAGACATAGCATTCTCCAATGTATCTGGATACACATGAAAATCGAGGACATCTTTTAATCTCTCAGACAACCCCTGACAAAACGGACTACGAAGTGTGGGTTCATTCCACCCAGACTCTGTAGCCCATCTCCTAAACTCAACACAATACACCTCTGCAGAATGTTCTCCTTGTGATAAAGTACACAACTTAGATTCTGCCTACGAGACCCGATCTGGGTCATCATAAATTAATCCCAAGGCTTTAAAAAATTCATCCACCGACTGGAGGGCCAGAGAACCGGTCGGCAGAGAAAAGGCCCAGGACTGTGCGTCCCCTTTAAGCAGGGAAATGATTATCCCTACTCTCTGAGTCTCATCACCAGATGAAGACGGACGCAGCTGAAAATACAGCTTGCATGACTCTCTAAAGCGGATAAAATCATCCACACCCCCAGAAAACCGATCAGGGAGAGCAACCTTAGGTTCAAGGCTGGACTGACTCCCACCAGCAGAGCCATGAAGCAGAAAATTCTGACAAAGTGAAACTGCATTGCGGAGGTCAGCTACATCCCAAATTAACTCCTGCATGCGATCAACCAACGAATCAATTGACTCCACCTCAAAGCTTCTGAGAAATGGCAGTCTAGGTTTTGGCGGGTTATAATGTCATGCTGGACAGGATACAAGATACAACAGAAATCCACAAACAAGTGTCTAGGCCAGAAGCTGGGGATAAAGGTCACCTCCTTACAAATCCTTACTAGCTCTCCCTAGACTTCTGTGCCTACGTTCAGACCCTAGAGGTGGGAATAAACGTGCCCCCGTGCCTAAGGCTGAAGATAACCTAAAATACCTAAGATGGTGACAGGGGGAAAGAGACAGCTTGCTTCCTCAGACCTGGAGGAGGCAGGCGTCTTTCTAACAGCCTAGATAGAACACACACAAGAAAACAAAACCAACTAGTCACAGAGCAAATACAGCGAATCCTTCATTCCTTCCTTCCACTGAGCAAGAGAGAAGCTATAACCCGCACAGGACACTGGGAAGGGGCGTAATTTAAACTCATACAAACGACCCCACCCAGTGCACCTGAAGGGAGGCGGATACAGCTCAAAACAAAAACAAAAAACGACACACGTGCTGCCAACCTGGCAGACCTCCGCACATAACCTGAGAAGGGCATGACAGCACCTCCCACAGCAGGAGATCCAGGAGTTTTTCAGCTAGAATATCAGAGGATGAATACATTATACAATACTGTATAATGAAAGCATCACAGTGAGTCTAAACTTCCCACCCCTGAGAGCTAGCATTCCTACATAATGAGCTTCTTTAATTCTAGGACCCCTACGCCAGTCATATTTGGTGTTAAAATGATTGCCATGATGAAACATGCGTTATTAAAACATTTTGGGCCTTGGAAATCCATTAGAGCGGATGGGAAGACATGATTTACTGATACTTAATGTTTGTCAACTAATTTTGAGAGGTGGAGCATGCATAGGTAAGGAAGGCCTTCCCAGAAGGCTGGGCCAAGAATGGGAGGGAGACCCCTCTCAGATCCACCCTATTCCAAATATGGGTAAAAATTAACAATTTTAAACGTTCCATTGCCACTATTTGGGGATCTGATCAACATTAGGATGTGTTCCAAGTTCTTCTATCACCAGAACCAGAACACACTCATATCAAGCAATTTGCTAATCATTAAAAACCTTTCTGTTTTCAACCTTTTATTTTCATAACTGTTTCTGCATGTCTACGTATGTCTGTTATTTATTTTAATTTAAGTAAATTTTTAGTACATTAAAGCATATCTTTACTGGTTTTGCCTTGTGCCCCAATCAAGTCCAGTAACCTACATTTTAAGTGTATGAGTGCAGTGTGTGCTACTGTATACCAGCTATTTGTGTGGCTAGTGTAACTGTGAGCCTGATTGTGAGTGGGTCACTGTGAGTCCGTAATTAACTAGTGTATTGATTTAAATATCATAATCGGTGGTAGTGTGTTGTGGGGCATGAAAGCCTGTGTCGGGGTGTGATCTATGTTCAATCTGTGGCCTGTATGTACGGGCATGAGAGATTAAGTGCATGAAATAGATCAAGCCTTGAAAGTCGCACCCCAGTTACGTGACAAGGTGGTCCCTGTAAGTAACATCACAATTGGAAAGCCACTGTAGAAATAGACATAGACTGATTTACAAGAATGAAAGAAAACCGGCACTCCCAAAAATCTTTGCTGGTGATAGATTTATTGGTCACTCATATGACGCGCAGCGTTTCGGCACTCACAGGTGCCTTTTTCAAATAAGAAGTGAGCAGCAGTATGAGTGGCACTTCTTATTTGAAAAAGGCACCTGTGAGTGCCGAAACGCTGCGCGTCATATGAGTGACCAATAAATCTATCACCAGCAAAGATTTTTGGGAGTGCCGGTTTTCTTTCATTCTTCTGATTTTGGGATTACCTCCACACAAACCGAGCACCCCTCAACCAGTACGCTGTGCCGCCTGACTTCATTACACAATAGACTGATTTACAATCTGAACTGAAAGTCAATTTATGCTGCAGATTTTCTTAGCAGTGCATAGATAAGATTTTTTAAAAGCTCACCCACATTTCTGTTACTGTAAAATGCTGTGGACTTAAAAAGTCAGAATGGGCAAATCTGCAGCGTATCTGTCTCGTGTGGACAGTGTCAGGGAAAGTGGGCAAAAAATATCAAGAACATTAAGCACATAAGAAGGAATAAGCTATTAGAGATATAACTTTAAACAGAAAATAGTAATGTGTGAATTGATAACAAATGAATCTAAAATGTTATGAATTTCCCAAAAAATTCAGTCTAGTGAATCTGAAACTTTCGTTTCAGGCAAGGCACTCAAAATGGTGGCCACCATGCTTCAGGTCAGAAGACAGAGAAGCAGTCGTGCCACCAAAAAGAGATTATTTTTGGACCTTTTATTTTAGCAGTGTGCTAAACAAGCTGCTTGTTGCCACTGAGGACCAGCCATTTACCATAGCCATATATTTGTTACTGTCACTTTGACTTTATTAGATCTTTCCTGATGTTAAAGAGCTTAAAAGGGGTGGGGGCGTGGCCAGCAGCTGAGCAGTGTGGACGACTTTTCCTGAGGCTCCTGCCAGAAGATCCGAAATAACTCGCCATCTAACCCCTTACAACCTACAAACAGCCCCCACACTCCATCAGTAGGTCTTACAACCTTAAGAACTGCAATAGGGGCCATCCTCGAAGTTTCTGGGAGCTCTGAGGCCAGAGATATTACAACGGCCTAACCAGTCACCGGGATCCCCAGCCTTTATTTATGAGAGAGGACAACATGAGGCACCGGAACCGCTCTCCTACAGACAAGCAAGTCACCGGAGAACCCTGTGCGCACTCCCCGCTATAGAGAAAGACATCTCTGTGACTCCTTGGATCTCCAGACCCAAAATAAGTGCCGAGGCCAGGGAAGACCGGGCGACCCCCGAACTATATTTTAAGCGTGCACACACGCCGCACACGTCGATTCCAGGAGCAGTGAAATGGGGACCAGCACAGACTCCAGAGCCCTCGAAATAAAGAGGACCCCCCACTTACGTGCACCATCAACCAGACCAGCGCTGGCCTGCAGGGCCGAAGCAGTGGCGCCCACAAATACAAAAGTCGACGGTGGCAGCCAGTCACACTCACCTTTCCCACACCTCTCCAGCTAGGCCCTGCAGAAGACCCCTCAATACTCTGAGGTCATTAAAAACCGACCACTCAAAGAAACATATTAAGGGGGTCCCCCACATCAAAGCTTCCCTGCATCAAAGTCTACCTTACCTTCTGGTGAATAAAACACATCCCATCTATATCTAACCCTGCTGCTAATCACATAACAGGCATTTCTCTATCCTGCCACTGCTGACCATTTCACAGCAAGCCCACAACACTAATAAGACTCACTTCAATTTTTACTGGTCCTTGACAGCAGTACTTGGGACTATACATAATTGCTTACAGAGCCAAAAGGGTCACAGGCTCAATTTTTCCCATTCGCTTAGTCATCCAACACTTATCGCTCCTAAATACATGGAACGGCCCATGATAATGCTGCATTGATCTTATATATCCAGCCTACTGGGGCCACACACCGGAGTAAAAAAATAAATATCAAACTACAGAAGCCTGACCATAGTGTGCAGTCCTTCCTAAAAATTAATGGTGAAAATAGGACCACATAAATACAGGAATACTACTTCCTCACGACAAACAGGCTCACTTGCAAAAGTGTCAACCTCACAACCCATCCAGACCCTCCCAATTACACAAAACGTCCCCAAGCAGAGACAGAGATAGAGAACAGTCTCCTCATAACTCACAAGATATGGAAAGCGACAGGGACGACTCACAGGAGGGCAGGGATCTTCCCATCTCCAGATCCTTTCTAGGGAAAGCACTGGCCAAAGCCCTGGAGGCAGTCGTAAAAGAGTTACAAGATATCAAACAAGACATGAGAAACATAGGAGGCAGAGTTGAACAGCTTAAAACCACTCAATCTCAATTGAGCTCCTACAAGGCCGAAGCCTCTTCCTCCCTGCAATCTTGCCAGACCCACATGAATAAACTGGCAAACTGGTTGGAGGACCAAGAAAACAGGGCATGCAGAAACAACCTAAGACTGAAAGGAGTCCCCGAGTCTGTCACGACAGAAGCCCTCCCCGACACTGTCAAGTAGATTTTCATCGCCATCCTAGGGGACTATTGGAAATCTCAATTAAAAGAGCACACTTAGAGCATTGAGAGCTAAACCCTCACCCTCAGAGCCACCAAGAGATATAGTATGCCGCTTATTTCACTACAAGGTCAGGGACGACATCCTCCGTCTCGCTAGAACCAAACCACAGTCTCCAAAAGAGGGAATTACGATCTCAATCTATCAAGATCTCTAAAAGGAACATTCTACGACCCTTAACCGAAGTGCTGAGAAACCAGAACATTCTTTACAGATGCCTTTTCCCTTTCTGCCTCTCCTTCACGTTAGACGGGAAGAAGTTCATCCTCATGAACCAGTCGGAACTACCATTACTACTCCAACTTCTGAAAATTACAGATCTGGATATCCCTGACATTCCACAAACTGGTCCCCAATACAAGACCTAGTGACTCTCCAGACTATTCCTCCCCCCACCCCTTGGGAACTAGTGGGCACAGAGAAACGAGGGAAGAGCCGCAGAAGACAAGGGAAACTTACACCCAGAAGGATTGATGTCGAACCCATCTGAATTTCCACCAATCTCTGAGGATAAGTTATGTTCATTCACACTCGTGGGACCTTGCTCCCACCTTGTTTAACTATCCAATGCACCTTGTTATCTACTTTAATATGTTAGTAGTGAGTGGGTTTGGCCGGGGCCCGGTTACGCCATATGTCTATCAAGATATGCTTAATCATGTGGTCCACTCTCCAGGGCCCTCCGATCCTACCACCAACCCTCCTCATCAAAAGTAAAAGAAGTGGGGTGCTCCGCGCACTGATCAAGCCCCATCTCAACATAAAAGACTTCACCCTAGGCCGCGCCCGGTGCGGTATGACCTAGACTGAATTTAATTTCCTCACTTTGTTCAAGTTATGTTAGCTTACTGACTGGCCCCAAGCTAATTATCACAAGTTTACAATGTTGTTTTCAATGTTCTTATTAAAATGTATGTTCATAATGCAAGATATGCTTGTTATTCATGTTTCAGCTGATCATGGGGGGTGACTTCAACATTGCCCTAGACCCATTAATGGACACCACCTCCAGAAAATCCTCTCTCCTATAGAGCCCTTAAACATATTAAGAAATCCCTACAACTCCTTTCCCTCAAGGACATCTGGCGCTTTTTATACCCTACCAGTAGGGATTACACTCTACACTCAGCCCCACATAACTCATATCATAGGATTGATTATTTTTTTCCTTCAGCAATCTTCCCTCCACAAAATGCAATCAACCATAATTGGTTCCAGTATACACTCAGACCATTTCCAAATAGAACTCATTTTAACGCTGTCTCCCCAACCCATCTCTAAACCACCCTGGAGGCTAAACAAGACACTCTTTTCGGTTCCTTCAACTCAATCTAAAATTCAGAAATGCCTGGACTTCTATTTTCAGGAAAATCAAAACATTGAGGTCCCCACCTCATTGATATGGGAGGCACACAAGGCCACAATTAGAGGAGATTTTATCTCTATAGGCACATTCCAAAAAAAAGAAAAGAGATTCACAAATAGAAGAACTGCAGCTTCAAATAGGTAACTTGGAAAAATTACATAAACAGTCACTAGCATCCTCACATCTTCACCAACTTACCACAGCCCGCTTAAAATTACGAGATTTACTCAAAAATTCCACCAAAATATATATGTCAGTTAAACACACTTTCTACTCCCACGGTGGAAAGGTATGAAAATTAATGATGGCACTCATCAAAAAACGCAAACCCTGAACGCATGTCGCGTAAATACGCCCATCAACAGGCCACCCCACATCAGACCCAGAAATATAAAAGGAATTTATCAAATTCTATACCTCCTTATATCAACTAGCTGCCGCAGATCAACCTGACCATAATAGAGATTGGACCTCCTCTACTAATAACTTTCTGTCACAGATCACTCTACCGACTCTCCCAACCTGCTCGCACGTGGCAGTGCTAAAACCTTTCACACCAGAAGAGGTCCGATCCACCCTCTCAAAATGCCCGAAAAGCAAAGCTTCAGGCCCAGACAGCCTACCCTGCTCTTATTATACGTCCTTCTCCTCCTCCCCCGACTTGTGGAGACCTTTAACGACCATATGAGGGGCACATCCATCCCTAAACAATCTATTGAGGCCTACATTACACTGATTCATAAAGAAGGAAAAGACCTCTCACTTTGCGGCAGTTATAGGCCAATTTCATTACTAGAGGCAGGGCAGAGTGCTGGTTGCAGAGTGCTATTGCATTTGTGTTTTTACATTTGTATGTGTATTTCGCCATAGCAATGTGCACCTGCATACAGGGTTGTGCTGACTGAACCCCCCACATTTTTTCTTTGTAGTATATATTGGAGGTGTGGCGGTCTCCATGCAGTCATGCACACCTGAGCAGTTAGTCTGCCCTGGAGGCTGGTTTTAAAGTCAGTATAAAACTGAGTCTGCTTTTACAGCGCCTACCAGTGGCCATTTGGCTCCAGGAGAAGTATATAGTGGGCTCAGCATGCATGTTGGTACTTGCATCCCTGGATCCGATAAAAGCTGTCACGGCACCGGACGGGGTTAAAAGCAGAGTGTGCCTGGCTTGCATGCTGTGCCTGCGCTCCCTGGACTTTGTGTGGCTATCATGGCCCATAACAGGTAGGTACTAGTGTTAGGGACCACTCATAGAGGCGACCTTGACGTGGTGAGTGGCTTATTACGCTTTGGCCAAAATGTACACCAATGCCTCATTCAACATCCAGCATAGAGGCAGGGCAGAGTGCTGGTTGCAGAGTGCTATTGCATTTGTGTTTTTACATTTCATTACTAAACACTGACCTAAAGCTTTACGCCAACCTACTTGCAAACAGAATGAAACCTTTGATACCTTATCTGGCCTCCCCAGAGCAGGTGGGATTTGTAGCGGCCAGAGAGGGGAAGGACAATACCATGCGTGCACTCTCACTTCACCTGATTGCTAATAGGAGAAAAACACCCCTGATGTTGGGGACTGATGCCGAGAAGGCCATTCGACAGGGTGGATTGGACCTACATATGCCAAGTATTATTACATTTTGGCTTTCCCCCACGTTTTGTGGAGGCCATATTTGGGATGTACACCACTCCTACCGCAAGGTTGCACATAAACCAGTCCCTTTCCTCCCTTTAAGATCTGTAACGGCATGAGACAGGGCTGCCCACTATCCCCCATCCTATTTGTATTGTCCCTAGAACCACTCCTACATGGATATTAGAGGATTCCATGACGGCCACTTCCCTCATAATGTAGCAGCTTACGCTGAAGACATTTTAATAATTACAACAAATCCCTCAGCTTCCTTTCCTGCACTACAAACCGTACTATCAGATAACAGTGCAATATCCAACTTTAAAATAAACACCACCAAATCCGAGGCCCTGGGGATTAGTGTTGAGCACATAGATTTGCAATTTTTTATCACAAATATCGGCACTTCGAGAATTTGCGAATATTTAGAATATAGTGCTATATATTCGTAATGACGAATATTATATATTTTTTTTAACACAGTACACATCAGGTGATCATCCCTCCCTTCTTCTAGCTTGTGGACCAATGAGAAGGCTTTGTCACAGCTTAGCAACCTAGCAACCAATAGAAAAGTTGCCTGTCCCTTACTATACAAGTTGCAGGTATTGCGAAAAAAAAATGTGCCTCATTAATTGCCGAAAATTCGCAAGCGCAAATATATTGGAGAACTCTATCTGCATTTAAAGCTATTCTAATGTTCTGCCGTGTCAACCATTTTCGCCAGTCTCAGGAAACTTATACCAGCTTAAAAAATGTAGCATAAGTGACCCACGCCGGTATTTTGCGCGCATTACGCGAATAATACATTGATGATTTTTGCAATCAAGAATATAATCTCGAATTCTCAAACTCGCGAATATATGACGAATATTCTACAAAATATTTGCAAAATATTGCAAATTCGAATATAGCCCCTGCTGCTCATCACTACTAGGGGTTAACATTGAAGAGAAAGAGAAGAGGTCTCTCCAATCTCAATACCCCTTCCACTGGCCATCCACACACATCACTTACTTAGGTATCAAAATCTGTCCCTCCTGGAACACATTATATACCCTTAGCTACGCCCACATCCCCCACACTTCCCAATTTATATTAGAGTCCTGGTCTTTACCTTATTTGTCTTGGATGGGCAGGAAAAACCTTATCATGGCAATCCTTTTGCCAAAACTTCTATATCTATTCCAGACACACCCGATCCCCCTACTGCCCTCCTTTTTCGGTTCAATCAGGAACTTTACGAACAAATATCTGTAGCAAAACATAAAGCCCTGGATTAACCATGCCCTGCTCACACAACATAAAACACGTGGCGGGATGGCTCTACCTGACTAGAAACTATACTGTACATATATCAAGAATAATACAATGGACCAGATTACACAACAACAAATTGTGGGTCTCTTTAGAAGAATATTTAGCCTCTAGTCCGTTACGCTCCTTTATTTGGTATGGACAAGCTCAGCTTACAGACACAGAACCTAATTACCAGGCCTCTCTTACGATCTGGAACTCCCTCAAAGACAATCTCAGCCCACCCACCTCTCCACAACTGTAAGTGACCAAATTATATCTCCCACAATGCACTGACACTCACATAAGATTAACCGAACTTAAATCCATACATGTAGAGTCAATAGACCCCCTGGCCTCAACCCCATTACACTCAATACAGAGAGCACACATGAGATCTCTTTTGACCCCCTTTCTCACAAACACTAACCCCAATAGAGAGCTTACCGAATTTGAAAAATGAATAGCTGCTAAAACACCCCCTAGCCTTCTAATATCACTGATCTACAAGATCCTCCAACAGATAAAACACCCTTCATACATGGAATATATTAAAGAATGGAGCAGAGATTTCAACACAACCTGGACAAAACCTGAGATAACACAATTATACCGTCTTTCCCACTGTGACTCGAGATGCAAAAGACTCCAGGAGAACGCTTTCAAGCTACTCACCAGGTGGTATCTTACCCTAGTCAAACTGAGACAAATGAGATGTCTTAGTATGGACAATTGTCTAGAGACAATAAAAAGCATATGCTCCCTGTCTGCAATTCCCACACCTGTCTCAGTCCTACTGAACATCAGGCTACAAGACATCCCCCATGCCAAAAGAAAACTCTTTCAATACCTGACCTCTGCTGCTAAATCTCTGATACCACAACATTGGAATCAACAGTTTTCACCCACACTCACACAGTGGTTACATAAGGTCAATCACATATACTATATGGAAGGACTGTCAGCCTGGGAGACTAGATCGCATAACAGATTCCAGAAGATTTGGGCAGACTGGGTCGCATACCGCGAGACAACACACTTTATTACGAACTTTGTGGACTCCGACTCCTCTACTTGAGTCTTCATCCACAAGAAGCCCAAGCTACAATTTGCACGAGCTCACCAAAATTGGACTGTTGAAGACTGGAAAAATGTTGCCTGGTCTGATGAGTCTCGATTTCTGAGTCCGAATTTGGCGTAAACAGAATGAGAACATGTATCCATCCTCTGATGGCTACTTCCAGCAGGATAATGCACCATGTCACAAAGCTCAAATCATTTCAAATTGGTTTATTGAACATGACAATGAGTTCACTTTACTAAAATTGCCCCCACAGTCACCAGATCTCAACCCAATAGAACATCTTTGGGATGTGGTGGAACGGGAGCTTCGTGCCCTGGATGTGCATCCCTCAAATCTCCATCAACTGCAAGATGCTATCCTATTAATATGGGCCAACATTTCTAAAGAATGCTATCAGCACCTTGTTGAATCAATGCCACGTAGAATTAAGGCAGTTCTGAAGGCAAAAGGGGGTCCAACACCGTATTAGTATGGTGTTCCTAATAATTCTTTAGGTGAGTGTATATTATACTTATGTTTCGTATACACGGACTATTGTATATTCCATTTGTTGTCTTTTTATTGTACAAAAAACTAATATGACAACCAGACTATGCAAATGGGACCCATAACAAACTTCAAGAAATACTCTTATCTCTAGCAGAGAAGATGCACTTTGGTTTGCCCTCAATGCAATAAGACCCCCAGTTTACAACTGTATTTACATCTTTAACTTAAAAGAGAAACTTTTTTATATACGCCAAATCACAATTATCACACTTTACTACACCATAAACCTCATGTTTGGTATTCATGTGTTTCTAAATGACCACTATAGATTTATTTTTTAATTATTTTATTCATAATGAAATGTTAATGTATATGTATATTTTATCAATTTGTTATTTGGGGTCATAATTGCAAATTGGCTTACACTGCTTGGAGGAGAATTTCTTTTTCATTATTACTGAGCCGAGGTTTATATCCCTGCAGCAAACTGCAAGGTAGAGCACAAGAGTTTTAATTGTTTCCCATCAAAATAGCTGTGTAAGCTTGATTAACGGTGTTCAGCAACATTCATAATAGTCCAAGCCTGGTCCTGCATAAAATAGAAACTGGGAAAAAAATCAATAAGATTTAATAAGATCAGGAACAATCACTTACAATAGTACATCAATCACGCAAAGTAATAGGTGCAGGATTTGATAGGGTCCTGAACTGCCTGAGAGATTCATAACTTGTACTCGTTAATGATTTGTTCATTTGCATTTTATCAATCTAGCCACAGCTGACAAGATGAAGGACCAGAAGGAGGAGAATATGTTGACTAAGTCAATCAAACCTAGCAATTAAAAGTAGGCAACAAATGCTATAAATTGTTTGATGGTAAATTAGTAAAAAAAAAATCATTAAAAAAAATTATACTTTCAATCCATACACATAAGAGCATATTTTCCATACTGAGCCAGCGTTGAACTAGTCTACAGGGCTCATTATGTTAAAAGAAATTTACTGCAATAAAAAATCCTTTCTTTTTATAGACCTCATATATCTCTCATATTTTGCAATCCCATGGAAGTAATAACATGAAAAGTGCATAGTGTCCTGTTTATTGCCTCTTTTCTAAAATAAATAAACCCTATAGTCATGCCACGAGGAAAGAAAAAAAAAAAAACGAAATAATTTTCGACGCAGCTAAAGCCATCTTAATGATATATCATTGTGGTGATTGTTGTGCTGTTGTGTTCGGTATTGTTTATGAAAAACTCATCTGAATCTTCTCAGAGGGAAGAGAATGGCTTTCTCCTCCATAAAATAGGCTCTTTTATATTTATTTCAAATTGTGTTAGCTTACAAAATTAACAATTCAGAATAGAGTCTTTGATTTGGCGGTAATTATAATTTCATTTAAGTGTTATGATTAATCTCGAGGATGAGTACTATAATTACATAATTACTGTAAATTATGCCACTTTAATATGGGAGTAATTATTTTTACTCAAACCTATCTAAATTATATTATTAGAATCATGAACTATTGATGTTATAAGGCATTATCAGGTTTGTTTTTCATCAATTTAGCAGTCAGTAGAAAAACTGCTATAGCTTTAATGTTAGAGTCAGAGAGCAATGTTATTATGTATTAATCAGAAATCTCACAAGTCAGTTGCATAGCCATCAGATTTTCACTCGTGACTTAATAGAATTACAGGACACATAATGTAAAACTCATAATTATGTTGACCTACATAGATACTATATATAGTGTGTACTGGAACTGCCATCTTTAACCAAATAATAAAAAAGGATTGTATTATACAGTACATATGAATTATTCAGCATATGAATTATTATTATTATTATTATTATGATTGTTATTATTATGGGCTACACTGTCTGACTAAACCAATCCTAAGGGTTACAATTAGTGTTGATCGAGCATGCTCGGCTGAACACCAGTTCGGCTCGAGCATCTCGATGCTCGGCACATGGCGGTATTCGGCCGAATACCGCATGTGCTCAAGCACAATGCTCAAATCTCCTCCCCGCATGTTAGTTGGCTGCTACGCAGCCAATAAACTTGCAGGTAAATACTGACCTTCACTGTAATGCCGTAGCTATGCTGGTTACTGGCATTACAGTGATTGGCTGGCTGAAACGCGTTATCTGGTGCTATACAGCACCCGATGACACGTGTTTGGCTCAGTGGTAGTCAGGGAGAGCTGTGCTGAAGAAGGGAAAGATAGTGTAGAGATTGAAATTTTAAGGACTATTGTTGTGTGTGGCAGCAGTAATATATATTTTTAGCGCAACCTGCGCTAAATTGCTAAAACTTTACAGACCCCAAAGTCTTTTAAAGGACTCTTGTGTGTGACAGCAATATCTATTTTTAGCGCATCCTGCTCTAAATAGCATGCAATAGTTAGGCCGCTGCAGACAGCGACATTATCTGCTCTACATCTCCTGTGTAACGTGTGAGCATCCCAAGAAAAATCGGTGACATCCAGTGTACCTTTTCTGTAGATGGTGTCTGCTGCGGACAGTGACATTAGCTGTGCTACATCTCCTGTGTTATGTGTGCACAGCAAAAAAATATCAGTGACATCCAGTGTACTTTTTCCGTAGACGGTGTCCACTGCGGACAGTGACATTACCTAGGGTGCATCTACTGTGT
The DNA here is from genome assembly GCF_905171765.1 of Bufo bufo. Taxonomy (NCBI): domain Eukaryota; kingdom Metazoa; phylum Chordata; class Amphibia; order Anura; family Bufonidae; genus Bufo; species Bufo bufo. The sequence continues at coordinate 103,871,073 of NC_053393.1, read as the reverse complement.
AAAGTTTCCACATCCAAAATACCTGTGACATTCCCTGTAACTTTATATTAGCCGCTGCTGACATCAGCGACATTATCTATGCTACATCTCCTGTGCAACGTTTGCGCATCCCAAAAATTTCTGTGACATCCAGTGTACTTTTTCCGTAGACTGTGTCTGCTGCGGACAGTGACACTAGCTGGGGTACATCTCCTGTGTAAAGTTTCCACATCCAAAATACCTGTGACATTCCCTGTAATTTTATATTAGCCGCTGCTGACATCAGCAATAGTTAGGCCGCTGCAGACAGCGACATTATCTGTGCTACATCTCCTGTGTAACGTGTACGCATCCCAAAAATATCTGCGACATCCAGTGTACTTTTTCCATAGACGGAATCTGCTGCGGACAGTGACATTAGCTGCGCTACATCTCCTGTGTAACGTGTGCACATCCAAAATACCTGTGACATTCCCTGTAATTTTATATTAGCCGCTACTGACATCAGCAATAGTTAGGCAGCTGCAGACGGCGACATTATCTGCGCATCCCAAAAATATCTGTGACATCCAGTGTACTTTTTCCGTAGATAGTGACCGCTGCGGACAGTGACCTTACCTGCGGTACATCTCCTGTGTAACGTTTCCACATCCAAAATACCTGTGATATTCCCTGTAATTTTATATTAGCCGCTGCTGACATCAGCGACATTATCTGAGGTATTTCTCCTAGGTAACCTTTCCACATCCAAAATACCTGTGACATTCCCTGTAATTTTATATTAGCCGCTGCTGACATCAGCAATAGTTAGGCAGCTGCGGACAGCGACATTATCTGCGCATACCAAAAATATCTGTGACATCCAGTGTACTTTTTCCGTAGACGGTGTCCGCTGCGGACAGTGACATTACCTGGGGTACATCTCCTGTGTAACGTTTCCACCTACCCCAACCTACTGCTGAAGGTGCGCCGCGTGTGTGCCCATTTCTGCAAGTCATCGACAGCTTCCGCCAGTCTGTCAACGCTGCAGCAGCGCTTACAATTGCTAGCTTACCGACTGTTGTGCGACGTGAGCACGCGCTGGAACTCGACGTTCCACATGTTGGCCAGGCTTTGTGAGCAGCAGAGGTCAGTAGTGGAATACCAGCTGCATTATGGTCGTCGCCTTTCCAGTCAGCTTCTGCTCTTCACAAGCGAGGAGTGGGGATGGATGTCTGACCTCTGTGAGGTTTTAAGACACTTTGAGAAATCAACACAGATGGTGAGAGGCGATAACGCTATTATCAGCGTCACCATCCTACTTTCGTGTCTACTCAAACGCTCGCTGCTCACAATTAAGGCCGACGCTTTGCATGTGGAAGAGGTGGAAATGGGGGAAGACATTACACAGGGTGATAGCCAGACCAACCTCAGTTCGTCTTCTCAGCGCAAATTGGATGATGATGAGGAGGAGGAGCAGGAGACGGTTACCTCCACTACAGAGGGTAGTACCTATGTAAAGTTTAATTCCATCCTTTCAGCATGGATGGGCAGAAGAGGAGGAAGAAGATGAGGAGATTGAGAGTGATCCTCCTGATGACGACAGCAAAGTCTTGCCTGTTGGTACTCTGGCACACATGGCTGACTTTATGTTAGGCTGCCTTTCCTGTGACCCACGTATTTTACGCATTTTGGACAACACTGATTACTGGTTGCTCAGCCTTCTTGACCCCCGGTACAAAGAGAAATTCTCATCTCTCATTCCTCTGGTGGAGAGGATGAGCAAAATGGTGCAATACCAGAAGGTCCTTGTTGAAAAATTGCTCCAAAAATTTCCAGATGAAAACGCTGGTGGCAGAGTAAGTACTTCCTTGGGCAACCGAGGAGGGGAGACTATGTGAACACACAGCAGTTCCAACAGAGGCAGGGCAACACTCCCAAAAGCCTGGGACAGTTTCATGACACCCCGCCAGCACCCTCACCCTGATGCTCGGCCTAGTGTCACAAGGAGGGATACACTTTGGAAGATGGTGAAGGAGTATGTAGCAGACCATATCAGCGTCCTCATTGATCCCTTTGTGCCTTTCAACTACTGGGTGTCCAAGCTGGACACGTGGCATGAACTGGCGCTCTACGTCTTGGAGGTGCTGGCTTGCCCTGCCGCCAGCGTTTTGTCAAAGCGGGTATTTAGTGCTGCTGGGGGCATAATAACTGATAAGCACATCCGCCTGTCAACTGAAAATGCTGACAGGTTGACTCTTATAAAAATGAACAAGGCCTGGATTGCTGCTGATTTCTCTACTCCACCAGAGGAAAGCATGAACATAAAGGCACTTTAAATGTGTTTTTATAATGTACTGAATACACTGTATTCCCATGCACCCCTTCCACCACAAAAAAGGGTAAATGGTTCAATCTTCCTTTTCTCGTCCTCCTCCTTCTCCTCTTCCTTCATATCAACATGCTTATTAGTCTGCCCTCGCTCCTAATGTTGTAGAGGGTCAGCTCACCTGCAGGCCCTCGCATATAATGTTTTATAGGGTCAGCTCACCAGCAGGCCCTCACCTACAATCTTTTAGAGGGCCAGCTCACCAGCAGGTCCTCACCTACAATCTTTTAGAGGGCCAGCTCACTTGCAGGCCCTCGCATGTAATGTTTTAGAGGGTCAGCTCACCAGCAGGTCCTCACCTACAATCTTTTAGAGGGCCAGCTGACTTGCAGGCCCTCGCATGTAATGTTTTAGAGTGTCAGCTCACCAGCAGGCCCTCACCTACAATCTTTTAGAGGACCAGCTCACCAACAGGCTGCTACCTTGTAATGTAGCCAACAGGCTCACCAACAGGCTGCTACCTTGTATGTAATGTTTTAGAGAGTCAGCTCACCTGCAGGCCCTGAACCATAATGTTTTAGAGGGTCAGCTCACCAGCAGGCCCTCCCCTACAATCTTTGAGAGGGTGATGTCACCTGCAGGCCCTCGCATATAATGTTTTTGAGGGTCAGCTCACCAGCAGGTCCTCGCATGTAATGTTTTAGAGGGTTAGCTCACTAGCAGGCCCTCACCTACAATCTTTTAGAGGGTCAGCTCACCAGCAGGTCCTCACCTACAATCTTTTAAAGGGTCAGCTCACCAGCAGGTCCTCACCTACAATCTTTTAGAGGGCCAGCTCACTTGCAGGCCCTCAAATGTAATGTTTTAGAGGGTCAGCTCACCAGCAGGTCCTCACCTACAATCTTTTAGAGGGCCAGCTGACTTGCAGGCCCTCGCATGTAATGTTTTAGAGAGTCAGCTCACCTGCAGGCCCTGAACCATAATGTTTTAGAGGGTCAGCTCACCAGCAGGCCCTCCCCTACAATCTTTGAGAGGGTGATGTCACCTGCAAGCCTTCGCATATAATGTTTTTGAGGGTCAGCTCACCAGCAGGTCCTCGCACATAATGTTTTACAGGGTCAGCTTACCAGCAGGCCCTCGCCTATAATTTTTTCAATGGTTAGCTAAGCAGCAGGCACTTGCCAATAATTTTTTCAATGGTCAGCTCAGCAGCAGGCACTTGCCCATAATTTTTTCGATGCTCAGATCAGCAGCAGGCACTCGCTTCTAATGTTTTAGAGAGTCAGCTCTGCAGCAGACCCTCACCCCTAATGCTTTAGATTGTCAGCTCAGCAGCAGGTCCTCGTCCGTAATGTTTTAGAGGGTCACCAGCAGACCCTTGCTCCTAAGGTTTTTGAGGGTCACCAGCAGGCCATCAATCCTAATTTTTCAAGGGTGTATGATGCCCTCCTTTATGTGTAATAAAGGGTGTATTGGAGTGCTGGTTTCTTGTAATTTTTGGAAGACCTTTCACTTAGCGCATAGGCTTTATGAGTGTAGTAGTCCCACTACCTGAACAATTGTACCAAAATGTGAATAAGGTCCTCCATTATGTGATATACAGTTTGTATCGGAGTGCCTCTTCCTTGTAATTTTTGGCAGCACTTGCACTTTATATACAAGTAAATATACAGGAAACAATGTTTCCTAACAATTTTTCCTCCGTCTAAAATCGATTTTATCTTTGGTTTTGTGCGTATTATTGTAAGTCTGCAAAAGTGGTGTACTACTCAGACAGCATCGTTCCAAGCAGCGACCGGGCCCATGACTACATATGAGACTAATAAAAACACGTTACCCTTTCTGGACATAATGATCCAGAGAAGTGACTCGGACGAGTTGGCCACCACAATTTTCCGCAAGCCCACAGCAACTAACTCTGTATTACACTGGAGCAGCAGTCACCCTCTACCCCTCAAGAGGGAAACACCACGAGGACAATACTTGCGTCTGAGACGCAACTGCTCCAACAAAGCAGAGTTTGCTGACATGTATGCATTACATTAGACCAACAATCCATCCTAGCAAGTATAGACGTAGAGGCCCTGTACTCATCTATACCTCATGAGGCAGGCCTCAGAGCAGTGGAATACTACCTCAGTATGAGGGGCCAACAATTTGGGGAGCATAACCAGTTTGTCCTCAGACTTCTCAAATTCATCCTGACACACAATGTTTTTGTCTTCGACGGTAAGTGGTACCACCAGCTCAGGGGCACCGCAATGGGATGTTCCTGTGCACCATCGTACGCAAATTTGCTCCTGGGCTGGTGGGAGACAAATAATGTTTTCAGTGAGGTGATGTCGTCATGGACCGGGCCCATGACGACATATGAGACTAATAAAAACACGTTACCCTTTCTGGACATAATGATCCAGAGAAGTGACTCGGACGAGTTGGCCACCACAATTTTCCGCAAGCCCACAGCAACTAACTCTGTATTACACTGGAGCAGCAGTCACCCTCTACCCCTCAAGAGGGGAATACCACGAGGACAATACTTGCGTCTGAGACGCAACTGCTCCAACAAAGCAGAGTTTGTTAAACAGGCAGGGATCCTGAGGAACAGATTCCTCTCTAGAGGATATCCCAACGCAGTATTGAGGTCAGCATACCAACTGGCCCTAACGTCATCACGACCTGAACTACTGGTACCTAGAATCAAACCTACAGATACCAGACAGAAGAAAAGGGTAACTGGCACATTCGATGAGGCTGCCAGTGATGTAAGAAATATTCTCCAGAAGCACTGGCCGATCCTGATGATGGATCCAGATATTAAGGAGAGGATCTTTGAGTACCCTCAGATCACCTTCAGGAGAGGACACAGCCTAAAAGATATGTTGGTACATAGCCACCACAAGCCAACTGCAAAGGGAACGTGGTTAGATAGAAGACCACTGGGGTGCTTCAGGTGCAGCGGATGCATCGCATGCAATACGATAGAAACAGGCAAAACATTTGTGAGCATCGATCTCCGAAAATCTTTCAAAATCAAGGATTTCGTAAACTGCCGTACTAGGGGCGTGATTTACAGAATTACCTGTGATTGCCCCCTAGATTACATTGGCAAAGCGAAACGAGAGTTACGCAGACGCATTGGCGAACACCTCGGGGATATCAGTAACAAAAGAGACACAGCTGTGTCACGCCACGTACATGAATACCACCACGGAGATCCGCGGAGTATCAAAGCCATGGGCATTGAGGTAGTCACCCCCCCTCTGCGAGGAGGGGACCTGGACCGCACGCTCCTACAACATGAAGCACGCTGGATCCACACCCTGCGCACTGAAGCACCACAGGGTCTCAATGAGCAACTCTGCTTTGCCTTTTTCATCTGACGGTCATCAGATGCATCAAGAAAACAATGTGCACCATCACATATGACCCATATAGGCCCATACAAGGCAAGTTAAAGGGCATGTGCCAAAGAGAGTAGCACATGTCATCTCAGAGACCCATCACGTCAATAATAATGCTGACACTCTACCTGTAGATGCGTCAAGAAAACAATAGGGGATGTACACCATCACATATGATTCATATAGGTCCATACAAGGCAAGTTAAAGGTCATGTGCCAAAAATAATAGCACGTGTCATTTTAGAGACCACCATATCAATAATAATGCTGACACTCTCCCTTTAACTGCACATATCATATGTCACCCTAGACAATGCACAGATCAAAATTGCATTGTATATACTCTTAGGAGACTAGAAATAGCCCAAAGAAAATATAAGCTAACAATTATGTCAATCACTGCGCACATGTGCCTGTGACTCCTGTAAGGCACATAGTAGTATACATCTACTGAATATTTTTCTATATGTACCCGTGTTTAGAACATACTGACCAGAACACCTTTTTATTTAGAATCTCACTGCAAAAAATGCCACTTTAAAACACACCGCACTTGCTATAGACGGTGTTTCAACAAAGGTTGCCCCACAGCGTCCCGGTTACTAGGCAACCCTCTATACACTAGCCGCTGACAATTATCGGTCCCGGGCTGATGACCTAATCCCCGGCCAGTTGGAATGACGTGTCTCTATCTGACTAAGTCAGTCAGCTTGCTGCCTATCCCCAGCATAATCTGTGCATGCACGGCTGCGTCGGCTGGCCCGCTGACGTCACCGCGCTGCGCATCAAGCCTCCTTCTGAGGAGCAATAGTGTGTATCTCCCACACCTTGAGCGCATGCGCGATCGCGTCGTACGTGCCGCTGACGTCATGGCGCTGCGTCTCGAGCCTCACTTTGAGGCCAATGGATGTTCAAATAGGAGGCAGCGTTCTCCGGCAGGCAGGATACATCACGGCCTCCGGACACATCACTGCGCCCCATGAGAAGGATCGGACCACCATCTAGGTCAACCTCTCAACACTGCCTGAATACCGCTAGGCAAGCTTTACGCCCTGGTACTTTAGTGGAGCCTGGACTAAAGGCCACCACTGAAAGGTACCATTTGTGTCACCCACTGTTTAATATAACTGTGTATAACTACATGTATAACTATATATATTGATAAATAACATAAAGATCAACACCATAGTTCTTAATGTATTGCCCCATTGTGTGTGCCTAAAATTCCCCTGATGAGTTTTCTATACGAAACATGCGTGTAGGGACTAGCTACACTAGGTAAAAGGCCGAGACCGAGAGTTTTTTGTCCTCCTCTGAGAGAGAAGGGAGTATCAGCTTCTCCAAAAAGGAGGAGGGGGGTGGCAAGGGCTCTGACGAAACGGTTGAATTGGGGGATCCTTCAAGATTATAAAGGGATTCATAGAAGTCTCTAAATTGCGCTGCAATTTGATTTGAGTAAAAAATGGGCAACCCTGAAGCATTTGTAAGTTTATGCACAAAATTATTTGACTTTCTCATTTTAACCCTCTGAATAACAAATTTAGAGGCTTTGTTACCATGAGCAAAGATCTTATGCTGTGAATTAAGATAGTATTTCGCCGATTGAGAATTTAGTAAGTTTTTGAGAGAGTGCCTATAATTGTTTAGCTCATCTAAGTGAGATTTAAGTAGGGAGATTTTATGAGTTTTCTCTAAACGGTTAATTTTCTCATGGAGATCATCAATCTGTTGATTTCTAATTTTCTTGAGGTGGGCCCCTATACTAATGCACTGGCCTCTTACGTACGCCTTATGAGCATCCCATAGGGTCTGGGGAGAGATTTCAGGAGAAATGTTTAATTGGAAGTAATCCTTTAGAGCTGTTTGTATTTTAGATTTAGCTTCTGGATTCCCTAATAATTGATCATTAAATCTCCACGTGGCAAAGGATTTGTTTTTCTTTGGGGTGGAGAAGGACACAAAAATAGGGGAGTGGTCAGATAAGAGGATGTTTCCTATTCTCGCCTCTTTGCAATATTGATGGTGGTCTTTTGAAATAAAAATATTATCCAGGCGCTGGTAAGAGCCATGAACTGATGAAAAGTAGGTATAGTCCTTAGTGTCCGGGTGGAAAGTTCGCCAAACATCTATAAGATGAGCCTTCCATAATTTAGAGGACAAAGAGCGAATGGCGGATTGGGAGTGGGCGGATTTCCCTGAGGAGGAGTCTAAAAGGGGGTTTAATACCAGATTAAAGTCGCCACCTAGCACAAGGGTACCCTCACTAAATGTGCTAATTTTATCTAGTATATTTTTTAACCAGGGAATTTGCTTAGTATTTGGGACATACACATTAATAAAAGTATATAAATGCTGGAGAATTTTTCCTTTTATCATTAAGTATCTACCCTCGGGATCTATGCATTGATCTAGTAGCTGGAATTGAATTTTCTTTTGCAAACCTATACTCACACCTCTAGAGTTGGATGAATTGGAGCCACTATGGTACCATTGAGAAAAATAGGAGTGTGTAAGGTTAGGATAGTGACCAAGCTTCAGGTGTGTTTCTTGAAGAAATACCACTGTGGCTCCGTCTCTCTTCAGCGTCCCAAATATCTGCCTCCTTTTAGATGGGGAATTAAAGCCCCTCACATTGTAAGAGGCAATCCAAAGGTCAGCCATCTGGGACGTCGGGAGAGGCCGAGCTCGCTAGAAAAAGTGTATGTGAATAGAAACATTTCAATTCTAGAGGAATAAATAATACATTTAGTACCATGGGTAGATCTGACCTTAAGTTTGTACTGCAATCCAATAACCGCCTCATAAGACCTGCTGGTGACGGAATTACACAAAAAACATGAAACTAGAAAAAAGAAACAAAAAACATAAGCAGTGTACCTGTAACATCATCAATGGGGGAAAAATTGGGTCGATAACCCTAATACGGACATATCTTTACCGAATAAAGCATTTTATAAAAGATCCAGAACGTGGAAGCAGACCAAAGAGCCTGTCTCCAGTTCTGGAGCTACCGGCAATCCTAATAGGATTAGTGTGTGTCAGGCAAGAGAGGACAGGTGGAGTTAGGCCAAACCTGGCACTATATGAAGTCATAGACTTAAGTCCTCTCTCCACCGTGTCCACCTTTACGGATAGCCTCGATAAGAGGAAAGAGACGAGGAGGAGGGGAAAATGAGGAGGGGAAAATGAGGAGGGGAAAGGGAGGGGGGGGAAAGGGAGGAGGGAAGGGGGGGAAGGGGGGGAAGAATAAGGGGAGGAAGAAGGAAAAGAAACTGAAGTCCAATGTGGCTATACTCATGGACAAAGGTATGGATCCACATCATCTTCCCTCTCATCAGGATACTTTCATCAAATGGCGGCTGTAAATGGAGAGGAAAGATCAGAAGGTGTCCGTGGAGAGACGTCTAGGTGTTAGGGAGTTAGCCTTCTTCTTCTGGCGATGGGCCTTTGGGGTCCTCCTGGGTTCAAAGGGGTTCGGTTTAGGAACTTCTGGGAGGGAGGCGATATCTTGAATAAAGTCCCAATTTTCGATATCCATACTGGGAATCTCCAAGTGCTGGAAAGCTTGCTCTAAGTCAGCATGGCTCCTTATCGTAATCCGGATTCCCTTGTAGAGGAACGAAAGGCCGAATGAGAAAGTCCAGCGATACTGGATCTTGTGGTGAATGAGCCACTCTGTCAGGGGCTTGAGCGCTTTGCGCTTTTTCAAGGTAACGGGAGCCAAATCATGGTAAATGTAGACTCGTTGATCTCTGAACAACACTTTTTGTAGCTTCCTGGCACAATCTAGTATGGCTTCCTTATCCTGGAAGTTTAAGAAGCGACAAATTATGTCCCTGGGCGGTTCAGTCGGTTTCGGTTTTGGGCGGAGAGCTCTATGGGCTCTTTCAATTATCGGGACAGGGTGGTCCGGGCCTAGGAGCTGTTCACACAGGGCCAGTATCGCCTCAGGTATTTTGGAGGTAAGTATGGATTCTGATAGACCCCTGAATCTTAGGTTATTCCTCCTTCCCCAATTCTCCTGGTCCTCCAGAGCGGAGTGCATGGAATTGAGATGGTTTTGCACTGAGTGAAGGCTGTTAGTAGCAGTCGTTTGGAATTCTAGCATTGGGATTTGCGCATTCTCTAGATCTTCCACCCTTCCCCCAACATGTCTGATATCTTGGCGTATGGATGACAGTTCGCTTACCAGTGGTTCTAAGGCTCTTGTCAGGGCCGATTTCAGATATTTCCTCGAAATCGGGAGGTTTTGGCGGCCTCCCGTATCTTCGGAATCACTGTCTCTCTCCGCATTGTCTTGGCTTTCATCCTCAGGCTCAGGCTGTGTGACTGGCGCCATCTTGGATTCTCTGGCAGCGTGTATGGATGCCGCTTTTTTAAGAAATTTGTCCATCTCGCCACTTGCTACGGATGGTTTCTGGTGATGAGAAGGTTCCCCTGATCTCGGGTGGCCAATTTTCACCATCTTCAGACTGGTATTGCTAACGTTAGCTGCAGTAAGGATATGTCAGCAAGACGGAGCTCAGGCACACACAGCCATCCACGTCTGGCGCTAGATCCGACCCCCCCCCCCATATTGGAATTTCTTGATATTTAAAGTTCTTAAGATTTCAGAGTTGTTTCTCTAAAATCTGAACAGAAGTTCCTATTCCCTCCATTCAGAGAAGGAGGGGTGGAGGTTGAGGAGGAAGAGGTGAAGGAGGCCGGACCCTCCCAGCCTATTGAGCCACCCCCACCAGATGTGGGAGTAGTTAAAGAGGTGGAGGTGGAAAGTCCTGGACCCTCCAGCACTGCCCCATCTCAGTAGGAGGAAGAGGAGGAGATCACTAGACCCCGCCAGGAGGGTAAATATGTGCACATAGCAATATGATTATGGATCCATAACATGTACATAAACATTAAAAGGGACAACAATAAGGGGACAACATACACTACAGTAATACAAATAAAGAACACTGGACAATACCTCTTTAACCCCTTACGGACACATGACGTACCGGTACGGCATGTTTCCCGAGTCCTTAAGGCCACATGACGTACCGGTACGTCATGTGTTGTTCCGATCACCGCCGCCTGGCGGGCGGTGATCGGAAAAAGGTGCCTGCTCAAATCATTGAGCAGGCACCTTGGCTAATTGCGCGGGGGGGTCCCTGCGGTTTGCGGCTCTTGATGGTGCGGGCGGCGGCAGCAGTGCCATCGGGTCCCCATGGGGCTGTGGGGGGGACCCGATGGCATGGGAGGCAGCGCAATGCCTTCCTGGGGCATCTGCGCTGCCTTCCGGTGAAGAGCCTGTGAGATCCAGCCCCCTTATTTACACATCAGTTGGAAGAAATGAGTGATGCGCAACCATTATTGCCAGAAGATGTAGATAACAGAGATATGTCTCAGTCAGGCAGCATTAGACACATGGACCTACGGTGTGATGATGATGTTGTACCCGCTGCTGCTTCCTTTGCTGAGTTGTCAGATACAAGTGAAGTGGTTGATGATGACGATGTGTCCGTGGATGTCACGTGGGTGCCCGCTCGAAGAGAAGAAGAACAGGGGGAAAGTTCAGATGGGGAGACAGAGAGGAGGAGGAGACGAGTTGGAAGCAGGGGGAGGTCGTCGCAAGGAGCTAGTCAGACAGCATGTATCGGCACCCGGGGTCAGCCAGACAGCACGCCAATCAACGCATGCTGTTGCCACCACCAGAATGCCGACATTGCAAAGCTCAGCAGTGTGGGACTTTTTTTTGTGTGTCTGCCCCTGATAACAGCGATGCCATTTGCAACCTGTGCCAAAAGAAACTCAGTCGCGGGAAGTCCAACACCCACCTAGGTACAACTGCTTTGCGAAGGCACATGATCTCACATCGCAAACGCCTATGGGATCAACACATGATGAGTACAAGCAGCACAGAAACTCAAAGCCACCATCCTCCTCCTGGTCCAGCATCTTCAGCCACGTCAACCACTGCTGTCCTCCTTGCCCCCTCTCAACCACCCGCCACTCCGCCTCTCACCTTTAGCAGTTCCTGCTCATCTGCCCACAGTCAGGTGTCTGTCAAGGAAATGTTTGAGTGTAAGAAGCCAATGTCACAGAGTCACCCCCTTGCCCGGCGTCTGACAGCTGGCTTGTCGGAACTCTAAGCCCGCCAGCTTTTATCATACAAGCTGGTGGAGTCTGAGGCCTTCAAAAAATTTGTAGCTATTGGGACACCGAAGTGGAAGGTACCCGGCCAAATTTTTTTTTCACAAAAGGCAATCCCCAACCTGTACTCTATTATGGAAAAAGAAGTCATGGCATGTCTGGCACACAGTGTTGGGGCAAGGGTCCATCTGACCACTGATACCTGGTCTGCAAAGCACGGTCAGGGCAGGTATATCACCTACACTGCGCATTGGGTAAACCTGCTGACGGCTGCCAAGTATGGAATGCGTGGCTCTGCAGAGGAGTTGGTGACACCGCCACGACTTGCAGGCAGGCCTGCTGCCACCTCCTCTACTCCTCCTACTCCATCCTCTTCGCTAACCTCCTCGGCTGAGTCCTCTTCTGCTGCTGTGTCTTGCTTCACATAAACTGCACCCCCCAGCTCCCCAGGGGCTATTCCACATCCTTGATACCACAGTGTCACGCCGTCTTGGGGTTGACTTGCCTGAAAGCAGAGAGTCACACCGGACCAGCACTCCTGTCTGCCCTGAACGCACAGGTGGATAAGTTGCTGACCCCGCACCAACTGGAGATCGGCAAAGTGGTGTGTGACAACGGAAGCAATATGGTTGCGGCATTGAATTTGGGCAAATTGACACATGTGCCGTGCATGGCACATGTGTTGAATCTGATCGTACAACGCTTTGTGCATAAGTACCCAGGCTTACAGGACGTCCTCAAGCAGGCCAGGAAGGTGTGTGGCCATTTCAGGCGTTCCTACACGGCCATGGCGCACTTTTCAGATATTCAGCGGCGAAACAACATGCGAGTGAGGCGCTTGATTTGCTATAGCCCGACTCGTTGGAATTCAACACTCCTAATGTTCAACCGCCTGCTCCAACAAGAAAATGCCGTCAACGAGTATTTTTAAGACCGGGGTGCTAGGACAGCGGAGCGGAGCTGGGTATGTTTTTGCCACGTTACTGGACGCTCATGCGCAATGCCTGTAGTCTCATGCGTCCTGTTGAGGAGGTGACAAACCTAGTCAGTCGCACCGAAGGCACCATCAGCGACATCATCCCATTTTATTTCTTCCTGGAGCGTGCCCTGCGAAGAGTGCTGGATCAGGCCTTAGATGAGCATGAAGAGGAAGAGGAAGAGTTGTGGTCACCATCACCACCAGAAACAGCCTTATCAGCATCACTTGCTGGACCTGCGGCAACGCTGGAAGAGGAGTCTGAGGAAGAGGAGTCAGAGGAGGAATGTGGCTTTGAGGAGGAGGAAGACCAACCACAGCAGGCATCCCAGGGTGCTCGTTGTCACCTATCTGGTACCCGTGGTGTTGTACGTGGCTGGGGGGAAGAGCAGACCTTCGATTAGATCAGTGAGGACGAGGAACGGAACATGAGTAGCTCGGCATCCAACCTTGTTCAAATGGGGTCTTTCATGCTGTCATGCCTGTTGAGGGACCCTCGTATAAAAAGGCTGAAGGAGAATGACCTGTACTGGGTGGCCACGCTACTAGACCCCCGATATAAGCAGAAAGTGGCTGAAATGTTACCAAATTACCGGAAGTCGGAAAGGATGCAGCAGTTCCAAAACAAGTTAAAAAGTATGCTTTACACAGCGTATAAGGGTGATGTCACAGCACAACGGGAATCTAACAGGGGAAAAGGTGAAAGTAATCCTCCTCCTACCACGACCACGCCGGCAAGGACAGGACGCTTTACAGACGTGTTGTTGATGGAGGACATGCAGAGCTTTTTAAGTCCTACGCATCGCCACAGCCCTTCAGGGTCTACCCAGGCTTGACCTGTGGCCTGAGTTATCCCAATTTGCGATAGAACTTCTGGCCTGCCCCGCTTCAAGTGTCCTGTCAGAAAGGACCTTTAGCGCAGCAGGAGGTATTGTCACTGAGAAGAGAAGTTGCCTAGGTCAAAAAAGTCTAGATTAACTCACCTTTATTAAGATGAATGAGGCATGGATCCCGAAGAGACTGACAGTGGGGGATGCATTTGACTAAAAAAGGCCTTGGGCTAAAAATGGTCCACACGCTGCTGTATTTAATCTCTGCATGCCGGATGACTTGCGTGACTTCTCCGCCACCAACTAGGGTTCAAGCCGCAATGTTTTAATACACTTTCTGCCTGGAAAACATACATTTTTCCGGCTGCTGCTACAGCAGCGGCTGCAACAATACCTAATTTTTCAGGCATGTGTACATGCCAAATTTTTCTGGCCTCTGGTGCTGCACTGTGGCTGCAAAAACAAAACCAAAAAAAAAGGCACATACATGTGTCAATTCCCCTCCGTGATCGTTACCTTGTTGTGGTGAAGGGGCTTGCGTATCACAATGAAGCGACCACCTCTATGAGTGTGTTGGCAATGGCAATGTTGGCACACCCCAGATGATAAGGTCGTTGCTTCATTGTAAACAGACCAAAAGCGATCAGCTGGATAATTTTGCATAGAAAAAACATTAATTTTCTTTGTGATCATCTAAGGTGATCATTAAAGCCAACTAGACCAACAATGGGCCCACACTGCAGAATCGTTGTTTTCTTGGTCACTTAACTGTCACTGAACTACCTCAGTCAGCACGACCATAGACTTTGAAAAACCCCCATCGCCTGCAATCTCCCAAATGTGCGCACGAGCACAGTCATCACTACACCAAGATTGACGCATACAGGAATAAAATTTATGTCATGAGTGTGTCAACTATTGACAACTCTTTGCGGTTGTCTAAAATCTATTCCATACACGTCCCCTGATAGGGGACGTAACAGGGATTAAACTGATAGGAATAGTACTACTTAACACACCACTCATATCTGGTGGCACAGTACATTGCACTGCGCACGCGCCGTGCCCCAAATTGGAAGTAGGAGGACCAACCAAGCATCTTTTTCCATCTCCCGGTTCCTAAAATCTATTTTATACACCGGCCCCTGATAGGGGACATAACAGGGATTAAACTGATAGGAATAGTACTACTTAACACACCACTCATATCTGGTGGCACAGTACATTACACGGTGCACGCGCAGTGCCCCAAATTGGAAGTAAGAGGACCGACCAAGCATCTTTTTCCATTTCCTGGTTCCTAAAATCTATTCCATACACGTCCCCTGATAGAAGACGTAACAGGGATTAAACTGATAGGAATAGTACTACTTAAACACACCACTCATATCTGGTGGCACAGTACATTGCACGGCGCATGCGCAGTGCCCCAAATTGGAAGTAGGAGGACCGACCAAGCATCTTTTTCCATCTCCCGGTTCCTAAAATCTATTCCATACCACGGCCCCTGATAGGGGACAAAACAGAGATTAAACTGTTAAGAACTGATTTTTTTTAATAAAAAAAAAGAGGACAGCCTCTGCGGAGCTGGGTATTTTTTGGCTGCATTACTGAACGCTCATGCACAATGGCTGTAGGCTCATGCGTCCTTTTGCGGAGGTGACAAACCTGGTCAGTCAAACCCAAGGCAACATCATCGACCTCATCGCATATTAGTTTTTTCTGGAGCGTGCCCTGCGAAGAGTGCTGGATCAGGCCGTAGATAAGCATGAAGAGGAAGAGTTGTGGTCACCATCACCACCACAAGCAGCCTTGTCGTCGTTGATTGCTGGACCTGCGGCAACGCAGAGAGAGGAGTCTGAAAAAGAGGAGTCAGAGGAGGAAGGTGGCTTTGAGGAGGTGGAAGACCAACCACAGCAGGCGTCCCAGGGGGCTTGTTGTCACCTTTTGGGGACCCTTGGTGTTGTACGTGGCTGGGTGGAGGAAGAGACCTTCAATGACATCAGTGAGGACAAGCAACGGGACATGGCTAGCTTGGTATCCAACCTTGTGCAAATGGGGAGTTTGCGGTTGTGCAAATGGACTGTTTGCGGTTGTTTGTGGAGCGTTAAACGTGAAGTTTGGTCTGTCACTGTGAAGCGGGCGTAACCCTTACACTACCTGATCGATACAACATCATACCTGATGTTTTAAAGCACGTTATTCCAAACAATTTAGGAATGTTAGGTGATTTGTGCCCTTTATGGATTAAAACCCGACTCTGCGTCAACTAAGTAATTTTCCATGGGAGTTTTGCCATGGATCCCCCTCCGGCATTCCACAGTCCAGGTGTTAGTCCCCTTGAAACAACTTTTCCATCACTATTGTGGCCAGAAAGAGTCCCTGTGGGTTTTAAAATTCGCCTGCCTATTGAAGTCTATGGCGGTTCGCCCGTTCGCAAACATTTGCCAAAATCCGCGTTCGCCGTTCGCGAACGGAAAATTTTATGTTCGCGACATCTCTACTGGTGTAGTGATATTTACCAGTTCCCCTCCAAAAAAACTGATTGAAGCAGGGGTGTTATATACCAATAATATACTTTCTATATAGTGCATTTAGGTAGTGCAGCATTTCTTTGTGGTTTTGCTGCGTTACCGTAGCTACACAGAATGACAAACGCTATTGGAACAAATAAATTCTACTGGTGTGATTTAACAGTTTCCCCCCCAAAAAAACTGATTAAAGCAGGGGTGTTATACACCAATAATATACTTTCTATATAGTGCATTTAGGTAGTGCAGCATTTGTCTGCGGTTTTGCTGAGTTACCGCATCTACACAGAGTGAAAAACACTATTTGATCAAATCATTTCAAATGGTGTGATTTAGTAATTTCCCCCAAAAAAAACAATTGAAGCAGGGGTGTAATATACCAATGATATACTTTCTATATAGTGCATTTGGGTAGTGCAGCATTTGTCTGCGGTTTTGCTGCGTTACCGCATCTATACAGAGTGAAAAACACTATTTGAACAAATCATTTCTACTGGTGTGATTTACCAGTTGCCCCCCAAAAAAACTAATTAAAGCAGGGGTGTTATACACCAATAATATACTTTCTATATAGTGCATTTAGGTAGTGCAGCATTTGTCTGCGGTTTTGCTGAGTTACCGCATCTACACAGAGTGAAAAACACTATTTGATCAAATCATTTCAAATGGTGTGATTTAGTAATTTCCCCCAAAAAAAACAATTGAAGCAGGGGTGTAATATACCAATGATATACTTTCTATATAGTGCATTTGGGTAGTGCAGCATTTGTCTGCGGTTTTGCTGCGTTACCGCATCTATACAGAGTGAAAAACACTATTTGAACAAATCATTTCTACTGGTGTGATTTACCAGTTGCCCCCCAAAAAAACGGATTGAAGCAGGGGTGTTATACACCAATAATATACTTTCTATATAGTGCATTTAGGTAGTGCAGCATTTGTTTGCGGTTTTGCTGAGTTACCGCATCTACACAGAGTGACAAACGCTATTGGAACCAATAATTTCTACTGGTGTGATTTACCAGTTTCCCTCCCAAAAAACAGGTTCGGCCGAACTTTGGAAAAAATGTCAATGGGGACCCGAACTTTTGAGCACTAAAATGGCTGTAAAAATGTCATGGAAAGGGCTAGAGGGCTGAAAATGGTGTCAAAATGTGGTTAAGAGCATAGCAAGTGCTCTGCAAACAAATGTTGATAGGGAAATGACATAAAATACGCAAAAATAAAAAATAATAATCTTGATCTAGGAGGACCAGGTCCATATGGAGTAGGAGGTTGAGGAGGCGGTGGATGTGGCGGTGCAGGTGGAAACGGCGGTGGCGGAGGATGTAGCCTACACTGGTTTTTGGTTTTAAATTTTATTTTTAAAATTGGGGTACACCCCAAAACATTGGGCAATATAGCCTGTGATAACCCCCTCCAGTCAAGCTAAACACACGTTCAGACAATACACTGGCTGCAAGGCAGGCCAGCACCTCCAAGGGGTAAAGGGCAAGCTCAGGCCATGTGCCCAATTTGGAGACCCAGAAGTTAGTCAGTTCGTGTAGGCGTGTGCACACTTACTGCGCCACCATGTCGCCCGTCCCAGTGATGTTCACGAACCAATTTGATATCTGCTCTATCAACTTTTGATATTCTTTTATGCGCCTACCATGGTGATCACGGGAGGTGGCGAATCAGGGTTCCAGGCCAGAGATGGAGCGTGAGAAAGAGAGACCACATCCAAGGGATGATTCATTTTTTCAAATTTAAAATTAGAGTTGTAATATGGGAGAAATTATTAAAGCATAAAAGTGTGACAACTTTTCAAAGTTTAAGCATTGAATGAAAGGATGTGGTGCGCATTAATTACTGAATAATTTATAAAATTTTAATCCCTGTAATCTATGCATAGCAGGTGTTTATTCACGTCTAAAATTGTACAATGTCAACCCAAGAATGTAACAGAAAAATTATTGAAATGTATTAAGCTGTCAACTAGGTAGAGGAGGTGTATATTTCACCCCAAAATTTGTTAATTTTACCATAAAATGTAACTGACAATTTTTATTTTTACCGGTCAACTAGGTATAGCAGTGGAACTATACACACCAAAACTGGTGAATTTCACCCTAAAATTTAAATGACTATTTATTTTTTAACCGGCCTACTAGGTATAGCAGTGGTACTATACACCCAAAAATTGGTGAATTTCACCCGAAAATGTAAATGACAATGTAGTAAAAATTTAAAATAAAACACGTACAAAAAAAAATTCTTGATTTATGAGGTGGAGTTCCATATGGAGTAGGAGTTTGAGGAGGCGGTGGACGTAACGAAGTAGGTGGAAGCGGCGGTGGAGGAGGACGAGATAGCCAACACAGGTTTTTGGTTTTAATTAAATTTTGTAAAATTAAGGTACACTCCAAAAGAGTGTGAAATATCCAAAATACAAACATGAGCAATTGCGCTGCAGTATAACAATAGCTGCTTATTGCCGGTATACATGTTTATTCTGCACAAGGTACGGACAAGTCCTGAGGGATCCATGCCTGGTTCATTTTAATGAACGTGAGCTTGTCCACATTGGCTGTGGACAGGCGGCTGCGCTTGTCTGTGATGATGCCCCCTGCCGTGCTAAACACACGTTCAGATAATACACTGGCTGCATGGCAGGCCAGCACCTCCAAGGCGTAAAGGGCAAGCTCAGGCCATTTGCCCAATTTGGAGACCCAGAAGTTAAAGGGGGCAGACCCGTCATTCAGTACGTGTAGGCGTGTGCACACATACTGCTCCACCATGTTGGTGAAATGCTGCCTCCTGCTAAGATGTTCAATATCAGCTGGTGGTGCTGGTTGTTGTGGCATGCTGACAAAGCTTTTCCACATTTCAGCCATGCTAACCCTGCCTTCTGAGTTGCTGGCGGTGCCCCAGCTGCGTTGGCGACCTCTTCCTCGTCCTCTGCCTTCGCCTTGTTCTTCCACTGTGCCCCCGCCGTCAGGTGGAAATGCCACCAGCAGCGCGTCTACCAGCGTGCGCTTGAACTCGCGCATCTTACGATCACGCTCCAGTGACAGAATTAAGGACGTACGTTGTCCTTGTAACGGGGATCCAGCAGCGTGGCCACCCAGTAATCAGCACAAGTTAGAATGTGGGCAACTCGGCGGTCTTTGCGGAGACACTGCAGCATGTAATCACTCATGTGTGCCAGTCTGCCCAGAGGCAGCAAAAAGATGTCCTCTGTGAGAGGTGTATCGTCTGTGTCCTCTGTATCCCCCCATCCACGCACCAGTGATGGCCATGAGCTAGTCTGGGTGCCACCCTGCTGTGAACATGGTTCCTCCTCCTCCATCTCCTCCTCCTCATCCTCCATCTCGTCATCCTCCTGAACTGTGCCCTGGCTGGACAATTGTGTACCTGGCGTTTGTGAGTGCAGGAACCCACCCTTGGAGCCACTTGGGAATGACTGGCCGGAAACCCTACGAAATGATCCCTCTTCCTCCTCCTCCTCCTGTTCCACATCCTCTTCCATCATCGCCAGGAGCATTTTTTCAAGGAGGTATAGAAGTGGGATAGTAACGCTGAGAACTGCGTTATCGGCACTGGTCACATTGCTGGAGTACTCGAAACAGCGCAACAAGGAACACAGGTCTCGCATGGAGGCCCAGTCATTGGTGGTAAAGTGGTGCTGTTCCGCCGAGCGACTCACCCGTGCGTGCTGTAGCTGAAACTCCACTATCGCCTGCTGCTGCTCGCATAGTCTGGCCAGCATGTGCCAACAGGAGGCAAACTGAAGCACCCTGCAATCCTCGGTGGTGGAAGGACATGCGCCAAACTGCTATCCGCCCCAGGCCCAGCCGCCAATGCATTTACCCAGTGTGCTGTTATGGAGATATAACTTCCCTGACCGTGCTTACTGGTCCACGTATCCGTAGTCAGGTGCACCTTGCCACAGATGGCGTTGCGCAGTGCACACCTGATTTTGTCCCCTACTTGGTTGTGCAGGGAAGGGATGGCTTGCCTTGAAAAGTAGTGACGGCTGGGCACGACGTACTGTGGGACAGCCACCGCCATAAGGCCTTTAAAACTATCCGTCTCCACCGATGAAATGACAGCATTTAAAAGGCCAGTAATTTAGAAATGCTGGCATTCAGGGCTAGGGATCGCAGGTGGGTAGGGGGGTACTTCCTCTTCCTCTCCAGCGTTTGGGATATGGAGAGCTGAACGCTTCCGTGGGACATTGTGGAGATGCTTGGTGACCCAGGTGTTGGTGTTGCTGGCAGATCCTCTGTTTGTGGGGTGCCAGGTAGCACTGTCACTCCAGATGTGGTTGAAGAGGCCGCGACTGCAGCAGAAGAAAAGGCAGAAAAAGCCAGAGACCTTTCTTGGTTTTTAAGGTGTCTACTCCACTGCAGCTCGTGTTTTGCACTTATATGCCTGGTCATGAAGGTTGTGCTCAGGTTGAGAACGTTTATGACTCGGTTCAGTCTCTTATTGCACAGCGTGCAAACCACTCGTGTCTTGTCGTCAGCACATTGTCTGAAGAACTGCCACACCAGGGAACTCCTTGGAGCTGGCTTTGGTGTTCTCGGTCCCTTGCTGCGGTGGGCAGTAGGAGGCATACTGTCTAGAGGACGGCCGCTCCACTTTTGCACCCTGCTCCCTCTTCTGCTGTGCTGGTGGCTCTGTGCGACCACCGCCTCTTCCTCCGAACTGCATTGGTCACTTGCATGACCTTGATTCCATGTGGGGTCGAGGACCTCATCATCCTCCACATCATCTTCCACCCAGTATTCACCCCTGACTTCCTTGACGGTCTGCACACTTTCGAAAGCCCCAGCAGTTGGCACCTGTGTTTCGTCATCATCCGAGACGTGCTGCGATGGTCCTCCCATGTACTCATCTTGAAATATAAGTGGTTGGTCATCGGTGCACTCAATCTCTTCCACTTCTGGGGCAGGGCTAGGTGGATGGCCCTGGGAAACCCTGCTAACAGAGTTATCAAAAAGAAGAAGAGACTGCTGCTTGACTTGGGGCTCAGACTGCTTGGCTGATTTGCAAGGGGGTGAGGTGAAAGACTGATGGACATCGGCTGCAGGTGCCAACTGTGGTCTTTCAGCAGGAGAATGGGTGGGAGACAATGTGAAGGAACTGGATCCACTGTCAGCAACCCAATCTACTATCGCCTGTACTTGTTCAGGCCTCACCATTTGTAGAGCAGCATTAGGCCCGACCAAATACCGCTGCAGGTTTTGTCGCCTACTCGCACCTGAGGAAGGGGTTTCACTTGTGCGTGTAGCTGGCACAGATCGACCATGTCCTCTCCCTGCAACAGGAGTTCCACCAGCAGCACCACGACCTGGGCCACGTGTCACGGCTGAGGATGGGGAAAACCCTCAGCCGTGCGATGACAAAGAGATGTTAGTGGCTGCTCGGCCAGGACAACAGAATAAGGGAGCAGGTCACCTCCTAATGCATCCCTGATCTGACCCTAACTCCTAGCTGCATGAGCCGACCTTGAAGGTAGGAGGGCTCATGCTCAGGAACCTCGGATCCCTACTCACCCTCCGCTGATCCCTGAACTAGGAGCTGGGTAGACCACCTGTTCCTCCTGGATACGGAGAAACAGGAGTCTAAACTGGCCGGGCTGCAAGGGGAACAGAAACAGACATATGGCAATGGCAGGTAAGTGCAACAAGTACCACACCTACCTGCCACAGACACAGAGCCTGGAACCCAAGTATAAGTGCTGCTGTCCACAACAACACAAGAGACAGAGCACACACCACACAGGAACCCAGGAAACCATACGCTGCAATAAATAAGCACAACACATCTTCATACCATCGTGTATCACAATTTATGACCACAAGGATGGCCCTCACTGGCAGATGGAATAAGGGACCAGGAGGGTGCCTCCAGCTTACAAACAAGGCTGGAGTACCCCTCAGACATCAGGTCTCAACTGAGGCTTTATAGCCCATGTAGACACACCCACACAGACACACCCAGTGTTCACACACACAGAAGGGAATTAACCCTTCTCACACCAGGGAAGGGAGAACAGCCACATACAGGGGAAGTGAACAAACCCAAATCCTGTGCACACCAAACAGGAAAAGTGCACACATATAAAGGCAGGTTGCCAGGTGCAACCGCATGCACATTGCAGCAAGCTGCCCAGCACCAGCTCAGGCTGCCAAACTGCAATACAACCACATGTTGCCAGCGGCAACCACAAGTGAGGCAACATACTAGCGGCCCCCACCTGTGGTTGAACAATCAAACCAGACCGCAGGCAACAGCATGACCATGGTCGTGACACCACGTCCCTTATTTGACGCTCTCCTCATATTTTTCAAATTTAGGATCTTGCCCTAAATGGGTGTTTAATTAATAGTAGAATAGAACGACAGTATGTAAAGGCCTGAACCAGTGTAGGCCTGAAGTAAATATATCTTTGCACAAAATGGCTGTATTTCAAATGCCTGATTCAAACCCCTGTATGTATTTGTGGACCGCAAAACACATACGGTCGTGTGCATGAAGCCTAATAGAGTATTTTTTTTATAACAGAATATGAAATCTGTATATATTAAAATTGAATTTAACACTTGCAGATCTGGAAAATAGTTTTTTTTTTTTAAAGTGTGTTTTTCAAACCCCATAAAATGATGGGTGTATTTCTACCTTAAATTGCACACTGACTAATCAAGATGTTGTATTTTGAAAAAAAAAAATATTTGATTTGCAATGTCCCAAAGCCTCAGCTTGCATAAAATGGCCGCCGCCGCCCCCACCCACATAACTAACAGAATTATAAAGGTTTTATTTTTTTTGGTCAATGGCCTCAGGGCAGGGTAAAACGATTGTGCCCTGCACCCACACAACTATTTGTCTGTAGATCGCTGAGTTAGATTCTCTCCTATTCTCTCCCTGAAATCACAAGTCCAGCAGCATCCTCTCCTTACACTTGTAACAGCAGAGTGACGTGCAGCGCTACGTGACCCAAGCTTATATAGAGCCTGGGTCACATGCTGCTCCGGCCAATAACAGCCATGCCATTAGAAGGCATAGCTGTGATGGCCTCTTGGGGCAAGCAGTATGACGCTTGTTGATTGGCTG
The DNA here is from genome assembly GCF_905171765.1 of Bufo bufo. Classification (NCBI taxonomy): domain Eukaryota; kingdom Metazoa; phylum Chordata; class Amphibia; order Anura; family Bufonidae; genus Bufo; species Bufo bufo. Next base: position 103,847,809 of record NC_053393.1, on the reverse strand, counting down.
CTGTGCAGCCTTTCAAAGAGCGCCAAGAAAGCGCCGAACACCGAACCCGAACTTTTACGGAAAAGTTCGGGTTCGGGTCCGGGGTTCAAAAATCCTAAAGTTCGGTACAAACCCAATTTGAACAAATAATTTCTACTGGTGTGATTTACCAGTTGCCCCTCAAAAAAACTGATTGAAGCAGGGGTGCTATATACCAATAATATACTTTCTATATAGTGCATTTAGGTAGTGCAGCATTTGTTTGCGGTTTTGCTGAGTTACCGCATCTACACAGAGTGACAAACGCTATTGGGAACCAATAATTTCTACTGGTGTGATTTACCAGTTTCCCTCCAAAAAAACTAATTGAAGCAGGGGTGTTATATACCAATAATATCCTTTCTATATAGTGCATTTGGTTAGTGCAGCATTTGTTGGCGGTTTTGCTGCATTACCGCAGCTACACAGAGTGAAAAACGCTATTGGAAAAAATAATTTCTACTGGTGTGATTTACTAGTTGCCCTCCAAAAAAACTGATTGAGGCCGGGGTGTGATATACCTTCTTCTACAAATACTCTTCTATAGAGACTTTTGTCACAGGGTCATTTTGAAAATGACAGGCATAGGAAGAGAAAAGCCATTCTGCAGGGGTGGTAGGGGTCGGGCAGGTGCACCAGGTCGGAGCCTAAGTGGGAAGTTGTAGAAGGTGCGTGCCCACCACCACCACCATATCCCCTCCGCTCGAGTCAGAGGAATTATTTTCCCATCCATTACAAGACCTTACAGATGTGCAGCCATTCTTGGCATCGGATCAGTAGAGGATTTATCAACGGTCACAACCTAGCAGTCTGACGACAGTACCCAGATCAGCCCACGGAGGGTGGTCCCCGCTGTTGCTGCCTACTCCGAGATCTTTAATGTCAGTAGTGGCGAAGCTGACGAATCCAATGATGACGTGTCGATGGACATCACGTGGGTTCCCACTGGAGAGGAAGAGGAGGGGAGTTCAGAGGGAGAGACGAAGCAGCAGATAGGGAGGAGAAGCAGGCAGAACTCGCAGAGCACAGGAGGCAAAAAGCAGACTGCTAATGTATCTGGAACGAGCCATCCACCATGCACGGTCACATCTAGCGCTCCCAGGATGCCGGCACATGGCTCCACAGTGTGGGCTTTTTTTTAACGTGTCCGCTGCTGACAATAGTGTTGCCATCTGCAGCCTGTGCTGTCAATGCATAAGTCACGGTAAGCCCAACACTCACCTAGGGATGACCGCCTTAAGAAGGCACCTGGCCTCCCATCATCGAGCCTAGTGGGAGCAACACCATGAGAACCCACAAAGCCACACTCCAGGCGCTCCCTGTCCTGCCTCTTCTTCTTCTCCTCTCTGCTCCCAGTTGTCCTCCACTCCACCTTCCACCGTGCTGTTGTCGCGTTCATATGGCAAAAGGCAGGCTTCCTCGCCCCAAATGTTCATGCGAAAAAAAATGATGACACCAGATAACCCAACGGCTGACCGCTGGCTTGTCGGAACTCCTAGCCTGCCAACTACTGCAATATAAACTGGTGGACTCGGAGGTCTTTAGAAAATTTGTGGTCATGGCACACCGCAATGGAAGGTCCCCGGAAGGAATATTTCTCCCAGAAGGGCATCCCAGATCTATATGGCCACGTTCAGCGGCAAGTGAATGTATCTCTGGCACACAGTGCCAAGATACATCTGAACACAGACACGTGGTCTAGCAAACACGGGCAGGGAAGGTACTTAACTTTTACTGTCCACTGGGTGAACCTTCTGACAACCGTAAAGCATGCAACCCATGGCATTTGTGTAGATTTGGTGTTACTGCCACGGATTGCATGGAGGCCTGCCTCTTCTTCTCCTCCTCCTACTCTATCCTCCCTCTCCTCCTCGGCTGACTCCTCCGTTTCTGCTGCTACCATCTCTTCCGCTGCGCCCACCAAGCTCCCCAGAACCTATTCGGCGTGCCACGTGAGATGTTGCCATGCTGTGCTGCGTCTGTGGTGCCTGGAAGCTAAGAGCCACACCGGTCCTGCACTCCTTTCAGATTTGCCGTCACAGGCCAATCAGTGGCAAACCCCGCTCAATTTGACAGTTGGCAACGTGGTGTGCAACAATCTGCAGAGCGTGATGAAACAGGGCAAAATGACACATGTGCAGTGCATGGCACATGCCCAGGCCAGGAAAATCTCTGGCCATTTTAGAAGATATTACACGGCCATGGCTTGCCTTGCTGACATTTAGAGGCAACACCACCTGCCTGTCAGACTGATTTGTGACTGCCCGACGCAATGGAACTCCACCTTGAATATGCTTGATCGGCTGCTCCAGCAGAAATGTGCAGTTAATGACTACATGTACGAACTCTGCGGCAGGACAGGTTCTGGGAGCTTGTTTTTTTTTTCACCGCGCCAGTGGCTGCTTATGTGCGACGCATGCAGACTTCTGCGGCCATTTGATGAGATCACAAAACTGGTCAGTTGCAGCCATGGCGCCATCAGTGACATCGTACCTTGCGCCTTCTTTCTGGAGCGTGCATTACATCGTGTCATTGATCAAGCCGTTGAAAAGCAGGAGCCGGAATATGAGGAAGTCTCAATGCTGGATGAATTCCATGGGGGGGCTACTCCATCTTAGACAAGTCAACAACAGGAGTCTGAAGAGGAGTCAGAGGAGGAAGGTGCCGGGGCGGAGTAGGAGCAAGAAGAGCATACTTTAAACTTTTCTTTAAAACCCTGGTGTTGTCCGTGGCTGGGGGGAGTAGAACGAGGATGACATTATCCTGGATGACGAGCAGGAGTCAGGCCACTCCACTGCTTCCAGTTTAGTGCAAATGGGGGCCTTCATGCTCCAGTGTTTTTAAGAGGGACCCCAGTATAAAAAGCATAAAAGGCAAGGACCAGTACTGGGTGGCAACGTACTTAGACCCCCGGTGCAAACACAAAATGGCGGAAATGTTACCACCATTACAGAGGACTGTCAGAATGCAGAACTTCCAGGCCTTGCTTCGAGAAATGCTGCATTCAGCTTTTGGCAGAGGAATTTCCACTCATAGAGAAACAGCTGTGGGTACCAATTCAACAGCGCATGTAAGAAGAGGGTGGTTTGAAGATGTGTTGGTCCCTTCGGATATGAGATCATTCTTGCAGCCAACCCATCTACAGCCGTCCTTCAGATCCAGCCTCAGGGAACGCCTAGACCAACAGGTGTTTGACTGCATCGGGTTACCGGCCGATGTGGACGCTCTGAGAAGTGATGAACCCCTGGACTACTGGGTGTGCAGGCTAGACCTGTGGCCAGAGCTGGCACAATTTCCATGGAACTGTTGGCTTGCCCCTCGTCCAGTGTCCTGTCCAAAAGGACTTTCAGCGCAGCAGGGGGGATCGTGACCTATAAGCGCACCCACCTAGCTCTTGACAGTGTGGACTACCTCACATTTCGAAAAATGAATGAGGCATGGATCTCGGAGGAATTCAACACATGTAACGAGTCGACCACGTTTGATTGAATTTCCTCATTACATCCCACAAATATCCGCCACCACCCAGAACAAATCATGGTCCCTGTCTGAGGTAAATACAGCGGCATAAAAGGCCTTTTATGTCCGTTGAATGCTTAATTTTTGGGGCCTGTACTGGCCGACATTTACATTTTTATCCTTTGACTGCCTAATGTACCTCCAGGCACAGAATCCAAAGTTCTTTGCTGTCAGGTGAATGCCTATTTCCTAATTTATGGGGCCTGTACTGGCCGACAGTTAAATTTTTAATCTCTAGCCACATAATCACACCCTTGTCTCACTCCTCTGCCTCTCATTATGGTGGCGTATGAACCGCATTCACCATAGGCACCTTCTAATGTCACATGGTCATGTGATTGTGCCCCCCCACCCTGTACTGTGCCCCTCACCCCATACTGTGCCCCCTTATATCCTGTATTGTGCCATCTTACCACAGCCTGTGCAGTGCCCCTAGTCATTCTCTGTACTGTGCTCTCTTATACTCTTTTATCCGGTCACAGTATGGCGGTGTTATCCGGTCACTGTACAGAGGTGTTATCAGGTCAATGTATGGCGGTGGTATTTAATATCTGGATGGCCGTAACTGTATCCTTTCCCTTCCCACGCCATCCTTTTTTAGACTTGGCAAGAGTGGTAAAAATATGCAGATTGCGATGCTAAGTACCTTTGCGCCACAATCTGTTTCAGACAGTACATGGCGGCCTCCTCTCTCCGCCACACTGCTCCGATGTGTACTGGTGCTTATTCTGATACTAGGGCTGGGTTCACATCCTATTTTTGCCATCCATTTAATGCATACAAAAAATGCATGCGTTAACAGATGCCTCAGACTGATGCCGTACAGTGGCTTCCGTTCACCATACAGTTCCATGGTAGAAAAATAAATTACGTTAACGTATGCATTTTTTTTTATGGACTCTGCAGGATAAAATAACGTGGAGTGCTGCACATTTGTATACAACAAACTATTAGGAAATAAAAAATTTCTAGTCTCCAGCAGTATACATTTTTGAGAGTTTCCCTTTAAGACGCATAAAAATGGCCCCTGATTAAAATACATATTTTTTGTGGGAATTTTTGCCAATGATCCCCCTCTGGTTTATCACTGTCCATGTTGTGGGACTATTTGTGTACTTCTAGTAGGTGTTTGCTGGCTGCAAATATGACCTGATGGTTTTTCAGGTTCGCCTGCCATTAAAGTGAATAGGGCCCGCTGCATACTTGCGGTTCGCAAACATTTGATCGCCGATGTTAGTCCATCACTACATGTCACCTTGCCACTCATTTTTATCACCATGCTGCTGCTGATGCTGCTTAAAAGGCCTTAAACTGATCACCAGGCCCACAATTTAATTAAGGTTTTGGAATCGATAAAACCCAACTTGGCTTTGAGGGCTACATCAGTGGCATAGCTAGAAATGACTGGGCCCCACAGCAATTTTTTTAATGGGGCTCCACCCCACAGTAATTTTTTAGCGAGCCCTTCCTTTCATGCCACCCCCATTCCTGTGTCTGGTAAAGATCGCTCTCTCGGACCAGGGCCGGCAGCTGTTCCATCCGTTTTCTACACTGTCTATACTGTCACTGTGTACAATTTAATTGTGTAATACTGTTGAGGGGGCCCTGACCAAATCCTTTAGTCCTCCTCCTCCTGGATGGGCCCCCTCTGGGTCAGTGCCCCAAAGCTGCAGCTTCTCCTATAGCTACGCCCCTGGTCTGCATTAATCTGCAGGTGACCGTGATACAGCTCCACAGATTTGCTTCCATCTGCATCTTTCAAAACAATCTGTGGCCTCAGTCTTTTATCCAGACTCTGTCATTGTTTTTTGACAAAGGCTCACAGTAGCCGAAACGCACGCGTCACTTATCATTTGTATGTGACCATTAAATCTATTTGAAATTATTACTGAAGCGAGTGCTGGTCCTTACTATACCATTATCTGTGGATCTTCCTCCCGGGACGTGCGCACCGCACCGCTGAAAGCAGAAGTGCCGCTTGTATCTTCTCTTGGATCTGTCATTGTGTCACTATGTGGCTTCCTCATGCTCCCATCTCCACACCATGTCACCTTGCCACTCATTTTTTTTGTATTTTTTATTTTTATTTATTTTTTTATTGTAATTTTCAGTAGAAAACATAGGGAAATAACAGGTACCAAGGAGTTGGCACGCAGGCCAGACTAATATAATGAATAGTACATTGTAAGTATGGAACTGAATGCAGAGTTAATACAATGATGTTACATCTTGAGGACAAATCAATATACATCAGACTTGGAACGAGGCATACAGAAACAGAACCCTGAGGTGGCTGTACATCTAAAGGTAGTAGTATTGGTATACATCGGTGTAGGTTAGAAGGACTTAATGGTTTAGGATAGGGGTTAATTTCAGGTTGCATAATCCATTGCCAGCAAGGGATAACAAGAGTGTGGTAACTCCAACACCATCAACTGACTGAGGCCGAAGGAAGGGTGGGTATAATATTTCAATGATGGACTTAGGCAAGGCTGCTGTTATCTAGGAAACTGTTTGAGAAGGGGGAGGATCCGTTGTGTCTCTGGGAGCCCTGTATGATGACCAAAGGGACCATTTTTTAAGGAAAGCAATATGTGTTTGCATCTCCCAAGATGACAGCTCCTCAAATCTATAGAGTTGGTCCATTTTATGGATCAGTTGTTCCAGAGATGGTACTAGGGGCTGCAGCCAGTATTTGGGGAGTAAGAGGTGGGCAGCTATTAGAATCTAATAACTGGACCACAAAGTTAACAAGGCGACACTAATTTATTAGTAGCGGTATATAGATATATACAGACAATAGTCACCATACATAAATAAATGGTATACCCTAAACAGAACTAGACCTCTAAAAATATAAAACAAGTAATAAAACACTAATAAAACACTAGTTAATATAATACTATTCAAACCAATATCAGTCCACTGATATAGCTGGTGGGTGCTAGGTTGCAAGGGCTCGTATCCCAATCAAATATAGGTAGTATCGGAAGTCTGAAGCAGACACACCAGACTGCTAGTTGTGATCAGTTGACTACAGCAGTGACTGATATATTGAATATCCGTAGAGTGCAGATAATCCAAGGTGCACAAGTGGTAAAGGTAAAAAGTGATACAAAAGAAAATATAATACTAGTGGATAGAATATACTAATGGAAAAAATTGAAAATATAGTGATAATGGTGTCTTGAACCAATCTTTTAAAACGCTGGTAGTGCAAATATGTGCAATATACGTAGATATAACAGTGTCCAAGTGCTTCGAATATTCAGTATCAGTATAGCTGGGTTAGTAATACTGGTGGACAGTCCGTCTCACCAATTCAGTCTTTCTGCTGTAGTGTAGCAGATCTCCTGCAAGTTGACTTTGTTTCACAATGTTGCAATCCACATAGTTACTCGAGGTATATTCAATTACTATCCCATAAGTTTATAAATTCAATAGTGCCACTTCGGTATAGATGCGGTTGAATTAAGTAACAGGCAATGGAGTTAAGGCAGTGTTGGTTTGCTACTCACATTTGGTCCTGTTGTTCACACCGTGGCGTCCCACGTAGTGTAAGTTCGAGGTGGACTACACAGCAACTTCATCTAACAGTAAGGCAGCCTTATACTCACTACCAAAAGGTAAGCTTACCTCGAACTTACACTACGTGGGATGCCACGGTGTGAACAACAGGACCAAATGTGAGTAGCAAACCAACACTGCCTTAACTCTATTGACTGTTACTTAATTCAACCGCATCTATACCGCACTGGCACTATTGAATTTATAAACTTATGGGATAGTAATTGAATATACCTTGAGTAACTATGTGGATTGCAACATTGTGACACAAAGTCAACTTGCAGGAGATCCGCTACACTACAGCAGAAAGACTGAATTGATGAGACGAGCTGTCCACCAGTATTACTAACCCAGCTATACTGATACTGAATATTCGAAGCACTTGAACACTGTTATATCTATGTATATTGCACATATTTGCACTACCAGCGTTGTAAAAGATTGGTTTAAGACACCATTATCACTATAATTTTTTCCATTTTTTCCATTAGTATATTCTATCCATTAGTATTATATTTTCTTTTATATCACTTTTTACCTTTACCACTTGTGCACCTTGGATTATCTGCACTCTACGGATATTCAATGTATCAGTCACTGCTGTAGTCAACTGATCACAACTAGCAGTCTGGTGTGTCTGCTTCAGACTTCAGATACTACCTATATTTGATTGGGATACGAGCCCTTGCAACCTAGCACCCACCAGCTATATCAGTGAACTGATATTGGTTTGAATAGTATTATATTAACTAGTGTTTTATTAGTGTTTTATTACTTGTTTTATATTTTTAGAGGTCTAGTTCTGTTTAGGGTATACCATTTATTTATGTATGGTGACTATTGTCTGTATATATCTATATACCGCTACTAATAAATTAGTGTCGCCTTGTTAACTTTGTGGTCCAGTTATAAGAGTGCCCATTCTTTTCTATACTACAATTTTCTCTTGGTGATCGGGGTACGACATCTGTTTGGTGCACCTTGCCATCTTGAGCCAGGGAAGAGCCGTCCTTTATCATATCTAGCTATTAGAATCTGTGTGAAAATGAAGGGTGGTTGGGTGTTGCCCATATTTTGGGGAGGGATAACAGGGCAAGCTGTGGGGAGGGTTGGATAAAGGTGGGCAAATCTTGTTTGCTAAAGAAAAGGTCTCAGTCCACCATTTATAGATGGGTGGGCAGGTCCACCATGTGTGAAGAAAAGTCCCTTTCTCCCGAAGGCACCTCCAGCAGGAGTCCGAAGCAGACTCAGAGTAAAGTGATGTCTTATCTGGCGTACTATACCATCTGGTAAGAATCTTGTAGCTATTTTCTGAATTCGGACACAACGGGAGGACCTGTGGGGGGACTGAAGGAGCTTATGTAGAAAGGTGAATGGGATTGTGATTTTTAAGTCTGTTTCCCATTGTCTCACGAAGGACGGTTTGGCTAGCATTGGTGGAAGACGTACCCTGCTATAAATTTGTGATATGAGCTTTTTGGGGTTAGTGAGTTGGGAGATTATTGATTCGAACCATACCAGAGGACGAAGAAGATCGCCCAAATTGACAAATTGTTTTAAATAGGCTCTAAGAAATGAGATTGAAAAGAGGTCCCAAGGGAGAGGGTTGACTAAGGTATTTGTGGTGTTTAAGTCTAACAAATCCCCTGGGGGTTGCATCAGCGAGACTATTGAGGTTGGGGAAGACATTAGTCCCTGAGAAGTCGACACTCTTAAGAATGAAGGGGCCGTGCCTAGTATGTCTTTAATAGTCAAGAGCGGAGAAGGGAAAGGTATAGAACAATGGGAGGTAGAGAGCCATTTCCAAGCTTCTAAAGTGGCTTTAACGATTGGGTAAAGGGAAAAAGGGCCAGGAAAAACTACCTGGCGCCCAAGCAGGAGTGCCCTGGCTGGACTTTTTAATATTTCTATTTCGATTTCAACTACTGTGGATTGTGGTGGAGGGCGTAGCCATGCCACAGCTCGAGAGAGAAGAATGGCTTTGCCATATAGTTCAGGGTCTGGAAGACCTATACCCCCTGCTTGTCTAGGTTTAGTGAGAAGAGAGTAGGAAAGTCTCGCTTTCCTCCCATTCCATATGAAGGTTCTGATTTTTTTTTTTATTGAAGTATAGTAATGCTTTGGGATGGGGATAGGGAGAACTTGTTGCAAGTAAGTAAGGCGGGGAAGTATCAGGGACGAGAGTAGGTTCTTGCGGCCAAACCATGACAATGTGGGGTTGGCCTGGGCTAAGTTGTCTATGGAGTCAAAGAGTGAGTTTCTTAGAGGGATATAGTTAAGGGAGAAGAGATCGGAGATTTTTGGGCTAATTTTAACTCCCAAATACGTGATAGTGGGAGAAGACCAATTGAAGGGGGAGCCTACCATTAATTGTTGTTTAGTCGAGTAGGGTATGTCCGAGCAGAGCACTAAGGATTTACTAGCATTAATTTTGAAATCTGAGATTGTGCTGAAAACATTAAGATGGGTCTGGATGCGGGGCAGAGAAACTTTTGGATTTACCGTCAACATGAGGACATCGTCGGCAAATGCCGCAATTTTTTGTTCCCTGCCTCCCAAACATAGACCCTCAATCTCCCGGTCTATCCTTATGGTAGAAAGGAGTGGCTCCATTGCCAAGATGAAGAAGAGTGGAGATAGGGGACAACCCTGGCGAGTCCCATTGCTTATAGTGAATGGAGAAGAAAGATTCCCGTTGACTAGGACCAGGGCTGTTGCCTGTTCATACATGGCAAAGGTTGCTTGTACATAGGAACCAGGAAGGCCAAACTTTGACAGCACTTGTTTTAGATAAGTCCAATTGACCCTATGGAATGCTTTCTCAGCATCAGTGCTGAGAAGGAGCAAGGGGGAAGAAGTTTGCTTGGCATGGCATAGAGTGTTGATCACTCTGGAAGTGTTGTCTTTCCCCTCTCTGTTGCATATAAAGCTGACCTGGTCCCCATGTACAAGGTTAGGGAGAAGAGCTGCTAGTCTGTTAGCTAGCATTTTGGCTAGGAGCTTGAGGTCTATGTTTAGGAGGGAAATGGGCCTATAATTAGCGCACTGCTTGGAATCCTTCCCCTCCTTGGGTATGAGTGTAATGTGGGCCGCTGTCATGTCTCTAGAAAGCGGGGTTCCACGCATTGTCTGATTACACACATCAAGTAGGTAAGGGAGGAGGAGTTCGTTGAATGTTTTGTAATATGAGATTGGAAGACCATCTGGGCCTGGACTCTTCCCTGATGGCATTTGGCGTAGTGCCTTACTCAGTTCAGTTAAGGTGAAAGGGGTTTCTAGTTTTGTTTTCTGTTCGGGGGAGATAGAGGGGACATTGAATGACTCTAAGAAGGCAGTGATAGTGGAAGCCCGTGTTTCAGGGGTTACAGTGGGGGTGAGATTATAAAGGTCATTATAAAAGGAGCGGAATTGGGCAGCTAACTGGTGAGCAGTGAAGATTGGTTTACCCTCATGTGAGGTCAGTTGATGGACATAGTTTGCGGACCTCCTCCCTTTAATACGGTTCATTAAGAATTTTGTAGCCTTATCTCCATGGGCGAAAAATTTGTGTTGCGAATTCATATAATACTTGGCCGCTTTAGTAAGTAAAAGAGTTTTAAGTTTCGCCCTGTGTTCCCACAATTCCTGTAGCCGAGATTCAGATGGGGCTTTTTTTTGTGGCTAGATTCGAGTCTCTGAATATTTTGGAGAACCTCGTCAATAGCTTTTTCCCTAATTTTTTTTGGTATGAACCAATATTGATAAATTGACCCCTGATGACAGGTTTGTGGGCATCCCATAAGATGTTAGCAGAGAGATCAGGGCACTTATTCAGGGAGAAATATTCTCTTATATGTTTGGAGACCAAGTCTCTTGTCTCCTGGTGACCCAAAAGGGACTCATTTAATCGCCAGTTGAAGCATTTGGGATTTTCACTGGGGGCTAGTACTGAGACAAAAATAGGGGAGTGGTCAGAGAGGTGCATGGAACCTATTGAGGACTCAATACACAGATGCAGGTGTTCCTTGGAGATAAACAAATAATCTATGCGGTGATAGGTACCATGCATTGGGGAGTAAAATGTGTAATCTGATGTATTAGGATGATGGGAGGGCCACACGTCAATCAGTTGAAGGTTCCAAAAAATATTCCTAATAGCTTTAAGGGATTTGCCGGAGTGGGTTGATTTGTGTGAAGAAATATCTATTTCAGGAAACATGGCTATATTTAAGTCTCCTCCTAAAATCACTATTCCCTCCCTAAAGGAGTCGATGGTTGGGAAAATGGTTGAGAACCATTGGGATTGGTTGGAGTTGGGGGCATATAAATTTATAAAGGTATAGACTTGTGGACCTATGGTGCCTTTAACTAAGATATACCTTCCATCGGGGTCTAATACTTGGTTTACAAATTTAAAGGGGATCTTCCTTTGTAATTCTATGCTGACCCCACCTGAGGCTGAGGTACTACCCCCACAGTGATACCAATTGGAATAGTGAGAAAATTGCATATTGGGGTAGTGGTTGAACCGAATGTGCGTCTCCTGGAGGAACACAACCCCCGCTCCTGCTTTTCTTAGAATGGTAAATATTTGACTCCGTTTACAGCCCCTTCTTCACAGAGCGATTTGATATGACACTTATTCGCCATGTTGTTGTAACATTATAAAGCCTCATGGATTATGTATCTTGTATCACAAATGTTTATTTGTCCCCATTGTATTCTGTTTGCGTAACGGAATTATTATAAAATTAATAAAAAGAAAATTGAAAAGAAAAGAAGGGGAGTGAAAGCCTTTAACATTGTAAGAAGCTAGATGTAGGTCTGCCATAATAGGAGTTAGGTGTGTAGTTACCTTGTAGCCATCGGTGTGTCCCCCAGGAGAGCGCACCCGCGGTGTGTGTTTCTGCCGTCTGGTGAATGATAGGAGCCATAGTGTTGAGAGTCTCACATTGTACTAGGGAGAAGAGAAGGTACCTTGGAGAAAAGAAAGGATAAAGAACAGGGACATAACAATTTAGAACATCAAAATAAAGAAAAACTTGCATATCAGGATATGCTTTAGACATGTGAGGGGAAAGTAGTCGGATGACCGAATAGGAGGTCGTATAACACCCTAAGGAGGGCTATAAGGTACAAGGCAAGAATGAGTCATGCCATAAATAAGATACAACTTTGGAATAATAAGAAGTTATGATCGACATGCGTCCATATATGTCAGACGTATATGCGTGAATATAAAATCGTGAATTATGGTCGAAAAGTCGCAGCATCGGACTAGCTATGGATCTTGACAAAGGCTTCTTGGAGTGAGTTGGTGGCCTCTTTTCTTGGACCGTGATGACTTTGGGGTCCGCTGAACTTCGAAAGGTGCCACTTTGGGGAGGTCTGGTAGGTCACCTAGATCTTGATAAAGTTCCAGTTTTCAATAGGCATATGGGCGACGTTCAAAATTTCGAAAACAGGCACAAGGTCAGAGTATGTTGTGATGTTGATCCGCTTGCCTTCATAGGAGAATGTTAATCCAAACGGGTAAGACCAGCGGTAAAGAACTTTATTGGACCAGAGCCAATCAGTCAGTGGCTTATGTGCTCTGCGCTTTTTTAGGGTAGAGGGAGCTAGGTCTTGGTAAATCTCCAGCCTGGAGTCCTCGTATGAGAGGTCTGGGTGCTTGCGTGCAGCTTCTAAGATGGCGGCCTTGACAGGGAAATTTAGGAACTTACATATAATGTCACGAGGCGGTTCAGACGGTTTGGGCTTGGGGCGTAGGGCTCTGTGAGCGCGTTCGATGTTAATTTCTTGTGCATAATCGGGACCCAGCAGGGAGCCGCATATGGTGAGTATGACTTTGGTTATTTCACCTGGTAGCACCGACTCTGGGTCCCCTCTGAACCTAAGGTTGTTCCGTCGCCCTCTATTTTCTTGGTCTTCAAGGGCATTATGAAGCTCGTTGAGATGTGTAGTGCAGCGGCAGAGGGAGGCCGATACCGCAGATTGGTGATTCAGGGTTGCGATTTGGTGGGATTCCAGGGTTTCCACCCGTTCCCCGACATGTCTCACCTCCTGTCTGCAGGCTGAGATTTCAGCTAAGATAGGTTCCAGAACTCTGTTAAGGGCTCTATAGAAGTACTTCCTCGTGAGCGGTAAGTGAGAGCCGGTTTGGCGATCTTCCGAATCGTTGTCTCCCTCGGAATGAGCAGGGGTGCGCTTCAGGGCCTTGGGTTGCTGGGCCGGCGCCATTTTATATTCTCTTTGTGCGATCGTTGCGGCTGCCTTTTTGAGAAATTTCTTTATGTCACCACTGGGAACTTGACCTTTGAGGGTTGCAGGTTGTTCTCCTTGTTTGGGGTTCCCGATTTTCACCATTCTCGCCAGTGTATGCTAAATAAAGCTGGTGTTAGGGATGATCCTACAGACGGAGCAGAGAACTATGCATCCATCTCAGTCCGGCACTAGCTCTGCCCCCCACCTTGCCACTCATTTTTTATCACCATGCTGCTTAAAAGGCCTTAAACTGATCACCAGGCCCACAATCAAATTAGGGGTTCACACACAAAACCAAAGTAAGAAAAATCTATTTTATAGGAAAAATTGATTGAAAACATTCTTTCCTGTATATTTACTTGTATATAAAGTGCAAGTGCTGCCAAAAATTACAAGGAAGAGGCACTCCGATATGTATATCAGATAAAGGAGTGCCTCATTCACATTGAGTTGTGGGCCTGCAGATGAGCTGACCCTGTAAAAGATTTGAGTTGCAGGCCTGCAGGTGAGCTGACCCTGTAAAACATTTGATATGTGGGCCTGTAGGTGAGCTGACCCTGTAAAAGATTTGAATTGTGGGCCTGCAGGTGAGCTGACTCTGTAAAATTTTAGGTGCGGGCCTGCTGGTGAGCTGAGGTGGAACTGACAAACTCAACTTGATTTTGATGGCTGCATTAATCTGCAGGTGACTGTCATACAGCTCTACAGATTTGTTTTTATATATATATATATATATATATATATATATAGTATTTTATATATAGTATAATGTATTATTTTTAGAATAAACCATGCATGTATGGCATACTTATCTTTGGAATAAGACCACTTCATGTGGTACGTAGTCATGCACCCTGTACAATGTAATGTTGCTTTTGCGATATTTTAGAACACAATATGCTACTTTCCCCGAGATTATTATGTTTGCAACAATGTAAAAATCAACATAATGTGATCTTTCTTTACAACACAGTAGTATTTTGCTTCAAACAATCTGTCATTTCAAAAATCGCAATGTGATTTTTCCTGGCATCTGAGGCCAATTCTGTGTGTAACTAAATAATATAAAATCTGTCAGTAAAAATGTTTGGTTTGGTGTATTGTGAATGATCAAATGAAACTAGTTCAGAGTTTTCTTACCACTTCTGTTGCACTAAACAGTCTCAGCATAACCACTAATTTGTCTTAATTATTGTTCTTCATCTTTTGACCGTATGGGGTAGCAGAGCACATCTTTTGATGTAATATGCAATTAATTTGATGGATAGCTAATTGAGTCAGTATGGCATACCATATGTGTACTCACGACCTCTGTGTCAGTGGTCAGATTTAAGCTGCACACGATGAAAGATTTGAGCATATGCTGCCATGGAAAATGCAAGCCTGCTGACAATATTTTACAAAGTCATAAAGTCACAGCAACAATAAAGAGCCTAAACTAAAGATAAATTCTAACAAAGGAAGAGCCTAATGTGACAAGTAGTCAACAATCAAGAGAATCCAGCATTGTATCAACATCTCAAACAATGCAAAATAATTACCATTGTCATGAAAATTATCTATATGATTGTCCTTATTTTAAATATTTTCTGCCACAACTGCTGTGGATGTCAGAAAAATCTTCAAACAAGTATTGCAAAAGATAAATGGAGATCAATGGTGAATATGTTCATAAAATAAAATGTTCTACGCTTTCTTCCTATAAATGTACATTATAAATGAACAATATTAAATTTGCATATAGTTTAACCCCTGTGGCACCAAGCTTTACATGCACATCACAGGCAGCAGCACATTAATATATTGCAGATTCCATTTACCCCACAGTAATGGAGCAGGCAAAGAAGCATATCCTGTGCATGCAGAATACATATCTCTATTTGTAGGCATTTAACCCATTAGCTGCTGCTAAGAATTTGGACTGGAATTGATTCAATTGCACTGAAAAGGACATTCTGGCCTTTCTCTCTCACAATTCTCCTGGATCAAATCACACAAAATTCAGATTTAAAATTTTTTTAAATTTGGGTTAAATTCGGATTCTATAATAGAATCAATTCGCTCATTTCTAATAGTGACCATGTCAACTAAGTGGTATGTAGGGAAAGTAGCCTCAGAAAACCATAATGAATGATAACGGTTATAAGTAATCCATGTCTATAGCTCAATACACTGATAACACCTCATAACCATAATTTTCTGTGAGCTGTAAAATAATGATAATTACCAGCAAAATAATCTAGTGAAGTACTCCCAAAGTCAAAAAAAAAAAATCACAGACATCTATTTTGTTTCATGGACAGAGGAAAAGAGTCACCAATTTTTACGGACTGTCCAAAAAATGGTTGGTAACCTTGTCCAAGACCTGTTAACTCTACGTCAAGGTATAATAAGTGTTCTGTCAGAAAAGCACTGTCAGAGATAAATGATTGTAATATTATTACTGTTATTATTATTATTATTATTATTATTATTATTATTATTTTTATTTATTTTTTGCCACAGTATTTCAATGTATTATTGAAGAAATCACAGGCTCCAGATCCCTAGTTGAACTTACAAAAAAAAGGGAAAATTAAATTACGGTAATTGAAACAAAAAAGTTTTGATTTTAGAAGATTTTACCAGGTAATATTTGCATACAAAAGAGTTTTACGTATCCCAAAGTGGTGTTATTAAAATAAAAAGCTCACAAAAACACAGGCTCTCATATAACTACATCAATGGAAAAATAAAAGTTATAGAAATAGAAGCATTTTTTTATTTATTTTTTAATTAACAATTTTTACTGTTTTATATTTATCATAGCAAGGTACAAGATTGAAGACAAATTGCAACAACAGTACAAGTGACATAAAAGAAGGTAGCATATATAATCAAGAAATCATCACAAGTTTTTGTAACAGGCGGGCGATTTGGCCCAACATTGACAGGTATTAGCTATTAATAGGCTTAAGTAGGTTTCTGTTTAAACAGAATGACACGGATAACAGGGCATATTTCCTGAGATTAAATAAAATAAAGTAAAATAAAATAAAATAAAAATAAAAATAAATGTGGGGGAGGAGCTATGTGAGGCTACCAGGTTTTACCCAAGAGAATACGAGCAAACGATCATCTGCAAATGGGAACATATTGACATAATTTGTTATACAAATCCTCCATGGGAACCATATTTTCAGAAAAGAAGGTCTAGAGTGTGATTCCCAATGTGAGATTTCCTCCAATCTATATATCTGGTCCACTTTATTGATCCAGTGGTCAATACTGGGGATGTCAGAAGAGAGCCAGTGCATGGGTAAGAGTAGTCTAGCCGCTGCTAGTAAGAGTGAGAAGAGGGATGTTTTATGTGGTCCCAAATTACCCATCCCCAGAGATATAAGAGCTAGTTCAGGTGTACAGGGGAGAGATGTCTGATAAATCTGGTTACAAAGTTGGAGTATCTTGTGCCATCAAGGCTTAATTAGGTCACAGGACCACCAGATGTGCATGAATGTGCCTTTCGATGTATGGCATCTCCAGCAAACATCAGAAGCTGTTGAGCTGTACATACAAGTTTTATCTGGGGTCTTGTACCAACGCATGAGAATTTTGTAGCTATTCTCCTGTATGCGTATACACCTGGACAGCCTGTGAGGAGAAGATAGAAGTTTAGTGATCTGGGATGACAGGTTACGCTGTACGTCACTTTCCCAAAGGCCTACAATCGCGGATTTAGGAGGGGAGGGAGGTGATTTCAGATGTCTGTATATTTTAGAAATGGTTTTAAGTGGATATATCCTACTACTCAGCATTGTCTCAAACCAGCAGGGTCCCCCTACCTGGGAGGTTTGTTTCGCCCAGAGAAGAGCCTCTGCTTTGAGGAAGCGCTGTAGTACTGGATTGCGAATCTGTGCATCCAATGGTGTGTATATTTCAGAGTCAGAGAGAACACAACCCTCCTTATCAATTAGTTGTGAGGTGGCAATTTCTGAATATCTTATGGATGTTGGGCAGCTCTCTTTTAGTTCTTTGGGTGCCAAGTCAATGATTTCTTTAATAAGTAGAAGGGGGGAAGGAAGCGAGGGACTTTCAGAGTTGGATGTGAACCACTTCCAGACCTTTAGGGTGTTGCGCGTGATAGGATTAGTAATCAGGCTATGTAGCGGGAGTGGCTTATTAGCCAGTATAAGGGCCCAAATAGGGAATGGGAGTAGAGCATTCTCTAACTTTGGACAAAATTTGTGACCAGGTTCTCTGATCAAGTCTATAACTCTGGATAATTGGATAGCATTCATATAGGTCTCAGGATCAGGGAGACCAATACCACCTGTAGCTCTAGACTTGGTCAACGTGTCAAAGGAGATGCGAGGACTTTTACCTTGCCAAATAAACTTGCGAATGCATTTATTAAGAGAGGTAAAATATGATTTAGGTATTTCTATAGGAAGAACCTGCATCAGGTAGGTGAGTTTCGGCATGATCAGAGAGATAAAAATGTTTTTTCTACCAAACCAGGAGAGATATTGAGAGTCTAGGGAGTTCATCTGGGTCTGTATAGACACTAAGAGGGGCATGTAGTTTAGTCGGAATAAGTCAGGTAAGTGTGGGGAAAGTTTGACCCCTAAGTAGGTTAATTGTTGGGTTTGCCAATTGAATGGGGAATTTTCTTTAAGGGAGGAGATACTAGCGGGAGAGAGGCCTATATGAAGGACCTGGGACTTTGAGGGGTTAATTTTGAAATTAGAAAGGGAACCAAAAAGACTAAGTGACGATAGGATCTTGGGCATGGATTTATGTGGATTGGTGGTGGTGATCAATAAGTCATCAGCAAATGCTGCTAACTTAAATTCTCGTGCACCTATTTTCAGACCACTAATATCACTATTTTGTCTAAGGGCTTGTAGAAGTATTCCATCACTAGTTCAAATAAAAGGGGTGAGAGGGGGCACCCCTGCCTCGTCCCATTTCTTATGGGAAAACAGGGGGATAGTATTCCATTGACCGACACGGACGCCGAGGAGCACGTGTACATTGCAAATACTGCATTGATATATGGCTCTGGGAACTGAAATTTTGACAGAGTCAATCTGATATATAGCCAGTCCACTCTGTCAAATGCTTTCTCGGCATCCGTGCCAATCAGGACCAAGGGGGTGCGTTTATGAGAAGCATAGAACAAGGAGTCTAATATTTTTGTGGTATTATCCTTCCCATCTCTCCCTTTTACGAAATCTACCTGGTCCGGATGGATTAGTTCAGGTAGGAAGCTCTGTAGCCTAGTAGCTAGCATCTTGGCTGTAAGTTTAAGGTCTACATTGAGAAGAGAAATTGGGCGATAATTGGAGCATAATGTAGGGTCTTTGCCTTTCTTGGGTTTTATTGTTATAGTAGCCCTAGTCATATCAGGTGAAAGTGGAATATTGGACATAGCTAAATTACAGACAGGGAGCAGATATGGTAGGAGTATGTTTTTGAAAGCATAAAAGTAGGATATAGGGAGACCATCCGGGCCAGGGCATTTATCTCTGGGGGTAGATTTAATGGCAGCTTCTAATTCCGAGACAGTGAAAGGTTTAGCTAAGAATTCCCACTGTATTGAGGTTAAGGCTGGGAGGTCAAGTGTGTCAAGAAAGGAGTTAATGTTGGTTTTTCTGGAAGTAGAAGGGTCAGGTAGGTCTGGGATTGGTAGATTATAAAGGGAATTATAAAATATCCTGAATTGATCAGCTATTTCCTCCACCTTGAACAAAAGGTTACCCTGCTGAGACCTAAGGGATTGAACATAGCGGGAACTTCTCCTTTGTTTAATACGGTTCATCACGTATCTGGAGGCTTTATTGCCATGGGCAAAAATTTTCTGCTGCACCGACAGAAAAAGTTTGGCTGAGCGCTCGTTTAAAAGGTTTTTTAATTGGGCTCTGAGAGAGGAAAGTTCCGCTAGTTGTAGATCTGACATGGATTGTTTGTGAGCTTTCTCTGCCATGTGGATCTTTGATAACAAGTCACTGAGTTTTTTCTCTGATTCTCTCTTCAGAAAGGAGCAGAGACCAATCAGCCTGCCTCTAATGTACGCTTTATGAGCGTCCCAAAGGGTTTGAGGAGAGAATATTTACCTTGATGGGAAATATTCCTCAAGGTAAGAGGAGATGAGAGCAGTGTGTTTTGCGTTGTTTAGGAGGGACTCGTTAAATCTCCAGTTGGTTTGTCTGTTAGTTTTCTGGTCTGAGTGGATTTCACAATAAATTGGGGCATGATCGGACAGGATAATATTTCCAATTTTTGGGAATAAGCAGAATTGCAGCTTTTCTTTCGGGATTAAAATATAGTCAATTCTACTATATGACTTGTTAGCAGGAGAATAGAAGGAATAATCAATCGCTTCGGGATTGTGGCAGCGCCAGACGTCTAAGACTCCCAGGTTATGAAATTTTGTGTGTAACAAACTGAGAGTTTTTGCCGATACTGGAGATTTTTTGGAAGAGATGTCTATTGAGGGATTTAAAGCTATATTGAAGTCACCTGCCATAATCAGAAAACCCTCTCTGTGTTTCTCTATAAGAGAGAGTACTGGGGTGAGCCAGCTGCTCTGGTCTACGTTTGGGGCGTATATGTTTGCAAAAGTAAAGATGGATTGCCCTACTTG
Source organism: Bufo bufo (assembly GCF_905171765.1). Taxonomy (NCBI): domain Eukaryota; kingdom Metazoa; phylum Chordata; class Amphibia; order Anura; family Bufonidae; genus Bufo; species Bufo bufo. The sequence goes on along the minus strand of NC_053393.1, from coordinate 103,827,837 downwards.
GCCTATGGGAATTAGGTACCGACCTTCCGTGTCTTGAACATGTGATTTATATTGAAAGGGAAGCCCCCTACCAAAGCCAATGCTAACTCCCCTTGAGGCCGCACCCCCAGCACCACAATGGTACCAGCTAGGAAATTTAGAGTGAGAAAGATTGGGATAATTCCCATGTTTGAAATGTGTCTCCTGCAAAAAGATCACTGAACATTTCTCTCTGTGCAAGAGAGAGAAAATCTGGGATCTCTTAGAAGGGGATCTCATCCCCTTGACATTGTATGAGACTAGTTTAAAATCCGCCATGTCTCTTCAGAGAGAGGGGGAAAGGTTCTAAATGTAATAGCAAAGAAAATCTGACCAACCAGGAGCAAAGTGGAGGAGGAAGCGCGGCCACGAGGGGAGCTCAAGAGCATCCAAGCATTCGGGGGGATCTCAGCTTGTGAGCCCTGAATCCGTGAGGACATCTGTCCACCCATTTGAGAGAGTATTGGGGTAGTCTCAGAGTACCTGTCAAAACAATAACAATTAGGAACATAAAATAAAACTGTGAATAAAGGCAAAGGATGAATAAACATCATCCAAACCAGGTAGGTCATATCAATCATGCCTTTCTGCTTAGGCATCATGTAGGGGGGAAAGGGTATAACACCCAAAAGCACTACCCTCTGTAGTGCCAATTATACTGGAATATTTTGGTATAGGTATTATTAGTAGAAGAGTCGGGGAATCTACAAGGTTATAAAGAAAACCCTTATAATTTTTTCCTCGGTATGAACCATGTAGGGAATAGGTGGTATGTGGGAGTGATCAGACTCATCAATTGGAGGAGAGGATAAAGTGGAGTATTAAAAGGTATAGGTGGGCAGCTTTAGGTGTCTCACACTGCTACCAAGGTATGGGAGGGTACATTTATACTGGAGATAGCTTGATCTTGATACTTAGCTATGTGACTGGTCTAACCTTACAACAGATGGGAAATTCAAGAAAGAGATCCCTACTGTTTCATCGTCATATACTGGGCAGAGAGCAAAGTATGATTCAAGAAAATGAAAGAAGAGTATAAGCCCGGCTCCCTACCCAGTATACAAGGAGTCATCACACAGTAAACAGTTTAACAATAACATAAAATCCGTACGTCCCATATGATGTTGTATGAAGTCCACCTAAACTTAGGAAGAGCATAACTCATTACTTTTCCACCATGGACAAACGCTTGGGAGTGGAGAAGGAGTTCCCCCTTCTGCTTCTTTGGGGCTTTGGGGTACTTAAAGATTCCCAGGGGGTCACCTGAGGGAGGTTAGGTAAGGAGCTCAAGTTTTGGGCAACGTCCCAGTTCTCAATAGGCAATGGGGTAATCTGAAGAAGGTCGTAGGCTTTATCCAGATCAGTAAAAGAGGAGATGGGAACGTGTCGACCGTCATGCAGGAAAGATAAGCCGAACGGGAATGTCCACCTGTAGATAATTCTGTGCTGTCGCAGCCATTCTGTGAGAGGTCTCAGGGCTTTGCGTTTCTTAAGAGTTGACTGCGCCAAGTCCTGGAATATGGTGATAGTGTTTTCCTCCCACTCAATGGAGCTAGAATTTCTAGCATTCGCCAGTATGGCTTCTTTTACAGGGAAGTGTAAAAATTTACATATTACATCTCTGGGGGGCTCATTTGCTTGTGGTTTAGGCCTGAGAGCTCTATGGGCTCTTTCAAGCAGTACCTTGTGTGCAGATTCAGGCCCCAGAATTTTCAGGCATATCTGAATTATTGTTTCGGGAATGTCCATGGCTGAGACAGTTTCCGGAATGCCTCTGAAGCGCAAATTTTTGCGCCTGCTCCTGTTCTCCTGATCCTCCATGGCTGTGTATAAGGAGTTAATGTGGCATTGAGCCAGGGACAGGTAAGATGAGACTTTTGACTGGTGCTGCAGGATCGCGGCCTGGGTTTCCTCTAAAGCCTCCACCCTCCGGCCTATGTGCTTGACGTCCTCTTTTATTGAGGAGATATCCAGGCTAAGGGGACCCAGGGCTTCTGCTAGGGCCTCCTTTAGGAAAGCTCTAGATATGGGCAAGCAGTCCGCATCGCTGGGATCATCCCCTACCTTGTCACCACCGGACGCTGCTGGTAGCTTGTGTGCTGAGCGTGGTGTGCCGGGCGCCATTTTGGATTCGCGGCTCACTTTTTAATATATCTCTCCATTTCCCCAGCTTGATTCTGGGAGCGATTGTTGCCCGATTGCTCTGTGGGCTTCCGGCCCCCGATTCTAACCATTGTGGGATCCAGTGGGCTTATAATATGGTGCTGTGAGGGTTATGCAGGCAGGAGAGCCGTCCTTCACACGTCGATTCACCTCAAGCGCAGGCTCCGCCCCCCAGAAGCGTTTTTTTTTTTTCGTATGAGTAAAATATAAAAAATTTATACAAAGTTGATAAGTATATAATTGTGACAACCTGTAAAATAAAGTGAATATGTCAGTCATAAAATTGTGCTTAAAAGTTTGTGAACCCTTCAGAATTTTCTAGATTTCTGGTCTTCTTAATAAATTTGATTTTCAACTACATCAGATTTTTACACAAGTCCAAAAAGTAGATAAAGATAACCAAATCAAATAAATTAGTCAAAAATAACGACATGGCAATTTGTTTATTGAGGAAAATTATCCAATATCACGTCTGTGAGTGGCAAAAGTATGTGAACTTTTAAGATTAACAGCTAAGTTGAAAGTGAAATTAGAGTCAGGTGTTTTCAATTAATGGGATGACAATAAGAGGTGACTGGATGGCCTGTTTTATTTGAAGAACAGGGATTTATCTAATTCGATTTTCACATGTTTGTGGTATTACTATCCTCGGAAGTGCTTAACAACAAAGATCACGTCAGTTTACAAAGATCACTCCAGTTTTAGGTCAAATTTATGCAGAAAAATTCTAAAGGATTCACAAACGTTCAAGCACTACCGATGGACGAACATCGGCTGGAATGTTTCACGAATGCACGTTCGCGATCAAATGTCCGTGAACCGTGCCTTCACGGCAGGCCCCATTCACTTTAAAGGTAGGCGAACCTGAAAAACTTTCAGGTCATATTTGCAGCCACCAAATACTTACTAGAAGTGCACAAATAGTCCCACAACATGGACAGTGACATACCAGAGGGGGATCAATGGCAAAAATTCCCACAAACATATGCATTTTAATCAGGGGCCATTTTTATGCGTCTTAAAGGGAAACTCTCAAATATTAGACATTCACCTGACAGAAAAGAACAAGTGATTATGTGGCTGGAGGTATATTAGACAGTCAATGCATAACAATTTTACTGTAGGCCAGTGGAGTACATGCGCCAAAAATTATGCATTCATCTGACAGAAAAGAACAAGTGATTATGTGGCTGGAGGTAAATTAGACGGTCAGTGGATAACAATTTTACTGCAAGCCAGTGGAGTACAGGCCCCAAACATTAGGCATTCACCTGACAGAAAAGAACAAGTGATTATGTGGATGGAGGTACATTAGGCGGTCAGTGAATAACAATTTTACTGTAGGCCAGTGCAGTATAGGCCCCAAAAATTATGCATTCACCGAACAGAAAAGAACAAGTGATTATGTGGCTGTAGGTACATTAGGCGGTCAGTGGATAACAATTTTACTTCAGGCCAGTGAAGTATAGGCCCCAAACAGACATTCACCGGACAGAAAAGAACAAGTGATTATGTAGCTGGAAGTATATTAGACGGACAGTGGATAGCAATTTTTACTGCAGGCCAGTGGAGTACAGGCCCTAAACATTAGGCATTCATGGGACAGAAAAGAACAAGTGATTATGTGGCTGGAGGTATATTAGGCGGTCAGTGGATAACAATTTTACTGCAGGCCAGTGGAGTATAGGCCCCAAACAGACATTCACCGGACAGAAAAGAACAAGTGATTATGTGGAAGGCTGACTGAGCCACTTAACCAACTCTGGTGCATCTTTTGACGTACTCGCAGGCAACTTCTCCAACTTCCCACTTAAGCTCCAGCCTAGTGCACCTGCCCGACCCCTACCACGTCTGCAGAACGGCCTGCCTCTTCCTGTCATTTTCAAAATGACCTTGTGCCAAAGTCCCAAGAGAAGAACAGTATTTTGTAGAAGCAGGTATATCGCACCCCTCAATCAGCATTTTGTGAAAGCTGGTATATCAAACCCCTCAATCAGTATTTTGTGGAAACAGGTATATAGAACACCTGAATCAATATTTGTTGGAAGCAGGTATATTGCACCCCTCAATCTTTATTTTGTGGAAGCAGGTATATCAAACAAAAAAATAACTGAAATAAGGCTACTTTCACACTAGCGTTCGGGTGTCCGCTCGTGAGCTCCGTTTGAAGGGGCTCACGAGCGGCCCCGAACGCATCCGTCTGGCCCTAATGCATTCTCAGTGGAGGCGGATCCACTGAGAATGCATCCGCCTGCCAGCGCTCAGCCTCCGCTCCACTCAGTGAGCGGACACCTGAACGCTGCTTGCAGCGTTCGGGTGTCCGCCTGGCCGTGCGGAGGCGAGCGGATCCGTCCAGACTTACAATGTAAGTCAATGGGGACGGATCCGCTTGAAGATGACACCATATGGCTCAATCTTCAAGCGGATCCGTTCCCCATTGACTTACAATGTAAAGTCTGAACGGATCCGCTCAGGCTACTTTCATACTTAGAAAATTTTCTAAGTAATAATGCAGACGGATCCGTTCTGAACGGATGCAAACGTCTGCATTATCGGAGCGGATCCATCTGATGAAACATCAGACGGATCCGCTCCGAACGCTAGTGTGAAAGTAGCCTAAAGTGGCCTAAAAGGAGCCATTTTGCACCTCAGTCAAGGTATCTCAGTGTGGCATGTGTTCCTATCTCTAGACTGTAAGTTGTATCTTAGCACCTCTCAGACTGTGTTCACACACCGTAGGTTGTCTAATGCTAGGAACCCATGCCACACTGAGATACCTTGACTGTGGTGCAAAAGGGCTCTGATGTGTTTCTGACAGGAATACATTGGCTAAAGTCTCAGTTCTTAACATCAGCTTGAGGGATTAGCCAGTGTTGTCAGTTGTATATCATTGTGGAGAACCTTTTGAAGTGATTTACGTATTTTTATATTTGCATCCACACATTATCCCATCTTGTGTAGGAGGCCATTGTGGTGCATGTGGTTCGCTGCCGACATCCTTCATTGTATCCATTTTTGCTGGGGATTGCCGTTAGCAACAGATCATATGCAGAGGAATTGCTTCCCCGGTTATAAACACGCCACAGTGTTTGGGGTTTTTGAGCATTTCCTCCCATTTAGGCCACTTTATTTCAGTTATTTTTCTTGATATGTTTAGAATGTGCCTTTGCGTACTGCTGGTAACATTCTGTTGCACCTGGTAGCCCATGTTATATGGCCTGTTATAGGTAGAGTTTACAGCCTTATTATCTCTCCCACTACATGAGTGATTTCACTATGGGGGTATGTGGGAGCTTGTCTGTAAGTTGTATCTTAGCACCTCTTAGACCGTGTTCACACACTGTAGGTAGTCTATTGGTAGGAACCCATGCCACACTGAAATACCTTGACGGTGGTGCAAAAGGCCTCCGATGTGTTCCTGACAGGAATACATTGGCTAAAGTGTCAGTTCTTAACATCAGCTTAAGGGATTAGCCAGTGTTGTCAGTTGCATATCATTGTGGTGCACCTTTTGCAGTGATTCAGGTATATCAACCCCCTTAATCAGTATTTTGTGGAAGCAGGTATATCGCACCCCTCAATCTGTATTTTGTGGAAGCCGGTGTATTGCAGGCCTCATTCAATATTTGGTGGAAGCAGGTATATCGCACCCCTCAATCAGTATTTTGTGGAAGAAGGTATATAGAATCCCTTAATCAGTATTTTGTAGAAGCTGGTATATCCCACCACTCAATCAGTATTTTGTGAAAACAGATATATAAATCACTTGAATCAATATTTCGTGGAAGCAGGTATATCGCACCCCTTAATCAGTATGTTGCGTAAGCTGTTGTATCGTAGGCCTCAATCTATATTTGGTGGTATCAGGTATATTGCACCCCTCAATCAGTATTTTGTGGAAGCAGGTATATAGAACCCCTAATCGTTATTTTGTAGAAGCATATATATCTCACCCCTCAATCAGTATTTTGTGGAAACAGGTATATAGAACACCTGAATCAATACTTGGTGGAATCAGGTATATCACACCACTCAATCAGTATTTTGTGGAAGCAGGTATATCAAACCCCTTAATAAGTATTTTGTGGAAGCAGGTATATTGCACCTCTCAATCTTTATTTTGTGAAATCAGGTATATCAAACCCCTTAATCAGTATTTTGTGGAGGCAGGTATATTGCTCCCCTCAATCAGTATTTTGTGTAAGCCGTTGCATTGTAGGCCTCAATCAATATTTGGTGGAAACAGGTATATCGCACCCATCAATCAGTATTTTGTGGAAGAAGGTATATAGAACCCCTTAATCAGTATTTTGTAGAAGCAGGTATATCCTACCACTCAATCAGTATTTTGTGGAAACAAATATATAAAACACCTCAATAAATATTTGGTGGAAGCAGGTATATTGCACCCCTCAATCAGTATTTTGTGGAAGCAGGTATATCGCACCCCTTAATCAGTATTTTGTGGAAGCTGGTATATCACACCCCTCAATCAGTATTTTGAGAAAGCTGTTGTATTGTAAGCCTCAATCAATATTTGGTGGAAACAGGTATATCGCACCCCTCAATCAATATTTGGTGGAAGCAGGTATATCAAACCCTTTAATCAGTATTTTGTTGAAGCAGGTCAGGTATATCGCACCCCTCAATCAGTATTTTGTGGATTCAGGTATATAATACCCCTTAATCAGTATTTTCTAAAAGCAGGTATACCGCTTGCCTCAATCAGTTTTATTGGGGGCAACAGGTATATCACACCCGATAACGCTTGTCCTTCTATATACCTGTGGTATCACAGCAGAACCGCACACAACTGCTGCAAAATACAAATGCACTATAAAATACTTTCTATGTTAGAAAGTATATTATGGGTATTTACTATTGTGTGTTTTGCCCTAAACAGAAAAAAAAAAATAATAAATGGTATTTCCCACCCCTCAATCAGTTTTTTGGGGGGCAACAGGTATATAACACCAGTTGCAATTAGTTATTCCAATAGCGTTTGTCCCTCTATATAGCTGCGGTATCACAGCAGAACCGCACACAACTGCTGCACAATACAAATGTACTATAATATGCTTTCTATGTTAGAAAGTATATTATATCACACTCCTCAGTATTTCACACCTATCGATAGCACACCTATTCCAGTCCAAGGACTTTTGTGGCCCTATTAGCTAGCATTTGGTGTCCCTAACAGTCTGTCCCTGCTCCACAAAGCAACCTCTCCCTACACTGGCAAAACACAGAATGTAAAATGGCTGCCAGATCAGGCTCTGTTATAGGGTGGGGGCGTGTCCATGTGCTGAAACGTCTCAATTGGCTGTCCTGTCCCACCTGATGGATGTGTCATGGGTCAAAGTTCGAAAGAATATGGCGCATGCGAACATCGCCATATGTTCGCATGTTCGGAGAATCGCGAACGAGCAAAGTTCGCCGCAAAACGACCATCGGGCGAACCGGAAGGCCATCTCTATCAAGCACCACTGTACATATACCAGAAGAAGAACAACTCATGAAAAATTAAGTTTATTCTGGCATCAGGGTACTTGGGATGTGGACAGAAATATTCAAAGGTGATCTATACTGCCTGGTAAATAGTGTACAATTCCCAAATTACCATGACACAATACAGATATCTGCTTATTTCCATTCCCAGTCAAAGAAAACAATAAACTATATATGCATCATGAAATGGTGCCATTGAAAAAAAAAAAAAAAAAACTCTTCTCTTATAAGCTAGCCATCATACATAATAGCTATAAGCAAAAAAAAGTTATAGATCTCAGAATGCAGTTATACAAATGTATTTAATATTTCACAAAGACCTTCAACAAACATCTGGAGCTGGTATTTTTATAGCAAAAAATGCATCACAAAATAATAGTGCAAAAAACAAAAAGGTGTGAAATAGTCTACTTCGCAGTGAGTTCGTGCATACAGCAGCTTTTGGAAACAAACTACAATTTTTAGGGTAGAGTTTTATTCTCTTTATTTAACCCCTTAGTGACCACACATATGCCTTTTTATAGTGGTCACTAAGGGGAATTAGGCTGGGCCGCCTTTTTACAGCAGCACAGTCTAAGGGCTGCATGGGTCCCCTGTGTAGCAGAGAGCAGGGGCTTGCCTCGACTCCTGCTCTAACAGCCTGCACTGGCAGGAGCATTGATACAGGCTGTTTAACCCCTTACATGCTGTATGCAATGGCTCCCGCCTCATGTGAGTGATGATAGAGGGAGTGGACTCCCTTCACATACCCAGTAAATGCAATCCCAGGATGTTGATGTGTGTATAGGCAGGCAGGGACCTGGTGTAGGCCCCAAGCCTGCCTTGAGTGTTTTCCAGCAGGCCGTGCCTCTCTGGTGCAACCTGCTGACGGTAAAATGCAATTCACTATAGGGGTAGTGAATTGTATTTTAGAAGCAATCAAAACAGTGCCTGTTATAGTCCCCTCGTGGGACTATTAAGTAAAAAAAAAAAAAAAAAAAACATTTTTAAAATCTAAAAAAAATCCAATAAAAAAATAAGCTTTTTTTCTATTGAAAAAATGCTTTTCAATGAAAAAAAAAATGAAAAGAATAAGATCTCCCCCACATGTTTGGTATCCCCACGTCTGCAACAACTAACACTACACAATTATCATGTAAGTTGTTCACTATGGAAAAAAAGCTAATTGCTATTTTATTCTTAGTCACCACCGAAAAAACAAGCAATCAAAAAGTGTCATTTACCACAAAATGATACTAATGAAAACTACAAGTCATCCTACATAAATCAAGTCCTCACACAACTCCATATAAAGAAAAGTAAAAAAAAAAAGTTATGGGCCTTGGGATGCTGCAAAGCAAAAAATGAACGCCACAAAATTAATAACTTAAAAACTCAATGTCAGTATTGCTGTTTTGTTCACATTTCCCTCCCAGAAACTGTTAATAAAATGTAATTACAAAGTTATGTGTACCCCAAAAAGTCATAACTAGAGTTGAGCGGACACCTGGATGTTCGGGTTCGACGGGTTCGGCCGAACTTCAGAAAAAAGTTTGAGTTCGGGACCCAAACTTGACCCGAACTTGACCCCGAACCCCATTTAAGTCAATGGGGACCCGAACATTTGAGCACTATAATGACTGTAAAAATGTCATGGAAAGGGCTAGAGGACTGCAAATGGCATTAAAATGTGGTTAAGGCCCCTTTCACACGGGCGAGTATTCCGCGCGGATGCGATGCGTCAGTTGAATGCATTGCACCCGCACTGAATACCGACCCATTCATTTCTATCACTTGTGAGTTGCGTGAAAATCGCAGCATGCTCTATATTCTGCGTTTTTCACGCATGCCCCATAGAAGTGAATGGGGTTGTGTGAAAATCGCAAGCATCTGCAAGCAAGTGCGGATGCGGTGCGATTTTCACGCACGGTTGCTAGGAGACGATCGGGATGGAGACCCGATCATTATTATTTTCCCTTATAACATGGTTATAAGGGAAAATAATAGCATTCTGAATACAGAATGCATAGTAAAATAGCGCTGGAGGGGTTGAAAAAAAAAAATAAAATAATTTAACTCACCTTAATCCACTTGCTGGCACTGCCGGCATCTCGTCTGTCTCCTTCTTTGCTGAACAGGACCTGTGGTGAGCATTCATTCCAGGACCTGTGGTGACGTCACTCCGGTCATCACATGATCCATCACATGATCTTTTACCATGGTGATGGGTCACCTATGTAGAGGTGCCCCAGTGACATCCACCATCCATTTGGATATCTTTTCTATCAACTTTCGATGATCTTTTCTGAGCCTACCATGTTGATCACGGTTATCGGCGAATTAGGGTTCCACGCCGGAGAGGGAGCATGAGAAAAAGAGACCAAATTTAAGGGAGATACATTTATAAAAAATTTGGGGGATAGAGCGGAAATGTGGGAAAACTCTAGAGGCGCAAATGTGAGACATATTACAGAAGCCCAAATGTGGGCCAAAAGAGAGAGCGGAAATGTGGGAAAAGCTGTTAAAGCGCAAATGTGGGACAAATTACAGAAGCCCAAATGTGGTCCAAAAGAGTAAAGCGGAAATATGGGAAAAGTTATTGAGGCGCAAATGTTGGCCAAAAAGGTAAGGCTGAAATGTGGGTCAAATTATTGAAGCACAAATGTGGTACAACTTGTTAAAGTTTAAGCTTTGAATCAAAGGAGGTGGCGCGCATCAATTAAAGAAGCATTTCAGAAATTGTATTCCCTGTCACCTATGCAGAGCAGGGGTTTATTCACGTCTAAAATTGTATAATGTCAAGCTAAGAATGTAACAGAAAAAATACAGAAATGTATTAACCTGTCTACTTAGTAGAGCAGGGGTCTATGACAGAAAAAAATTGTTTGTCACCCAAAAATGTAAAATAAAAATTATTGAAATTTACTAAGCTGTCAACTAGGTAGAGGAGGGGTATATTACACCCAAAAATTTGTGAATTTCACCTAAAAATGTAAGCCAATTTTTTTTTTACCAGTCTACTCGGTATGGAAGTGGTACATCACACCCAAAAATTGATGAATTTCACCAGAAAATGTAACTGACAATTTTTTTTTTTCTTCGGTCTACTAGGTATAGCAGTGTTACTTCACACCCAAAAATAGTTGGATTTAAACTGAAAATGTAACTGACAATTTTAATTTTTTTGGTCTACTAGGTATAGCAGTGGTACATCACACCCAAAAATTGGTGAATTTCAGCGGAAAATGTAACTGACAATTTTTTTTTTTAACCTGTCTACTAGGTATAGCAGTGGTACTTCACACCCAAAAATTGGTAAATTTCACCGGAAAATGTAATTGACAATTATTATTTTTTCCGGTCTACTAGGTATAGCAGTGGTACAGTACATCACACCCAAAAATTGGTGAATTTCACCGGAAAATGTAACTGATAATTTTTATTATTATTTTTTTACCTGTCTACTAGGTATAGCAGTGGTACATCACACCCAAAAATTGGTGAATTTCACCAGAAAATGTAACTGACAAAGTAGTGAAATGACAAAATAAAATACGTACAAATAAAAAAAAAAGAGATTTATGTGGTGAAGTTCCATATGGAGTAGGAGTTTGAGGAGGCGGTGGACGTAGTCGTGTAGGTGGAAGCGGTGGTGGCGGAGGACGAGGTAGCCAACAAAGGTTTTTGGTTTTAATTTAAATTTTTTAAATTAGGGTACACTCCAAAAGAGTGTGAAATATCCAAAATACAAAAATGAGCAATTGCGCTGCAGTATAACAATGGCTGGTTATTGCCCGTATACATGTCTATTCTGCACAAGGTACGGACAAGTCCTGTGAGATCCATGCCTGGTTCATTTTTATGAATGTGAGCTTGTCCACATTGGCTGTGGACAGGCGACTGCGCTTGTCTGTGATGACACCCCATGCCGTGCTAAACACACGTTCAGATAATACACTGGCTGCAGGGCAGGCCAGAACCTCCAAAGCGTAAAAGGCAAGCTCAGGCCATGTGCCCAATTTGGAGACCCAGAAGTTGAAGGGGGCAGATCCGTCATTCAGTACTTGTAGGCATGTGCACACATACTGCTCCACCATGTTGTTGAAATGCTGCCTCCTGCTAAGACGTTCCATATCAGCTGGTGGTGCTGGTTGTTGTGGCGTGCTGACAAAGCTTTTACACATTTCGGCCATGATAACCCTGCCTTCTGAGGTGCTGGTCTGCTCTTGTACTCGCGCATCTTACGATCACGATCAAGTGACGGAATTAAGGTATGTTGTCCTTGTAACGGGGGTCCCGTAGCGTGGCCACCCAGTAATCAGCACAAGTTAGAATGTGGGCAACTCGGCGGTCGTTGCGGAGACATTGCAGTATGTAATCGCTCATGTGTGCCAGGCTGCCCAGAGGCAACGAAAAGCTGTCCTCTGTGGGAGGTGTATGGTCTGTGTCCTCTCTATCCCCTTAGCCAAGCACCAGTGATGGCCATGAGCTGGTCTGGGTGCCACCCTGCTGTGAACATGAATCCTCCTCCTCCATCTCCTCCTCCTCATCCTCCACCTTGTCATCCTCCAGAACTGTGCCCTGGCTGGACAATTGTGTACCTGGCGTTTGTGGGTGCAGGAACCCACCCTTGGAGCCACTTGGGAATGACTGGCCGGCAACCCTACAAAATGATCCCTCTTCCTCCTCATCCTCCTGTGCCACATCCTCTTCCATCTTCATCAGCAGCATTTTTTCAAGGAGGCATAGAAGTGGGTTAGTTACGCTGAGAACGGAGTTATCAGCACTGGCCATGTTGGTGGAGTACTCGAAACAGCGCAACAAGGAACACAGGTCTCGCATGGAGGCCCAGTCATTGGTGGTGAAGTGGTGCTGTTCCGCCGAGTGACTCACCTGTGCGTGCTGCAGCTGAAACTCCACTATCGCCTGCTGCTGCTCGCACAGTCTGGCCAGCATGTGCAAGGTGGAGTTCCATCTTGTGGGCATGTCGCATATGAGGCGGTGAGCGGGAAGGCCGAAGTTACGCTGCAGCGCTGACAGGCGAGCAGCAGCAGTGTGAGAATGCCAAAAGCGCGCACAGACAGCCCGCACTTTATGCAGCAGCTCTGACATATCGGGGTAATTTTTAAGGAATCTCAGCACCTCCAAATTCAGCACATGCGCAAGGCAAGGGATGTGCGTTAAACCGGCTTGTCCCAGAGCTGCTACGAGATTTTGCCCATTATCGCACACTACCAGTCTTGAGGCTCACTGGCACCAACCGCTCATCGGTCTCTTCCAAAGAGATAAGTTTTAAAACTGCCTGCTGTCGTTTACCCCAGGCTGTGCTGAAGTTGGTGTTGAAGGTGTTACGCTGACCGGATGAGGAGCTGGTAGAGGATGAGGAAGCAGAGTAGGAGGAGGAAGCAACAGGAGGGAAACTGAAGCACCCTGCAATCCTCAGTGGTGGAAGAACATGCACCAAACTGCTATCCGCCTCAGGCTCAGCCGCCACTGCATTTACCCAGTGTGCTACTATGCAGATATAACGTCCCTGACCATGCTTACTGGTCCACATATCCGTAGTGAGATACACCTTGCCACAGATGGCGTTGCGCATTGCACACCTGATTTTGTCCCTGTAACGGACCGCTTCTGCAGACAAGGGGTTGAAATCCGTTTAGGCGATAAGCCCCTTTCTGAGAGACAGGCACAGCTACATCCCGAACTGGATACAAAATAGCACTCCAAACGGGAACCTCACGAATAGCTGCTAGCAGACGAACAGGGATCTTACACTTCTGGCAATCGGTCCTCTAACAGCATACAGTGAATCCCCCCAATAACGAGACAAGGCTCCGTGTTGAGGGTCAAGCAGTGGTCTGACTGTACTTCACGTACAGCCTCTTTTATTCATAAACCACAAACATAGTACTGCCCACAGGGGTTTGAAATACAACCAATCAGTAATTTACAACACATACAATGTAACTACAGCAACCAATCGTTCACGCCCCCAGAGGACCAGAATGAAGACTGTGACATAGGACAAATACAACATGTCCCCACAATGCATCATGGTCTCCTCCTCTCTGTCCCGGAGACAACCTGAGGAGCAATCCAATTATCTCTGAGGACAAAGGGAGATCGCCAATACACATGTGAGGACAACAGAACAGACATCACCATTTAAACACACAATGGGACAATGGCACAATAGAAACACACCCAGCATTTCCCTCCCAAGCTGACAAGTTACACTTATTATAAATTGTTACAACTTTGTGAGTTTACATTGGCCATACATATATCTAAAATCAATTTAAACAGTATAACTTTGGGACAAACCTATCCAAAATTCACTTGAATAGGTTCAGGGGTTTAAAAGTTAGTATATGGCCCATAATCCAGGGGCAAGAGGCCAGCAGCCAGTCCTCTCCAAAACCCAGTGGCGAGGTTGGTTTTTCCACACATCTCCCCCCCCAGGGAAGACTAACCAGATACCTGACCTCACGCCGGTCGGTACCTGAGTTAGTCTGGCAGCCCACCCACAACCCAATACTGGACCTGTTGAATTTAGTAGCCTGTCTCTGTCCAGTGAGTCCACCAAGGTTATGTTGGAAGCTGGTACTCCCAGTCTCTGTGTTGCTCCCTGGCTTGGAGTGGAGGTTGCTTTGTGGGCAGGGATCAGCGGTACTCTGCCCTGGTGCCAGCGCTACCACGGAAGAAGCCTGGTTGGAGCCTGGTTGTTGGAGGGGGAGACCGACTGTCTCTACCCCCTGTGCTGTAAGTGCAGAGACCACGGTCCCATCTGCACTGTTGTGGGGCTTACTGTCTACCCCTGGTGCGTTAGGCTGCCACTGGGGAGAGGGGGTAACGAGCTCCTCTCCCATACATACTTCCAGCCGCTGGGGAGGGCGACCGACCGTCTCCGCTCCCAATACAGTGTCCTGCTGCTGGGGAAAGGAGACTGGGCTCTCTATTCCCTGCTGGACACTCTGCCGCTGGGGGACAGGACCGACTGTCTCTGCCCCCTGTAACTCCGCCTGCCGCTGGGGAAAGGAGACTGGGCTCCCAATCCCCAATAATTCATACGGCCGCTGGGGAGTGGAGACTGGGCTCCCAATTCCCAAAAAATCATGCTGCTGCTGGCGGGCAGGAACAACTACCTCTGCCCCCTGTAACTCAGCCTGCCGCTGAGGAGGGAGGACGCTGCTCTCCTCTCCCTGCATTTCACACTGCCTTCCCGGCATATCACTCTGCTGCTGGGGGGCAGGAACAACTACCTCTGCCCCCTGTAACTCAGCCTGCCGCTGGGGAGGGAGGACGCTGCTCTCCTCTCCCTGCACTTCACACTGCCGCTGAGGAGGGAGGACGCTGCTCTCCTCTCCCTGCACTTCACACTGCCGCTGGGGAATGGAGACTGGGCTCCCAATTCCCTGCAGGACCGGTGGAGAGACCTCGGTCCCATCTCTACCGGCCACCTGGGGTCCTTCCCAGTAACACTCTACAATATCTGCCCAGCTGAATGGGTCTGGATCTGGGTCTGTCACCTTACCGTCCTGCTGAGCCTTCTCAATGGAGTGGAAGAGATCTCGGTAGTCCTGCTCCAGTTCCCACTCCAGGGTTGCTAGGTGAGCCAGGTCTTGCTCTACCTCATGGGGGTCATCCCACTCATGCCTAGCCTCCCTCTCATAGAAAATGTCCTGAAGTCTGGACTGTACAGGGCTCCCGAAGTCAGGCTCTGCAAAGGACTCCCATAACAAGCCAGGACCATAAAACTCCTCTCCCTCTGGCTTGTCATGTTCGGCTGTCCAGGGTATATACTGTGCCATATACCACCAAAGCGCCTGGTAGGCATCCTCCAGCCATAGCTCCTGCCATACCCGGTGCTCTAGTTCCTTCACCCATTCCTCCAGGGGCTGCTCTCCCAGGAAGGGCATCCGCAGGGCCACTTGCTTCTGCAACCGCTGCTCTTCACTGGGGAGACTCTCACCCCACTGGTATTGTAGATTATCCAGGGCCTGGTACCAGATGCCTTTCCTTAATGCATCCCGGCCATCCAGGTCCTCCTCCTCTTATAACACTGCTGGTTCCATCCTGGTGCTTTTAGGGTCGCTGTACTGGGACATGCGTTGCCCTTAAATTGTAGAATCCACAGAAATGGTGTCTCCTGTAGCTGTCCTTCTGGCTGTAGGAACGATCCCACCGCTGCCACCAATGTAACGGACCGCTTCTGCAGACAAGGGGTTAAAATCCGTTTAGGCGATAAGCCCCTTTCTGAGAGACAGGCACAGCTACTGCAGGATACACCAACTCCCGAACTGGATACAAAATAGCACTCCAAACTGGAACCTCACGAATAGCTGCTAGCAGACGAACAGGGATCTTACACTTCTGGCAATCGGTCCTCTAACAGCATACAGTGAATCCCCCCAATAACTTATTATAAATTGTTACAACTTTGTGAGTTTACATTGGCCATACATATATCTAACATCAATTTAAACAGTATAACTTTGGGACAAACCTATCCAAAATTCACTTGAATAGGTTCAGGGGTTTAAAAGTTAGTATATGGCCCATAATCCAGGGGTAAGAGGTCAGCAGCCAGTCCTCTCCAAAACCCAGTGGCGAGGTTGGTTTTGCCACAGTCCCCTACTTGGTTGTGCAGGGAAGGGATGGCTCGCCTGGAAAAGTAGTGGCGGCTGGGCACGACGTATTATGGGACAGCCACCGCCATAAGGCCTTTAAAAATATCCGTCTCCACCAGACAGAATGACAGCATTTCAAAGGCCAGTAATTTAGAAATGCTGGCATTCAGGGCTAGTGATCGCGGGTGGGTAGGGGGGTACTTCCTCTTCCTCTCCAGCGTTTGGGAGATGGAGAGCTGAACGCTTCCGTGGGACATTGTGGAGATGCTTGGTGACCCAGGAGGTGGTGTTGCTGGAAGATCCTCTGTTTGCGGGGTGGCAGGTGGCAATGTCACTCCAGAGGTGGATAAAGAGGCTTTTTGAGGTGTCTAATCCACTGCAGCTCGTGCTTTGCACTTAAATGCCTGGTCATGCAGGTTGTGTTCAGGTTGAGAACGTTTATGCCTCGCTTCAGGCTCTTATTGCACAGCGTGCAAACCACTTGTGTCTTTTCGCCAGCACATTGTCTGAAGAACTGCCACGCCAGGGAACTCCTTGAAGCTGGCTTTGGTGTGCTCGGTCCCTTGCTGTGGTGGGCAGTAGCAGGCGTACTGTCTAGAGGACGGCCGCTCCGCTTTTGCACCCTGCTCCCTCTTCTGCTGTGCTGGTGGCTCTGTGCGACCACCACCTTATCCTCCGAACTACATAGGTCACTCGCATGACCTTGATTCCATGTAGGGTCGAGGACCTCATCATCCTCCACATCATCTTCCAACCAGTCTTCACCCCTACCCTCCTTGTTGATCTGCACACTTTCAAAAGCCCCAGCAGTTGTCACCTGTATTTCTTCATCATCCGAGACATGCTGCGATGGTCCTCCCATGTACTCATCTTGAAAGATAAGTGATTGGGAATCGGTGCACTCAATCTCTTCCACTTCTGGGGAAGGGCTAGGTGGATGGCCCTGGGAAACCCTTCTAACAGAGTCATCAAAAAGCAGAAGAGACTGCTGCATGACTTGGGGCTCAGACTGCTTAGCTGATTTGCAAGGTGGTGAGGTGAAAGACTGATGGACATCGGCTGCAGGTGCCAACTGTGGTCTTTCAGTATGAGACTGGGTGGGAGACAATGTGAAGGAACTGGAGCCACTGTCAGCAACCCAATCTACTATCGCCTGTACTTGTTCAGGCCTCACCATTCGTAGAGCCGCATTAGCCGCGACCAAATACCGATGCAGGTTCTGTCGCCTACTCGCACCTGATGAAGGGGTTTCACTTGTGTGTGTAGCTGGCACAGATCGACCACGTCCTCTCCCTGCAACAGGAGCTCCACCAGCAGCACCACGACCTGGGCCACTGCTGTGGCGGGGACCCGATGCGACACAAGGCAGCGCAATGCCGTGCAGAGGCTGCCCAATGCCTTGCACGGCATCAGGAACTGCCTTCTATGGGAGCTGAGGGGATCAGACCCCCAAGAGTGAATGTCATAAATGTCATAAATACATATTAGATAAATACATATTAGGTATCGCCACGTCTGTAACAACCAGCTCTATAAAAATATTACATAACCTAACCACTCAGGTGAACACCGTAAAAAATAAATTAAAAAAAAGTTAAAAAAAGCAATTTTTGTCACATTACATCACAAAAATTGCAACAGCAAGTGATCAAAAAGGCGTATGCCCCCCAAAATAGTACTAATCAGACCGTCACCTCATCCCGCAAAAAATTAGACCCCACCTAAAAGAATCAGTCAAAAGATAAAAAAGCTATGGCTCTCAGACTATGGAGACACTAAAATATGAAAATTTTTTGCTTCAAAACTGCTATTAATGTGCTAAAGTGAAAAAAATAACAAAAGTATACATATTAGGTATCGCCACGTCCGTAACAGACAGCTATATAAAAATATCACATGACCTAACCACTCAGGTGAACACCGTAAAAAAAAAAAAAAAAAGGGTAAAAAAAAGCCATTTTTGTCACATTACATCACAAAAATTGCAACAGCAAGTAATCAAAAAGTCCTATGCCCCCCAAAATAGTACCAATCAGACCATCACCTCATCCGCAAAAAATTAGACCCTACCTGAGAGAATCGGTCAAAAAAATAAAAAAGCTATGGCTCACAGGCTATGGAGACACTAGAATATCATTATTTCAGTTTCAGAAATGCTATTATTGTGTAAAACTTAAATAAATTAAAAAAGTTGACATATTAGGCATTGCCACGTGCGTAAGGATCTGCTCTATAAAAAAGTCACATGTCCTAATCCCTCAGGTAAACACTGTAAAAATAAAAAATAAAAACAGTGGCAATCAATTTTTGTGTTACCTTGCCTCACAAAAAACATAATATAGAGCAATTAAAAATCATATGTACCCCAAAATAGTACCAATAAAACTGGCACCTTATCCCGTAGTTTCCAAAATGTGGTCACTTTTTGGAGTTTCTACTGTAGGGGTGCATCAGGGGACTTCAAATGGGACATGGCATCTAAAAACCAGTTGTCACGACTGTGACTGATCCAGACAGGTCTGGGAGGAGAAGGTCGCAGCGACTTGCTACTCGTGATAGCTTGTGAGTTTGCTCCGTGGTTCAGGGTATGTCATCTGGGTTTTGCCTTGTGAACCTTTTTGTCCTGACTGGGAGTTTGTAGGCATCCTTCTCAGGTGAGTCCTGTCTGCCACTCCCAGCTACTATATTAGTTTTAGTTTCACTTGCAGTCATTGCCAGATATAGTCCTTACTTCCAGTGCTACTCTGACCTTGGAAAGAGATCGTTTGATGGTGTTGCTGTGGAGCTCTTGTCCGGTGTGGACTGTCGTGTTTGGGATCGCCTTCTCTGCTCGTGACTGGATAAGTCTATATCTGCCGTTGTTTGTTTGTTGCTGTCTTCCCCTGTTGTTTTCCTAGACGTGAGTGATGGTGACTAGCGCTCCCATCGGCCTTTCCCCAGTCCAGTCTTGTTAGGGCGACTGAGGGTTTAGGCATCCTGCTCGCCGCACGGGTTCACACCCCGTCTAGGGTATCAGGGCAGACAGGTGCCAGCTTAGGGTTAGTCAGGGGTGGCCATTCTATTTCCCATCCGTAAATAAGGGTCCCCCTTCCCCTCCGTCTGGTGCGACACGACTGCTGCTGGGATAGCGGTCGTGACAGTATATCTGGCCTTGCTGTTTTGCTTTGTATTTTGTCTGTTCCACTATGGATCAGGTTTCGGTTTTGGCGAAACAATTACAGGGGTTATCCCTTGAAGTGGCAGGATTAAAAGCAACAGTGCTGCAGCAGCAATCCTTGGGTTCCACCGTTGCTACGGGAAACCAAGGTACTCCTGAGCCAAAAGTGGCTTTACCTGATAGGTTCTCAGGAGGGAGAGACCAATTTGTAACCTTCAGAGAAGCTTGCAAATTGTTCTTCAGGTTACGCCCTAGATCCTCCGGCGGTGAGGAACAACGGGTGGGCATTGTAATTTCTCTCCTGCAAGGAGATCCGCAGGCTTGGGCTTTCTCCCTACCATCAGACTCTCCGGCCTTACGATCAGTGGAGGAGTTTTTTGAAGCCCTGGGTCTCGTATATGAGACCCTGTCCGGGTCATCATATACGAGACCCAGGGCTTCAAAAAACTCCTCCACTGATCGTAAGGCCGGAGAGTCTGATGGCTGAGTCTAAGCTACGTAGACTTCGGCAAGAGAACCAGTCTGCTGAACTATATTGTTCCGAATTCCATAGGTGGGCTACTGATACGTTATGGAACGACTCGGCCCTTAGGAGTCAGTTCTGCCAGGGGTTGTCTGAAAAATTAAAAGACGCGCTGGCGGTATACGAGGTCCCTGGGTCTCTTGAGGCTGCTATGTCTCTGTCCATAAGAATCGACAGACGACTCAGGGAGAGACTATTAAATTTTACGGAGGCCTCTATAGGGCAGGGATCGGTCTGTTATGGTCCAGTCGAACCAATGCAATGGGCGCCACTAGACGGGTGAATCCTCCTAAGTTCCGCCGTAGGTCAGAGGTTTGTTTTCGTTGTGGGGGGAGGGGTCATTTTGTAAAGGTTTGTCCCTCAGAACCCAAGAGACCACAAACAAAGGAGCCGCCGGAAAACTAGAGTCCCCAGCTTGTGCGGAGGAGAACAGTCTGGGCGTATTCGTTTCCTCCATACGCATGTCTCAGTTTTTGTTGTCCGCTACAGTTGAGGCGGGCAATAAAACTGAGATCTGTTCCGTCTTTTTGGACAGTGGGGCGGGGGTCAACTTGGTGGATTCACGGTTTGCTCAGGCTCTGGGTTTTACTCCGGAACCGGTATGCAGAACTATTCCTGTTTTTGCCACCGACTCCTCCCCTCTTACTCAGAGAGAGTTAACTCAGATCATCCATAATATCCATCTGCAGGTAGGGGACCTCCATAAAGAGCATATCTCTTGTTATGTCCTGGACGGTCTTCCGGCTCCTATGGTATTGGGGCTTCCCTGGCTGGTAACTCACAATCCAGTGGTGGATTGGCAGGCCGGGGAGATTGTGGAGTGGAGTGAACATTGTAAGGACAACTGCTTGAGTAGTAGGTGCTCTACACTCTCTGTAACATCTTTACCAGCCTTTCTGTCAGATTTTATGGATGTGTTCTCTGAGAAGGGTTGTCAGGGGTTACCACCTCATCGTCCATATGATTGCCCGATTAATCTATTACCTGGTGCAAAACTACCTAAAACCCGGTTATACAATCTTTCCGGCCCGGAGAGGAAGGCTATGAAAGATTATATTTCGGAGAGTTTGGCTAAGGGACACATCAGACCCTCTTCTTCACCTGTAGCTGCAGGGTTCTTTTTCGTTAAAAAGAAAGATGGGGGCCTACGTCCTTGCCTGGATTTCCGGGAATTAAACCGGATAACTATCCGAGATCCCTATCCTCTTCCTCTCATTCCCGACCTCTTTAATCAGGTTGCTGGTGCTAAATGGTTCTCCAAAATGGATCTCAGAGGAGCCTATAACCTGGTTCGCATCAAAGAGGGGGATGAGTGGAAAACAGCTTTTAAAACTCCGGAAGGGCATTATGAAAATCTGGTCATGCCATTTGGTCTTACTAATGCGCCTGCGGTATTCCAACATTTTGTCAACGATATTTTTAGTTACCTTATCGGGAGATTTGTTGTGATATATCTTGATGACATCCTGGTCTATTCCCCGGATCTGGATACACATAAGATCCATGTGATACAAGTGCTGCAGATATTAAGGGCCAACAAATTGTTTGCTAAGTTAGAAAAATGTGTGTTTGCCGTAAAAGAACTGCCATTTCTGGGGTATGTGTTGTCAGATTCAGGTTTCCGCATGGATCCAGAGAAAGTCCGGGCGATTATAGACTGGGATCTGCCTGAGAACCTGAAGGCATTGCAACGCTTCCTGGGGTTTGCCAATTTTTATAGAAAGTTTATAAAGAACTATTCCTTGGTGGTCAAACCACTGACGTACATGACCCAAAAGGGATCCGATTTTTCCAAATGGTCACATGCGGCCAAAAATGCCCCACCTCTGATTCACCTCGGCCCCTATTCTCGTACAGCCAGATGTCTCGCTTCCTTTTATTTTAGAGGTTGACGCATCAGAGGTGGTGGTGGGAGCGGTACTATCTCAGGGCCCGTCCCCTGGTGAATGGCGTCCGTGTGCTTTCTTTTCGAAGAAATTGTCTACTGCAGAAAGGAACTATGATATTGGCAACAGGAACTTTTGGCTATTAAGTTGGCTTTTGAGGAGTGGCGTCATTTTTTTCGAGGGGGCGGTTCATCCCGTCACGGTGATTACTGATCACAAAAACTTATTATATCTGGAGTCTGCTAAACGTCTCACCCCTAGACAGGCTCGGTGGTCGTTATTTTTTACTAGGTTTAATTTTGTAATAACCTATCGCCCGGGGGCAAAAAATACTAAGGCGGATGCATTGTCTCAAAGTTTTCCTGGAGGGGGTGATGTTGAGGTACCAGAGCCCATTTTGCAAAAGGGGGTGGTGGTCTCTGTATTACACTCAGGTTTGGAGGGGAGGGTGTTGGAAGCTCAGGGGGACGCCCGGCCTCCTGCCCCTCGGGTAAACTGTTTGTGCCAGAATATTTACGACTGGAGATACTAAAAGAACACCATAACTCCACACTGGCAGGACATCCAGGTAGTAGGGCAACCTCTGAGTTAGTGTCTCGTCGGTTCTGGTGGCCTAAATGGCGCCAGGAGGTGTTGAATTTTGTGTCTGCATGTGCTACCTGTGCTCGTTCTAAGGTAGATCATACTCGTCCGGCAGGGCGTCTTTTACCTCTGGCCATCCCCAACAGGCCTTGGACGCACCTGTCAATGGATTTCATTACGGATCTACCAGTATCAGCGGGGAAGACTGTTATTCTTGTAGTTGTTGACAGATTCAGTAAAATGGTGCACTTTATTGCTCTTGCCGCATTGCCTAATGCTAACACACTGGCTCAGGTTTTTATTGACCACATCGTGAAGTTTCACGGGGTCCCTTCCGATATTGTTTTGGATCGTGGTACCCAATTCGTTTCTAAATTTTGGAAAGCTTTTTGTTCTCGTTTAGGGGTTCATCTGTCGTTTTCTTCATCTTTCCATCCACAGTCCAACGGTCAGACTGAACGTACCAATCAAAACCTAGAGACATATTTGAGATGCTTTGTTTCCGAAAATCAGGAGGAATGGTCATCTTATTTACCGTTAGCCGAGTTTGCCATTAATAATCGTCGTCAAGAATCCACCGATAAGTCACCATTTTTTGGTGCGTATGGTTTCCATCCTCAGTTTTGTACGTTTAGTGAGGGGGGGCCGTCTGGGATTCCCGAGGAGGAACGATTTGCGTCTTCACTTTCTTCAGTGTGGCAGGGTGTGCAAGAAAGTTTGAAGAGAATTGATGGTAGATACAAACGTGCGGCTGATAGGAAGCGCTCTGAAGGTCCAGACCTTAAGGTGAATGACTTGGTGTGGTTGTCTACCAGAAATATCAAGTTGAAGGTTCCCTCGTGGAAATTAGGTCCGATATTTATTGGTCCTTATAGGGTAATTAAGATCATTAACCCGGTGGCTTTTCGTCTGGAGCTACCTCAGACTCTAAGGATCCATAATGTCTTCCACAGATCTCTGCTTAAGAGATATGTAGAACCTCCTGAACCATTACCACTACCGCCTCTACCGGTGGTTGTTGATGGCAGTCTTGCGTTTCAGGTAGAAAAGATTGTTGATTCACGATATGTTCGCCGTTCTCTTCAGTACCTGGTGCACTGGAAAGGTTATGGTTCCGAAGAGAGAATGTGGGTTCCAGCATCAGAGATAAAAGCGGACAGACTCATTCAGGCTTTTCATAGCTCCCATCCGGAGAGGCCTGGTCTTGAGGGTCCAGGGGCCCCTCGTAGAAAGGGGGGTACTGTCACGACTGTGACTGATCCAGACAGGTCTGGGAGGAGAAGGTCGCAGCGACTTGCTACTCGCGATAGCTTGTGAGTTTGCTCCGTGGTTCAGGATATGTCATCTGGGTTTTGCCTTGTGAACCTTTTTGTCCTGACTGGGAGATGGTAGGCATCCTTCTCAGGTGAGTCCTGTCTGCCACTCCCAGCTACTAAATTAGTTTCAGTTTCACTTGCAGTCATTGCCAGATATAGTCCTTACTTCCAGTGCTACTCTGACCTTGGAAGGAGATCGTTTGATGGTGTTGCTGTGGAGCTCTTGTCCGGCGTGGACTGTCGTGTTTGGGATTGCCTTCTCTGCTCGTGACTGGATAAGTCTATCTCTGCCTTTGTTTGTTTGTTGCTGTCTTCCCCTGTTGTTTTCCTAGACGTGAGTGATGGTGACTAGCGCTCCCATCGGCCTTTCCCCAGTCCAGTCTTGTTAGGGCGACTGAGGGTTTAGGCATCCTGCTCGCCGCACGGGTTCACACCCCGTCTAGGGTATCAGGGCAGACAGGTGCCAGCTTAGGGTTAGTCAGGGGTGGCCATTCTATTTCCTATCCGTAGATAAGGGTCCCAATTCCCCTCCGTCTGGTGCGACACGACTGCTGCTGGGATAGCGGTCGTGACACCAGTTCAGCTAAATTTGCCTTCCAAAAACCATATAGCGTTCCTTTCCTTCTACGCCCTGCCGTGTGCTCGTACAGCAGTTTGCGATCACATGTGGGGTGTTTCTGTAAACTGCAGAATCAGGGTAATAAATATAGAGTTTTATTTGGCTGTTAACCCTTGCTTTGCTACTGGAAAAAAATCAATTAAAATGTAAAATCTGCCAAAAAAGTGAAATTCAGAAATTTCATCTCCATTTTCCATCAATTCTTGTGGAACACCTAAAGAGTTAATAAAATTTGTAAAAATCTGTTTTGTATACCTTGAGGGGGTTATTTTCTAAAATGGGGTAATTTTTGGGTGGTTTCTATTATGTAAGCCTCACAAAGTGACTTCAGACCTGAACTGGTCCTTCAAAAGTAGGTTTTGGAAATTTTCTGAAAAATTTCAAGATTTGCTTCCAAACTTCTAAGCCTTCTAACGTCCCCAAAAAATAAAATGTCATTTTCAAAATGATCCAAACATGAAGTAGACATATGGGGAATGTAAAATAATTACTATTTTTGAAGGTATTACTATCTATTATAAAAGTAGAGAACTTGAAATTTTGAAATTTGCTAATTTTTCTAAATTTTGGAATTCCACCCTCCGTATGTTGGACTGTGGCAGCCGTTTGCTCGTGCCCTTTGAGGAGACAACTTTATTTGTCAGTCGCCAGGACTACGCGATGAACAACATAATTCCACTGATTCATGTCCTGGAAAAAATGCTGGTAAATCTGGCTGGTCAGGAGACTGGGGATGTGGCGTCTACATCTCATGGCCACATGAGCCCTGTAGGGGCTGAACTGAAGAAGGGGGAGGAGGACATTGGAGCACAAGCAATGTGTAGCGAAATGAGTGGTTTTTCTACACAGGTGACAGGAGAGGAGGAGCAGGAGAAACCGGAGGAGCAAGTGGCAGTATGCAGTAGAGATGGAGGCAGGGAGTTCCTTCGAGTCACTTGCTCAAATAGCCTCATGCATGCTCACTTGCTTGCGTAGGGACAGCTGAATTGTCACCATTCAGTAGACCCTCGCTACCGGTTCAAAACGGGGGCCTTTTTTACACCTGCTGAGAGAGGGGACAAACTGAACTACTATAGAGACATCCTATGTAGTCAGTTGGCCGCTGCCTATCTGCGCCACTCTGTGGTTTCCTGATGCTGCCGCCACCTCCACACTATGTCATTGTTCCCACCCTCCCCACTTCATGACTGGTCCACTATTTTGCCTTGGCCTAGTTGACATCATCATTTATTTGACCCTTCTTCTGATCTGTCAGAAGGAATGGAAAATGAGACACACAACGGATCATGTCTGTGTAGCAGCTCTAAGGCATGTATGGTTCCATCAGAACCTTTTTGTCCTGACTGGGAGATGGTAGGCATCCTTCTCAGGTGAGTCCTGTCTGCCACTCCCAGCTACTAAATTAGTTTCAGTTTCACTTGCAGTCATTGCCAGATATAGTCCTTACTTCCAGTGCTACTCTGACCTTGGAAGGAGATCGTTTGATGGTGTTGCTGTGGAGCTCTTGTCCGGCGTGGACTGTCGTGTTTGGGATTGCCTTCTCTGCTCGTGACTGGATAAGTCTATCTCTGCCGTTGTTTGTTTGTTGCTGTCTTCCCCTGTTGTTTTCCTAGACGTGAGTGATGGTGACTAGCGCTCCCATCGGCCTTTCCCCAGTCCAGTCTTGTTAGGGCGACTGAGGGTTTAGGCATCCTGCTCGCCGCACGGGTTCACACCCCGTCTAGGGTATCAGGGCAGACAGGTGCCAGCTTAGGGTTAGTCAGGGGTGGCCATTCTATTTCCTATCCGTAGATAAGGGTCCCAATTCCCCTCCGTCTGGTGCGACACGACTGCTGCTGGGATAGCGGTCGTGACACCAGTTCAGCTAAATTTGCCTTCCAAAAACCATATAGCGTTCCTTTCCTTCTACGCCCTGCCGTGTGCTCGTACAGCAGTTTGCGATCACATGTGGGGTGTTTCTGTAAACTGCAGAATCAGGGTAATAAATATAGAGTTTTATTTGGCTGTTAACCCTTGCTTTGCTACTGGAAAAAAATCAATTAAAATGTAAAATCTGCCAAAAAAGTGAAATTCAGAAATTTCATCTCCATTTTCCATCAATTCTTGTGGAACACCTAAAGAGTTAATAAAATTTGTAAAAATCTGTTTTGTATACCTTGAGGGGGTTATTTTCTAAAATGGGGTAATTTTTGGGTGGTTTCTATTATGTAAGCCTCACAAAGTGACTTCAGACCTGAACTGGTCCTTCAAAAGTAGGTTTTGGAAATTTTCTGAAAAATTTCAAGATTTGCTTCCAAACTTCTAAGCCTTCTAACGTCCCCAAAAAATAAAATGTCATTTTCAAAATGATCCAAACATGAAGTAGACATATGGGGAATGTAAAATAATTACTATTTTTGAAGGTATTACTATCTATTATAAAAGTAGAGAACTTGAAATTTTGAAATTTGCTAATTTTTCTAAATTTTGGAATTCCACCCTCCGTATGTTGGACTGTGGCAGCCGTTTGCTCGTGCCCTTTGAGGAGACAACTTTATTTGTCAGTCGCCAGGACTACGCGATGAACAACATAATTCCACTGATTCATGTCCTGGAAAAAATGCTGGTAAATCTGGCTGGTCAGGAGACTGGGGATGTGGCGTCTACATCTCATGGCCACATGAGCCCTGTAGGGGCTGAACTGAAGAAGGGGGAGGAGGACATTGGAGCACAAGCAATGTGTAGCGAAATGAGTGGTTTTTCTACACAGGTGACAGGAGAGGAGGAGCAGGAGAAACCGGAGGAGCAAGTGGCAGTATGCAGTAGAGATGGAGGCAGGGAGTTCCTTCGAGTCACTTGCTCAAATAGCCTCATGCATGCTCACTTGCTTGCGTAGGGACAGCTGAATTGTCACCATTCAGTAGACCCTCGCTAC
Source organism: Bufo bufo (assembly GCF_905171765.1). Taxonomy (NCBI): domain Eukaryota; kingdom Metazoa; phylum Chordata; class Amphibia; order Anura; family Bufonidae; genus Bufo; species Bufo bufo. Next base: position 103,800,539 of record NC_053393.1, on the reverse strand, counting down.
CGGTTCAAAACGGGGGCCTTTTTTACACCTGCTGAGAGAGGGGACAAACTGAACTACTATAGAGACATCCTATGTAGTCAGTTGGCCGCTGCCTATCTGCGCCACTCTGTGGTTTCCTGATGCTGCCGCCACCTCCACACTATGTCATTGTTCCCACCCTCCCCACTTCATGACTGGTCCACTATTTTGCCTTGGCCTAGTTGACATCATCATTTATTTGACCCTTCTTCTGATCTGTCAGAAGGAATGGAAAATGAGACACACAACGGATCATGTCTGTGTAGCAGCTCTAAGGCATGTATGGTTCCATCAGAACCTTTTTGTCCTGACTGGGAGATGGTAGGCATCCTTCTCAGGTGAGTCCTGTCTGCCACTCCCAGCTACTAAATTAGTTTCAGTTTCACTTGCAGTCATTGCCAGATATAGTCCTTACTTCCAGTGCTACTCTGACCTTGGAAGGAGATCGTTTGATGGTGTTGCTGTGGAGCTCTTGTCCGGCGTGGACTGTCGTGTTTGGGATTGCCTTCTCTGCTCGTGACTGGATAAGTCTATCTCTGCCGTTGTTTGTTTGTTGCTGTCTTCCCCTGTTGTTTTCCTAGACGTGAGTGATGGTGACTAGCGCTCCCATCGGCCTTTCCCCAGTCCAGTCTTGTTAGGGCGACTGAGGGTTTAGGCATCCTGCTCGCCGCACGGGTTCACACCCCGTCTAGGGTATCAGGGCAGACAGGTGCCAGCTTAGGGTTAGTCAGGGGTGGCCATTCTATTTCCTATCCGTAGATAAGGGTCCCAATTCCCCTCCGTCTGGTGCGACACGACTGCTGCTGGGATAGCGGTCGTGACACCAGTTCAGCTAAATTTGCCTTCCAAAAACCATATAGCGTTCCTTTCCTTCTACGCCCTGCCGTGTGCTCGTACAGCAGTTTGCGATCACATGTGGGGTGTTTCTGTAAACTGCAGAATCAGGGTAATAAATATAGAGTTTTATTTGGCTGTTAACCCTTGCTTTGCTACTGGAAAAAAATCAATTAAAATGTAAAATCTGCCAAAAAAGTGAAATTCAGAAATTTCATCTCCATTTTCCATCAATTCTTGTGGAACACCTAAAGAGTTAATAAAATTTGTAAAAATCTGTTTTGTATACCTTGAGGGGGTTATTTTCTAAAATGGGGTAATTTTTGGGTGGTTTCTATTATGTAAGCCTCACAAAGTGACTTCAGACCTGAACTGGTCCTTCAAAAGTAGGTTTTGGAAATTTTCTGAAAAATTTCAAGATTTGCTTCCAAACTTCTAAGCCTTCTAACGTCCCCAAAAAATAAAATGTCATTTTCAAAATGATCCAAACATGAAGTAGACATATGGGGAATGTAAAATAATTACTATTTTTGAAGGTATTACTATCTATTATAAAAGTAGAGAACTTGAAATTTTGAAATTTGCTAATTTTTCTAAATTTTGGAATTCCACCCTCCGTATGTTGGACTGTGGCAGCCGTTTGCTCGTGCCCTTTGAGGAGACAACTTTATTTGTCAGTCGCCAGGACTACGCGATGAACAACATAATTCCACTGATTCATGTCCTGGAAAAAATGCTGGTAAATCTGGCTGGTCAGGAGACTGGGGATGTGGCGTCTACATCTCATGGCCACATGAGCCCTGTAGGGGCTGAACTGAAGAAGGGGGAGGAGGACATTGGAGCACAAGCAATGTGTAGCGAAATGAGTGGTTTTTCTACACAGGTGACAGGAGAGGAGGAGCAGGAGAAATCGGAGGAGCAAGTGGCAGTATGCAGTAGAGATGGAGGCAGGGAGTTCCTTCGAGTCACTTGCTCAAATAGCCTCATGCATGCTCACTTGCTTGCGTAGGGACAGCTGAATTGTCACCATTCAGTAGACCCTCGCTACCGGTTCAAAACGGGGGCCTTTTTTACACCTGCTGAGAGAGGGGACAAACTGAACTACTATAGAGACATCCTATGTAGTCAGTTGGCCGCTGCCTATCTGCGCCACTCTGTGGTTTCCTGATGCTGCCGCCACCTCCACACTATGTCATTGTTCCCACCCTCCCCACTTCATGACTGGTCCACTATTTTGCCTTGGCCTAGTTGACATCATCATTTATTTGACCCTTCTTCTGATCTGTCAGAAGGAATGGAAAATGAGACACACAACGGATCATGTCTGTGTAGCAGCTCTAAGGCATGTATGGTTCCATCAGAATTGGCTTATGATTTGGTAGCTAGAAGCAGAAGTAGGTACAAAACACAGAAGACATGCAAATATTCCATTCACGTGTCATCTCTGTTTTGGGTTCACTACTGTTTTTTTGGCATTAGCAATACTAATGGATTACTGACCAAATGCTGACCGAGTGAAGGCGGATGTTCAACAGACAAAATCCGTTTTTTGGGTGGTTATTATTCTGTTGGATTAGAGGAAGGGCAAAATAATCAGTGATGTCAACACAAACTTACTGCTGACACCCACTCCACTCTGTCAGGGGGTTCTACTTGTTTAAGCGTTTAATAGAACAAGTTCTGTAGACATCTATGTAGTATCAGCTGACGACGGCATAAAATAAGTGCGCTCTTTCACGCTATAGTAGGATCTTGGGCCTGTGCATGGTTCTTTATACCTGATGCTAACATCGACCTGTAAGGTTGAGTTCACACTTGAGTTATTTAGTCAGTTTTGGCCCCATAACTAACCAAAGGAGCAGACTCACTATGCGTGTTGCAACAAGGCATAGTGTTCTACACCACTATACAGGCTCTCTGAAGCCAGGAAATAGCGATTTGCCACAAATTAATTTGGATTGAATCAAATCTTTTTGGAAAATTCGGTGAACCGACCAAATTAAATTTTTGAGAACTTTTGAGAATTTTTGCCCACATTACATCACAAAAATTGCAACAGCAAGTAATCAAAAAGGCCTATGCCCCCCAAAATAGTACCAATCAGACCATCACCTCATCCCGCAAAAAATTAGACCCTACCTGAGAGAATCGGTCAAAAAATAAAAAAGCTATGGCTCACAGGCTATGGAGACACTAGAATATCATTATTTCAGTTTCAGAAATGCTATTATTGTGTAAAACTTAAATAAATTAAAAAAGTTGACATATTAGGCATTGCCACGTGCGTAAGGATCTGGTCTATAAAAAAGTCACATGTCGCTCATCGCTCATCTCTAATCATTACCGCTACACGACAGCACTGAATGAGTGTAACCTAATTGAAAACTGCCAATATAGGTCATATGCCTCCTCGGAATGAAAATTCCTTTCCTTTGGGTTCATTCATTTCAACGAAAGATACAGTTTGGGCAAAAATAAATAAAAAATATGTTATAGCAGAAATAAGGTTCTGTGGCAATCTAAGTTCATTAGAACCTCCAAGACATCCATGTTTTGTGACCCTAATGCAGATGCAAAAATGTAACCACATTACAACCATCTGAAGTTATTCCCTACACTGAACATGATATTTGAAACCAACACATGGACACTAGAGATGAACAAATCGAAGTTGACAAAGTCGAATTTCAGGAAAACTTTGATTCTGGACGAATGCAAATTTCCTTGCGCTTCGTGGTGACAAATCACAATTTTTCCTAACATGGTGGCTAGCCGGCTACAATGGCAGCAAAAATGGCGGCTACACGTGTGAGGACATGGGGCAAGGAAATCTGGGAAGGCGGGGTGACTCATAATGCCATGCATGCAGCCAATCAGCAGCCAGCCAACCGGATGATGTCACAGCCCTATAAATACGGCAGCCTTCTTAGAGTCTGCCATTCACTATCGTACTTTGTTCAGGGACAGACGTGTATGAAGGCGCTAGGGAGAGTGAAAAAAAACAACTAATTGGTAAAAAAAATAAAGGAAAGAAGCGATTTTCTAGTGCAGGGAAAGGATAGTGAGAGGAATCATTTCACAAGCTTGGAGAGACGTGTGCAGATGGAAGTGAGAGTCATAGCAAAATTCTCATTGTAAAAAAAAGCTATTTACAAGTGCAGGGAAACATTACTTGGGGATCCAGATAGTCTAAAATACAGCTCTGTCATTCCAGCAATTAGTTATTGGGGTGCAAGTGCTATGTTGAAAAGCATTTAGTGGGTTTTATCTGTGGAAAAAGATAGGCAGGTCACTTTTGCTGTTAACTGCGCTGATATCATTTAGTGGCCTATTTCAATACAATATGAGAAATATTTACGCAGGTCACTTTTGTTATTTGCGCTAAAAGCAGAAAAAGAGAAAAATAGACTAAGTTCATATTTTCTGTTATTTGCGCTAAAAGCGTTTCTTGTCATATTCCACTACAATACGAGAAAAATAGACGCAGTTCACTTTTGCTGTTATTTCAGCTGAAATCGTTTTGTTGCCAATTTCAAATCCTTTAGTTGCCTATCTCAGTAAAAAAAGAAAAATATATTTAGCGCTTTTAGGGGTGTTTTAATTTGCTTTTAATTTATTTAGTTCAGCTAAAAGTTTGTCAGACAGAGAAGTGACAGGCCCTGCACAGGGGAGTGTCAGAGACGTAAATGATTCTGGCGCAGGCACAGATTGCAGCAGAGTAAGCGGGTGTGGCAGCAGGAGTTTCTTCCAGAGGCCTCAGGTCCACATGTCAGCTAGCGGTCGTGTCTGGACCATCAACCCAGCGGTTCTTCATTGGTTGACTGGATCTTCGACTTTGTCGCAAGTGAAAGCATCACCAGCAGCCTAGCTGATGAGCAGCTTTCCTCAACCGCATAGTGAAGAAACTACTCACCAGCAGCAGGTAGACCTGGAACAGGACATGAACCAGCAGGTGGTGGCATACTTTGACAGCATCCTGCCAGCCGTCATAGAAGATCCGCTGGACTACTGGGCAGCCAAAAACTGGATTTGTGGCCGCAACTGGCCTAGTTTGCCCTGGAAAAGCTGTCCTGCCCGGCCAGTAGTGTGGCATCAGAGCGGGTGTTTAGAGCGGCTGGGGCACTGTCCTCCCAAAATACTTTTGTCAAGATGAATCAGGCGTAGATCAGCCAGGATTTCCACCCAGCAATGCTTGATGCATCAGATTAGATCATCCATCTGTCACGGAACCATATACCAGACGTACAACAAGAGATAAGTGAAAATAAGAAGGCTTTATTGAAAATAAAGCTGTAAAGCAAAAGTCCAAACGGATGGTGAAACCGAAGCAGAGTCTTTGAGAGGCCAGGGGTCAGGAACCAGAAGGGTAGTCAGACGAAGCCAGGATCAGGAACCAGCAGGGTAGTCAGACGAAGCCAGGATCAGGAACCAGCAGGGTAGTCAGACGAAGCCAGGATCAGGAACCAGAAGCAGCAGCAGTCTTAGAAGCATGTGAACACAGGAGGACCAAGCAAGGAACTGAAGCCACAGACCTCCTATATATATGAGCTAGGCATCCAGCTCCTCCCAGTGGGAAAGAGGAGCCGCAGGGTGGAAGGCTACAAGAAACCCAGAAACCAAGATGGCCGCCAGCACATGTCAAACGAAGGAGAACAGCAAGAAGGTAAGACCATGACAGTACCTCCCCCTCAAGGGCCCCTCCTCCGCGGAGCAAAAAACGGTTTCTGAGGGAAGCGTGCGTGGAAGGCTCGGAGCAAGGCAGGAGCATGGACATCTGCGGAGGGAACCCAGGAACGCTCCTCTGGACCATAACCACGCCAATGGACCAAAAACTGCACCCGACCGCGGACCAGGCGTGAGTCCAGGATATTGCTCACCTCATACTCCTCCCGATTGCCCACTCGGACCGGACGAGGCCGAGGAACCGAGGAAGTGAAACGATTACACACCAGTGGCTTCAACAGGGAGACATGAAACACGTTAGAGATCCGCATGCCAGGAGGAAGCGCAAGGGCATAGGCTACCGGGTTTACCCTGCGAAGCACTCGGAAGGGACCAACAAAGCGAGGCGCCAGCTTGGGAGTGGGCACTCGAAGGTTGAGGTTGCGGGTGGACAACCATACACGGTCTCCGACCTGGTAGGAAGGAGCAGGCGCTCGTCTGCGATCAGCCTGGAGTCTCTGGCGCTGCGCAGAGGCCTCAAGGGACTTCTGGATCTGTACCCAAGAAGCACGTAGGAGGGAAAGGTGATCCTCCACAGCCGGAATATCCTGGGGAGAGAATACCTCCGGTAACACGGCAGGTTGGAACCCATAATTGGCCATGAAGGGAGACGTCCCAGAGGAAGAGTTCACCGCCGTGTTCCTGGCAAACTCAGCCCAAGGCAGGAGGTCAACCCAATTGTCTTGGTGATCGGAGACATAGCAACGAAGGAATTGCTCCAAGGCCTGATTGGATCGTTCTGCGGCCCCATTGGACTGAGGGTGGTAGGCCGAGGAGAAGGAGAGATGAATCCCCAACTGGGAGCAAAAGGCGCGCCAGAACCTGGACACAAACTGACTCCCCCGATCCGACACAATCTCCTTGGGCAAACCGTGCAACCGGAAGACCTCCCTGGCAAAAATCGTGGCCAACTCGTGTGCAGAGGGTAACTTCTTGAGAGGAACACAGTGGCACATTTTGGAAAACCGATCCACAATCATGAGAATGACCGTATGGCCTCGGGATGCAGGGAGGTCCACAATGAAATCCATCCCCAGGTGTGACCATGGGCGCTCCCCGGTGGCTATGGGTTGCAGAAGGCCCAACGGAAGGTGCCGAGGGGACTTACTCTGGGCACAAACGGAGCATGCCGCTACATATGCGGCGATGTCGGAACGTAGGGAAGGCCACCAGAACAGACGTGAAACAGCCCAGGACAGCTGATTCTTTCCAGGATGCCCCGCGGTCTTGGAGTTATGGTAGGTTCGCAACAACCGAGTGCGCAACTCCTCAGGCACAAAACATCTGCCGTTGGGTCTCCCAGAGGGAGCACCAGATTGAGCCGCCAAAATCTGCTCACCCAGGGGAGAGGTCAGGCTGGTGCGAATGGCGGCCAGGATCGGATTCGGAGGTATGACCGAAGTCGGAATCGACTCCTCCCTGGACAGCTCGGAGTACTGCCGTGATAGGGCATCCGCCCTGATGTTCTTGGAACCGGGTAGGTAGGAGACCACGTAATTAAAACGTGACAAGAACAGAGCCCATCTGGCCTGACGTGGTGTCAATCTCTTGGCCTCAGAAAGGTAGGTCAGATTCTTATGGTCCGTCAGGATGAGAACCGGAACCACCGAACCCTCGAGCAAGTGCCTCCATTCTTTAAGGGCCTGCACGATGGCCAATAACTCCCTGTCACCAATCTGATAGTTGCACTCCGCGGAAGACAGTTTCCGGGAGTAAAACCCACAAGGAAGCAGAGGACCCTCTGGTGTTCTACGCTGAGACAGAAGGGCGCCTACTCCCGTCTCAGACGCGTCCACCTCGAGGACAAAGGGCAACCCAGGGTTGGGATGCGACAGAATCGGAGCCGACACAAAAGCGGACTTTAGGGCCTCAAAAGCTCGGATGGCCTCGAGCGGCCAGACCTGGGAATTACTGCCCTTCCTGGTCAGATCCGTGAGAGGCTTGGCCAGCATGGAAAAGTCCCTGATGAACTTCCGATAATAATTGGCGAAGCCCAAAAAGCGCTGCAGGGAACGAAGACCACTGGGCTGGGGCCACTGTAAGACAGCCGAAACCTTCTCAGGATCCATGGAGAACCCCTCAGCGGAAATGATGTAACCTAAGAAGGTTACCTGGGATCGGTGAAATTCGCATTTCTCAAGCTTACCGAACAGCTTGTTCTCTCGTAACCGTTGCAACACTCGTCTGACATCCAGAATGTGGGCCTCCATGGATTCAGAATATACCAAGATGTCATCCAAATAGACCACCACACACTGCTGCAACAGGTCACGGAAAACATCGTTGATGAATTCCTGAAAGACTGCGGGCGCATTGCACAACCCAAAGGGCATAACCAAGGATTCATAATGACCGGTCCTGGTGTTAAACGCGGTCTTCCACTCATCGCCCGCCTTGATCCTTACCAGGTTATATGCCGCCCTCAGGTCGAGTTTGGTAAAGACCGTGGCCCCTTTAAGGCGATCGAACAGCTCGGAAATCAAGGGTATCGGGTAAGCGTTCTTGATCGTGATGCGATTGAGACCCCTGTAATCGATGCAAGGCCTCAACTCACCGCCCTTCTTTTTCACAAAGAAAAATCCAGCCCCTGCCGGGGACGAGGATTTGCGAATGTGTCCGCGTGAAAGCGCCTCCCTCACGTACTCCTCCATGGCCTCATTCTCCGCTACCGACAGTGGATAGACTTTGCCACGAGGAGGAACGGCACCAGGTTGTAACTCTATGGCACAATCGTATGGGCGGTGCGGAGGTAGGGCAACCGCGCGCACCTTATCGAATACATCCCGGTACTCCTCGTATTCAGGAGGCAACAGAGAGTCCGAGGAAGTACACAGCAACTTGACAGACCCATGGATGCAACTAGCCCCACACTGCGGTGACCACGAGAGGATCTCGGCCGATCTCCAATCGAAAGTCGGATTATGCTTCTGGAGCCAGGGGTACCCCAAGACCACCGAGTAGTGTGGAGACGAAATAACCTGGAGGCAGACCGACTCTCTGTGAACGGCACCAATGGCTATCCCCACTGGAAGGGTCTCATGAGTCACGTGTGGCGGCAGAAGGGGTCTGCCGTCTATCGCCTCAAGAGCCAGTGGGGAACCTCGAGCCTGCAGAGGAATGGAATTGGCGGCAGCGAACACACTATCAATGAACAAACCACCAGCACCAGAGTCCACCAACGCCTGGGTCGTCACCGAGCCCCCGACCCAGGAGAGGACAACAGTGATCAGTGGTTTGTCAACACGGGAAACCGGGGACGAGGAGACTCCACCCAAGATCTGCCCCCGACAGGATCTCAGGTGCGAGCGTTTTCCCGGACGGTTCGGACATGCCAACCGAAAATGCCCACCGAGACCACAGTACATGCATCGGCCCTCGCGTCTCCGGAGAACCCTCTCCCCCTCGGACAGGCGAGCAAACCCCAGCTGCATGGGTTCACCCCCAGACAAGTCATCCCCAGGAGGCGTGGGAGGAGAGGGAGGCACGGGTGGGACAGCAAACGTAGGCGGCAATCTGTTAGAAGACCTCCGCAGGCTCTCCTTAAAGGAAGGTCTCTCCCTGAGTCTGGTGTCAATCAAAATCAGGAAAGAAATAAGAGACTCGAGCTCCACTGGTAGGTCCTTAGCTGCAACCTCATCCTTCAAGGCATCCGAGAGACCATGAGAGAAAGCAGCGACCAGAGCCTCATTATTCCAGCCCACCTCTGCTGCCAGGGTACGAAACTCAATGGCGTATTCAGCTACGGATCGTGAACCCTGTCTGATGGACATAAGGAGCTTCGCAGCAGAGGCAGCACGAGCCGGCACATCGAATACCTTCCGAAGAGAAGCAACAAAACCGGAAAACTCGGCAACCACCGCATTGTTGTTCTCCCATAAAGGGCTGGCCCAGGCCAAGGCCTTGTCCGAGAGCAGCGAGATCAAGAAGCCCACCTTTGATCTCTCAGTAGGAAAGGCATGTGGCAGCAACTCGAAATAAATGCCCACCTGGTTAAGGAAACCTCGGCACTGAGTTGGCTCTCCCCCAAAGCGCTGTGGAAGAGGGGCAGAACCGGTCATACCCCGAAACACCGCAGGCGCGACAACAGGTGTCGGGGTAGACTCTGGCGCAACAACCGGAGCGGCAGTAGGAGCGACAACCGACCCATCGGCAACGGGAGCGAAATGAGCCGTGCGTTCAAGCAGGGTTAGCAACGCCACAGCGAACCGACCCAACAGGTGATCCTGCTGATCAAGTCTGGCAACCAGCATGGGTAGCGAGGATGGCCCTGTACCGTCAGAATTCATGGCTTGGTCCTAATGTCACGGAACCATGAACCAGACGTACAACAAGAGATAAGTGAAAATAAGAAGGCTTTATTGAAAATAAAGCTGTAAAGCAAAAGTCCAAACGGATGGTGAAACCGAAGCAGAGTCTTTGAGAGGCCAGGGGTCAGGAACCAGAAGGGTAGTCAGACGAAGCCAGGATCAGGAACCAGCAGGGTAGTCAGACGAAGCCAGGATCAGGAACCAGCAGGGTAGTCAGACGAAGCCAGGATCAGGAACCAGAAGCAGCAGCAGTCTTAGAAGCATGTGAACACAGGAGGACCAAGCAAGGAACTGAAGCCACAGACCTCCTATATATATGAGCTAGGCATCCAGCTCCTCCCAGTGGGAAGGAGGAGCCGCAGGGTGGAAGGCTACAAGAAACCCAGAAACCAAGATGGCCGCCAGCACATGTCAAACGAAGGAGAACAGCAAGAAGGTAAGACCATGACACCATCTCCACACTATGTCAGCATGCAGGGGCGTAGCTAGAAATGCATGGGCCCCATAGCAAAAAAAAATTATGCCCCCCCCTGTGCCATCCACAGATCCCCCTCCCCTAAATAGTGCCATCAACAGATCCCCCTCCCCTAAATAGTGCCATCTACAGATCCCCCTCCCCTAAATAGTGCCATCCACAGATCCCCCTCCCCTAAATAGTGCCATCAACAGATCCTCCTCCCCTAAATAGTGCCATCCACAGATCCCCCTCCCCTAAATAGTGCCATCCACAGATCCCCCTCCCCTAAATAGTGCCATCTACAGATCCTCCTCCCCTAAATAGTGCCATCCACAGATCCCCCTTCCCTAAATAGTGCCATCCACAGATCCCCCTCCCCTACATAGTGCCATCAACAGATCCCCTTCCCCTAAATAGTGCCATCCACAGATCCCCCTCCCCTAAATAGTGCCATCAACAGATCCCCCTCCCCTAAATAGTTCCATCAACAGATCCCCCTCCCCTAAACAGTGCCATCCACAGATCCCCCTCCCCTAAATAGTGCCATCCACAGATCCCCCTTCCCTAAACAGTGCCATCCACAGATCCCCCTCCCCTAAACAGTGCCATCCACAGATCCCCCTCCCCTAAACAGTGCCATCCACAGATCCCCCTCCCCTAAACAGTGCCATCCACAGATCCCCCTCCCCTAAATAGTGCCATCCACAGATCCCCCTCCCCTAAACAGTGCCATCCACAGATCCCCCTCCCCTAAACAGTGCCATCCACAGTATCAGGTGCCTCTCTCCGACCCGAGGTGCCAGTATCAGGTGCCAACCCCCCTCCCCCCATGTGCCAGTATCAAGTGCCCCCCGCTCCCCCCATGGCAGTAACAGTCGGGTATTAAAAAAATAAAAATAAACACTTCTACTTACCTCCATGTCAGCGATGTGATGCAGCCTCTTCCTGTGTCCCGCCCTGTATGTCCATATATGGAGTCAGTGCTTGTATTTCAGAAAAGTTTCTGCTGGGATTCAAACCCACGACCTTCTGTATCAGAGGCAAAGCACCTAACCACAAGACCATAAGAGATGCCTTGCTGCTGACTGAAAAAATATGAGACTTCTACTGTTATAGCTGGCTAAGTGTACATCTATACACATGACAGCTGCTCATATATAGAGATATAGCAGAGCTGAGTGTGCTGGGACAGCTGTCATATAGAGATATAGCAGTGCTGGGTGTGTTGGGGCAGCTGTCATGTGTATAAATGTACAGTTGCAATGCCTCCTTTATGGCTGTGAGGGTAAATTCTTTGCCTCTGATACACTGATACATTGGAGGTTGTGGGTTCAAATCCCAGACACATCAGGAGACTTTAGATCACATTAGCGAGGGGGCCTGAACATTAAGACTGCTGCTGTAGTAGTTACGCCGCTGTGTGTGTGTTAATAAAAATAAAAAAACAACTGAATGCGGTCCGGACGGGCTCCATAGCCACTGCTATGGTTGCTATGGCGATACCTACACCACTGTCAGCATGCCACTCTGTGGCCTCCTGATGCTGCCATCTCCACACTATGTCCGTTTTTTGTGGGTTATTGTTCTGACGGATCAGAGAAGGGCAAAATAATCAGCGACTTCAACACAAACTCACTGCTGACACCCTCTCCACTCTGTCGGGGGGCTCTACTTGTATAAGCGTTTAATAGAACAGGTTCTGTAGACATCTATGTGTAATCAGCTGACGAGGGTGTAAAAGGAGTGCGCTTCTTCTTGACGCTAACATGGACCTGTAAGGCTGAGTTAATACTTGAGTTTTGGCCCTGTGACTGCCCAAATAAGTGAAGTGTGCAGTGATTCTAATAGAGACGCCTATCATCTGCATGTCATACTGACTGACAGTATTATCTCACTACCCCAGCACACTCCCTATGCGTGTTACTGCAAGGCACAGTGTTCTACTTCCATATAAAGGCTCTATGCAGCCCAGAAATAGCCATTTTTTATCGCAATTCATCACAAATATATCCGGATCGAAGCAATTTTTCTCAGAAAATTTGGCAAACCAGCCAAATCGAATTTTTGAAAAATTAGCTCTTCTCTAATGGACATCATTAAAGGGGTTGGTAAGCCTAAGAGCCGACAAACCCAATGGTCCTAAACTATGCCCCAATCTGCTTTATCTCTGTTCCAAACCGCTGGGCCAGTAGTGGCTTGACTTTGTGACTACTCAGGCCAATCCATACAGAGTTCACATGTGTCAGAGAAGTTTGTTACTGCTACATACGTGCTAGTCACGTGCTGCTTCCAGTCCAGAGAGGATCAAAAGGAGTCTGGAATGGGGCAGCAGCATGGGAACGGTGGGACCATAGCCAGGCCATGCTGCTTCCCGCCCATCAGGCATCAAAAGGAGTCTGGATTAGGGAAGCAGAATGGCAGGACTGTGTACAGGTAAGTGTCTAATAATTTTTTTGCCATCCATTTTGTCAGGGCTCTGTCAGAGATATATTTAACTTGCACGGATACAATAAAGCAGTTCCGCGGATGACACGTAACATGGAGGACAAAATACAGTAGCCCAAAATCATACAATTGTTTTGAAAAATAAAGATTTGTTACTTGTCAGAACAAGATAATTGAAAATGGCGTTAAAATAATCATCGATTTGCTGATAACTGTCCAGAATTAACTTTTACATTCTCTGTCCGTCAGCTTTAACCTCCAAAAAAATTATTGTTACAGTCCGTACCACATAATTTGTCGCTACATTTAGGGAGATTATAAGAATGTACTGTACATACAATAAAACTGACGACAATGAAGAAGGCCTGTAATTCTGAACTTAATTCAAGAAGGCTGCCTTGACTTGAGAATGAGAAGCAGCAGTGTCTTCATTTTGATTAGTCTCTCTTTTCAAGTGTTGTGCTGCACTCTATCATAGAAATTGAGGTAGGGACTTTATTATCATTGCTATAGCAACCACAGGGAATTTATATTTCAGAACAGTTGGCTACTTCAAAATTTCTTTCGAACTGAAGGAACAGCAGATGATGTGTACATTTTAATTCATTTTTACTTATTTCTGTGTAGAGGTGTTTCATAAACCAGAGCACTATTTAATCGTAAGATGCACAATTTAATTTAGAATTTTGCTTATATGCCAGCAGGTTTCCATTAAAAGAAACCATATTAAGATGCTATATTATCTAAAATTAGGAACTGCTATATGACATTTGACTTCACTGTCCTTTTTAATGCACTGTATCATTTACCAACTATTTTTTAGACTGTAAAGATCGGGTTCGTACCGAACTTTAGGATTTTAGGACCCCGGCCCCGAACCCGAACATTTTAGTAAAAGTTCGGGTTCAGGGTTTGGCGCTTTCTTGGCGCTTTTTGGAAGGCTGCAGAGCAGCCAATCAACAAGCATTCAACTGTGTGCCCTTAGAAGCCATCACAGCCATGCCTACTAATGGCATGGCTGTGATTGGCAAGTGTAGCATGTGACCCAGCCTCTATATAAGCTGGAGACGCGTAGCGATGCACGTCACTCTGCTGTTACTAGTGTAGGGAGAGGATGCTGCTGGTAATTTCAGGGAGAGAATAGCAGAGAATCTTTTTTCAAAACATGAATCTAACTCAGCGATCTACATACATTGTGTTGTGTGGGTGCAGGGCACAATTTTTTTTATCCTGCCCTGAGCCCACTGACTGGAAAAAAAATAACTTTTACAAGTCAGTTAGGTGGGCGGCGGCGGCCATTTTATGCAAGCTCAGTGCACCAGCACTGCATCTGAGCTTTTGGGACATTGAAATCCAAGCTTTAAAAACAGCACAAATATTCTGTTTATAAAAAAAAAAATCACAATTTTTTTGCAATTTACAACATCTGGTGCATTTTCAGGCTTAGTCAGTGTGCAATTTAATCTAGAAATACAGTCATAATTTTCAGTTTTTTTAAAAACACACTTTTTTGCCAAAAAACACTATTTTACAGATCTGCAAGTGTTAAATTCAAGTTTAATATATACAGCTTTCATATCTGTTACAAAAAAAACCCCACTTTTTTGGCAATATACAACATTTGGATTAGTGAGTGTGCAATTTAAGCTAAAAATACAGCCATAATTTTCTGTGTTTTTAAAAACACACTTTTCTGCCAAAATCCACAATTTTTTTGGCCTTGCAGCATCAGCACGTGTGAAATTAAAGGGTTATATACTGCTGTCATATTTAGTTATTAAACAAACACGAGTTTGGGGAAAAAATAGTTTTTTTTGCAGCCATTGCTGCATATGTCATTGTGAGATAAAGCCTTTACATAGTGTGGTTCTATTTACTTATTTGAAATAAAGCCATTTTGGGCACAATTCTTTAATAGCGGCCTAGTGTGGGTCAGGGCGTGTGAGATACACCCTTTAAATACAGGGGTTCTATTCAGATTTTTAAAATACCGCCATTTTGTGCACAAATCTTTAATTGCGGCATAGTGGGTCAGGCCGTGTGAGATACACCCTGTATATACAGGGCTTATATTCTTCTATTAATAAAACACCCTTTTTGGGGCAAAATACACAATTGTTGCGCCCTTACATCATCAAGACGTTTGAAATTCCAGGGTTATATACTGCTGTCCTATTCAGTTATTAAACTAACACCTGTTTGGGCAAATAAAAATTAGTTGGCAGCCTTTGCTGCAGATGTCATTGTGAGATACACCATTGAAATACAGGGGTTCTATTCAGATATTTGAAATACCTCCATTTTTTGCACAATTCTTTGTTTGCGGCCTAGTGTTGGTCAGGGCGTGTGAGATACACCCTGTATATACAGGGCTTATATTCTTCTATTAATAAAACATCCTTTTTTGGGCAAAATACACCATTTTATAGTTATTACTTTAAATTCCCCATATGTCTACTTCATGTTTGGATCAATTTGGGAATGATATTTTATGTTTGGGGTATGTTACAAGGCTTAGAAGTTTAGAAGCAAATCTTGAAATTTTTCAGAAATTTTCAAAAACCCACTTTTTAGGGACCAGTTCAGGTCTGAAGTCACTTTGTGAGGCTTACATTATAGAAACCACCCAAAATTGACCCTATTCTAGAAACTACACCCCTCAAGGTATTCAAAACTGATTTTACAAACGTCGTTAACCCTTTAGGTGTTCCACAAGAGTTAATGGCAAATGGTGATAAAATTTCAGAATTTAGATTTTTTGGCAAATTTTCTATTTTAATCCATTTTTTCCAGTAACAAAGCAAGGGTTAACAGCCAAACAAAATGCTATATTTATTGCCCCGATTCTGTAGTTTGAAGAAACACCCCATATGTGGCCGTAAACTACTGTACGGGCACACAGTAAGGCGTAGAGGGAAAGGTACGCCGTATGGTTTTTAGAAGGCAGATTTTGCTGGACTGTTTTTTTTTGACACCAGGTCCCATTTAAAGCCCCCCTGATGTACCCCTAGAGTAGAAACTCCATAAAAGTGACCCCATGTAAGAAACTACACCCCTCAAGGTATTCAAAACTGATTTTTACAAACTTTGTTAACCCTTTAGGTGTTGCACAAGATTTAATGGAAAATAGAGATACAATTTCAAAATTTCACTTTTTTGGCAGATTTTCCATTTTAATATTTTTTTTCCAGTTACAAAGCAAGGGTTAACAGCCAAACAAAACTCATTATTTATGGCCCTGATTCTGTAGTTTACAGAAACACCCCATATATGGTCGTAAACTGCTGTACGGGCACACGGCAGGGCGCAGAATGAAAGGAATGCCATACGGTTTTTGGAAGGCAGATTTTGCTGGACTGTTTTTTTTGACACCATGTCCCATTTGAAGCCCCCCGGATGCACCCCTAGAGTAGAAACTCCAAAAAAGTGACCCCATTTTAGAAACTATGGGATAGGGTGGCAGTTTTGTTGGTACTAGTTTAGGGTACATATGATTTTTGGTTGCTCTATATTATACTTTTTGTGAGGCAAGATAGCAAGCAATAGCTTTTTTGGCACCGTTTTTTTTTGTTATTTATAACATTCATCTGGCAGGTTAGATCATGTGGTATTTTTATAGAGCAGGTTGTCACGGACACGGCGATACCTAACATGTATACAATTTTTTTTATCTATGTAAGTTTTACACAATGATTTAATTTTTGAAACAAAAAAATCATGTTTTAGTGTCTCCATAGTCTGAGAGCCATAGTTTTTTCAGTTATTGGTCGATTATCTTAGGTAGGGTCTAATTTTTTGTGGGATTAGATGACTGTTTGATTGGCACTATTTTGGGGTGCATATGACTTTTTGATTACTTTTATTACCTTTTTTGGGAAGTAAGGTGGGCAAAATTTCAATTTTCTCATAGTTTTAATTTTTTTATTTTTATGGCCTTCACCGTAAAGTAACATGACCGTTTTATAGATCAGGTCGTTATGGAAGCGGCGATACCTAATATGTGCAGTGTATTTTATTTTTTTAATTTTTATTCAGTGATAAATGTGTTTTTTTTATCTTTACTTTTTTCACTTTTGTTTTTTTGTTTTTTGATCAAGACCCACTTGGTTCTTGAAGATCTAGTGGGTCTGATGTCGGTATATTACAGTACAGTACACTATATAGTGTATTGTACTGTATTTTACTTACACTTTGTCTGAACAGATCTATGCCTTTAGCACAGATCTGTTCAGCACCATGGACAGCAAGATGCCTGAGAAGGCGTCCTGTTGCCATGGGAACCTTCCCCGTCTGCCACAACTGAGCAGACGGGGAAGGGTAAGGAGGGGGGCTCCCTCCCTCTGTCACCCCATCCTGTCTGGGGGCTGCAAAGGCACAGCAGCCCCCCAATGGGAGAGGGAGGGAGCTCCCTGACTGTTAACCTTTTCCATACAGCGGTCCGTACAGACCGCGGTATGGAAAGGGTTAAACGGCTGACATCACAGCACAGATGTCAGCCATTTATACCAGAGTGTCAGCAATGTGCTGACACTCTGGTATACCTACTGGACACCAATGAATATTCAAGAGGAGGCGGGCAGGGGATCGCGATCCCGCCTGCCGCACCGCCCACCTCCCGCATCGCCCGCATTGCCCGCAACGCCTGCAACCCACCCCCCCCTGCACCACCCGCCGGCATAAAATCATTCAGGGGTGCAGGGGGGGGTGAAAAAATCTACATTTTGGGCATTTTAAAGTTTCTGAATTGACCTGCGGTTTGTGGTGATCGCAGATACGGGGGGGTCACATGACCCCCCCGGCGTTGAGACAGGATGCCCGCTGAATGATTACAGCGGGCATCCCGTTCCGATTAACCCCCGCCGCGCCGCAATTGCATTTTAAAGCCATGACGTACCGGTACGTCATGGGTCCTTAAGGACTCGGGAAACATGCCGTACAGGTACGTCATGCGTCCCTAAGGGGTTAACTAACACCAGTTTGGGCAAAAAAAAATAATTAGTTAGCAGCCTTTGCTGCAGATGTCATTGTGAGATACACCATTTAAATAAAGGGGTTCTATTCAGATATTTGAAATACTGCCATTTTGTGCACAAATCTTTAATTGCGTCCTAGTGTTGGTGAGGGCGTCTGAGATACACTCTTTATATTTAGGTGTTCTATTCAGTTATTTGAAATACAGCCATTTTGGGCTGAAATCTTTAATTGTGGCCTAGTGTGTGTCACGGCGTGTGAGATACACCCTTTAAATACAGGGCTTCTATTCAGGTATTTAAAATACAGCCATTTTGGGCAAACAAATTTAATTGAGGCCTAGTCTGGTACAGGGGGTGTGAGATACACAATGTACATACTGTCGTTCTATTCTACTATTAATTAAACACTCATTTAGGGCAAGATCCTAAATTCAAGAAATACGAGGAGAGCGTCAAATAAGGGACGTGGCCCAGGTCGTGGTGCTGCTGGTGGAGCTCCTGTTGCAGGGAGAGGACGTGGTCAATCTGTGCCAGCTACACGCACAAGTGAAACCCCTTCCTCAGGTGCGAGTAGGCGACAGAACCTGCAGCAGTATTTGGTTGGGCCTAATGCGGCTCTACGAATGGTGAGGCCTGAACAAGTACAGGCGATAGTAGATTGGGTTGCTAACAGTGGCTCCAGTTCCTTCACATTGTCTCTCACCTAGTCTCATGCTGAAAGACCACAGTTGGCACCTGCAGCCGATGTCCATTAGTCTTTCACCTCACCCCCTTGCAAATCAGCCAAGCAGTCTTAGCCCCAAGTCATGCAGCAGTCTCTTCTGCTTTTTGATGACTCTGTTAGCAGGGTTTCCCAGGGCCTCCACCTAGCCCTGCCCCAGAAATGTAAGAGATTGAATTCACCGATGCCCAACCACTTATCTTTCAAGATGAGTACATGGGAGGACCATCGCAGCACGTCTCCGATCATGACAAAACACAGGTGCCAACTGCTGGGGCTAAATTTCTAAATTACTGACCTTTTAAATGCAGTCATTCCGTCTGGTGGAGACGGATAGTTTTAAAGGCCTTACGTTGCATCAGGGCAGCCTGGCACACATGAGCGATTACATGCTGCAGAGGGACAATTTCATAGAGTTTCCGGCCAGTCATTCACAAGTGGCTCCGAAGGTGGGTTCCTGCACCCACAAACGCCAGGTACACAATTGTCCAGCCAGGGCACAGTTCTGGAGGTTGACGAGGTTAAGGATGAGGAGATGGAGGAGGAGGAACCATGTTCACAGCAGGGTGGCACCCAGACCAGCTCATGGCCATCACTGGTGCGTGGCTGGCAGGATACAGAGGACACAGACGATACACTTCACAGAAAGGACAGATTTTCGTTGCCTCTGGGCAGCCTGGCACACATGAGCGATTACATGCTGCAGTGTCTCCGCAACGACCACCGAGTTGCCCACATTCTAACTTGTGTTGATTACTGTGTGGCCACGCTACTGGATCCCCGTTACAAGGACAACGTACCGTCCTAAATTCCGTCACTGGAGCATGATCGTAAGATGCGCGAGTACAAGTGCACGCTGTTAGACACGCTGCTGGTGGCATTTCCACCTAAAAGCGGGGGCATAGTGGAAGGCCAAGGCGAAGGCAGAGGACGAGGTCACCAACGCAACTGGGGCCCCGCCAGCACCTCAAAAGGCAGGGTTAGCATGGCCGAAATGTGGAAAAGCTTTGTCAGCACGCCACAACAACCGGCACCACCAGCTGATATGGAACATCTTAGCAGTAGGCAGCATTTCACCAACGTGGTGGAGCAGTATGTGTGCACACGCCTACACGTACTGAATGACGGGTCTGCCCCCTTCAACTTCTGGGTCTCCAAATTGGGCACATGTCCTGAGCTTGCCCTTTACCCCTTGGAGGTGCTGGCCTGCTCTGCAGCCAGTGTATTATCTGTACGTGTGTTTAGCATGGCAGGGGGCGTCATCACAGATAAGCGCAGCCGCCTGTCCACAGCCAATGTGGACAAGCTCACGTTCATTAAAATGAACCAGGCATGGATCCCACAGGACTTGTCAGTACCTTGTGAAGAATAGACATGTTTACCGGCACTAACCAGCCATTGTTATACTGCAGCGCAATTGCTCATTCTTGTATTTTGGATATTTCACTCTTTTGGAGTGTACCCTAATTTAAAAAAATAAAATTAATACCAAAAACCTGTGTTGGCTACCTCATCCTCCTCCACCACCGCTTTCACCTACACCGCTACGTCCACCGCCTCCTCAAACTCCTACTCCATATGGAACTCCACCTCATAAATCAATTTTTTTTTTTTGTACGTATTTTATTTTATGTCATTTCACTACTTTTTCAGTTACATTTTCTGGTGAAATTCAACAATTTTTGGGTGTGAAGTACCACTGCTATAACTAGTAGACCGAAAAATAAATAAAACATTTGTCAGTTGAAATTCAACAATTTTTGTGTAGGAAGTACCACTTCTATTCCAAGTAGACCGGTAAAAAAAACAACAACAAACTGTCAGTTACATTTTCTGCTGAAATTCACCAATTTTTGGGTGTGATGTACCACTGCTATACCTAGTAGACCGAAAAAAATAAAATAAAAATTTGTCTGTTACATTTTCAGTTGAAATTCAACAATTTTTGGGTGTGAAGTACCACTGCTATACCTAGTAGATCGGTAAAAAAAAAAAAAACATAAAAAATTGTCAGTTACATTTTCCGGTAAAATTTACCAATTTTTGGGTGTGATGTACCACTGCTATAACTAGTAGACCGAAAAAAATAAATACAATTTGTCAATTGAAATTCAACTATTTTTGTGTGGGAAGTACCACTGCTATACCTAGTAGACCGGTAAAAAAACAACAAAAACTGTCAGTTACATTTTCTGGTGAAATTCACCAATTTTTGGGTGTGATGTACCACTGATATACCTAGTAGACGGGTAAAAAAATAATAAACAAGTTTTTTTCTGTCATAGACCCCTGCTCTACCAAGTAGACAGGTTAATAAATTTCTGTAATTTTTCTATTACATTCTTGGGTTGACATTATACATTTTTAGTTGTAAATAAACCCCTGCTCTGCATAGGTGACAGGGAATAACATTTTTGAAATGCTTCTTTAATTGATGCGCGCCACCTCCTTTGATTCAATGCTTAAACTATAACAAGTTGTACCACATTTGCGCTTCAATAATTTGTCCCACATTTCCGCTTTACTCTTTTGGCCAATATTTTTGCCTCAATAAAGTTTCCCATATTTCCGATTTACTCTTTTGGCCCATATTTGGGCTTCTGTAATTCGTCCCACATTTGCGCTTCAGTAATTTGTCCCACAATTCCGCTTTCCTCTTATGGCCCACATTTGGGCTTCTGTAATTTGTCTCACATTTGCGCTCCAATAATTTGTCCCACAATTCCGCTTTCCTCTTTTGGCCAACATTTTTGCCTCAATAACGTTTCCCATATTTCCGATTTACTCTTTTTGTCCACATTTGGGCTTCTGTAATTTGTTCCACATTTGCGCCTCAATAGCTTTTCCCACATTTTCGCTCGATCCCAAAAATGTTTTATAAATTTATCTTCCTTAAATTTGGCGTGGAACCCTGATTCGCCGATATCTGTGAACAACATGGTAGGCTCAGAAAAGAACATCGAAAGTTGATAGAGAAGATATCCAAATGGATGGTGGATGTCACTGGGTCACTTCTACATAGATGACAGGAACATAAATAAAAAAAAATCGTCAATTACATTGTCAGGTGACATTTTTCAAATTTTGCCGAATAGAAACCCCTGCTCTGCATAGTTGACAGGGAATAAAATTTTATAAATTCTTCATTAATTAATGCGCGCCACATCCTTTCATTCAATGCTTAATTCCGCTCTATAATTTTAAATTTGGAAAAATTAATCCTCCCTTGGATGTGGTCTCTCTTTCTCACGCTCCCTCTTCGGCGTAGAACCCTGATTTCCCGCCAACTGTGATCACCATGGTAGGCGCATAAAAGAACATTGAAAGTTGATAGAGCAGATATCAAATTGGATCGTGAACATCACGGGGACGTGCGATATGGTGGGGCAATAAGTGTGCACACGCCTACACGAACTGACTGACAAGAGTCAGCCCCTTCAACTTCTGGGTCTCCAAATTGGGCACATGGCCTGAGCTTGCCCTTTACCCCTTGGAGGTGCTGGCCTGCCCTGCAGCCAGTGTATTGTCTGAACGTGTGTTCAGCACGACTGGAGGGGGTTATCAGAGATTAGATTTCCCAATGTTTTGGGGTGTACCCTGATTTAAAAAAATACAAATAAATTTAAAACCAAAAAGCAGTGTAGGCTACCTCCTCCTCCACCGCCGCTTTCACCTACACCGCCACATCCACCGCCTCCTCAAGCTCGTCTTACTAGATCAAGATTTATATTATATTTTTTTACGTATTATATGTTATTTAAAGTCATTTCCCTATCCACATTTGTTTGCAGAGCACTTGCCATGCTCTTAACCACATTTTGATGCCATTTGCAGCCCTCTAGCCCTTTCCATGACATTTTTACAGCCATTTTAGTGCTCAAAGTTCGGGTCCCCATTGACTTCAATGGGGTTCGGGGTCAAGTTCGGGTCCCGAACTCAAACTTTTTTCTGAAGTTCGGCCGAACCCGTCGAACCCGAACATCCAGGTGTCCGCTCAACTCTATTCACTAGATTGAACATGAACACACTGTAAATGAATGCACAGTGCAGATCTAATTTGCATGAAAATAAACAATTTAGTTAAACTAAACTTGAAGTTTTATCATATCTGTAGGCATAATACTTTATATTAGTTAAAGGGGCTGGCCACTTTTTGTTATTGTTAACCACTTTATTTGTGAGATGATTATATGGCAATTAGGCGACTTTCACACCAGCGTTTTACCTTCCTGCTATTGAGATCCATCATAGGGTCTCAATAGAGGAGGAAAACGCTTCAATGGGGACAAAACTGAACTGGACTGAACGGAGTGCACCAGAATGCATTTTGTTCCGTTTCCGTTGCATTCCCATGACGCACACAAAAGCACTGCAAGCAACATTTCTGAGTGTCTCCTGGGATGCGGAGCAAGACGGATTAGTCATGACTCACAATGTAAGTCAATGGAGACAGATCCGTTTTCTCTGACACTAAAGAAAACGGATCCGTCCTCCATCGATTTTCAGTGCTGTTGATGATGGATCCGTCTTGTCTATGTTAAAGATAATACAACCGGATCCATTCATAATGGATGCAGACGCTTGTATTTTCATGACAGAAGCGTTTTTGCTGATCCATGACGGATCCAGCAAAAACACAGGTGTGAAAGTAACCTTACTAATATAGCTTTTGTTGTAAGAGACCTCTTAGCTGTAATACTAACCCAAACTCTAATACTAAACCTACCCCTAATAAAGACCCTAACCCTAATACTGACCCTACCAATAATCCTAACTGTAATAATGACCCTAATATTTACCCTAACCCTAATACTGATCCTAATATTAACATTAACCCTAAGCCAGATCTTGACCCTAACCCTATTACTGACCCTTACAATGACCTAACCCTAATATTTACCTCACACAGTGACCATAATATACGGGTCCCTGACAAAAGTCTTGTCGCTTCTCTATTTTGTAGAAACTCCTGCTATTAACCTGACTTTTAATTAATCAATTGGTGTTAGAAATAGCTCATATGAAAAGCTAAAGCCCTCCCAAATTATTGCACTGAAATAAATTAGTTTCACTGAAAAAAGATTTATCATTTAATCAAGACAGAAAGGTCAAATTTTGGCAAGACAAAAGTTTTGTCGCCTATACAGAAATTGAACAACTTTACTGCAAATCCAAAAATATGTCAGCAAATTAAGTAGTGGTGCTGTGAGATCCAAATTTAATATCTTGTATGACTTCCATGAGCTTGAAGGACAGCATCCATGTGGTTTGGCAAGGATTTATACAATTTATTGTTGAAGTCATCAGGAATAGCAAAGAAAACAGTCTTGCATGCCTCCCAGAATTCATCAATATTCTTTGGTTTCGTCTTTAGGGATGAGCGAACCCGAACTGTATAGTTCGGGTTCATACCGAATTTTGGGGTGTCCGTGACACAGACCCGAACCCGAACATTTTCGTAAAAGTCTGGGTTCGGGTTCGGTGTTCGGCGCTTTCTTGGCGCTTTTTGAAAGGCTGCAAAGCAGCCAATCAACAAGCGTCATACTACTTGCCCCAAGAGGCCATCACAGCCATGCCTACTATTGGCATGGCTGTGATTGGCCAGTGCAGCATGTGACCCAGCCTCTATTTAAGCTGGAGTCACGTAGCGCCGCACGTCACTCTGCTCTGATCAGTGTAGGGAGAGGTTGCAGCTGCTGTTAGGGCCAGATTAGGCAGTGATTAACTCCTCCAAAAGACTTCATTCAGTAATCGATCTACATCTGTGGATCATTGAACTGCTGCTATTCAATTGCTCACTGTTTTTAGGCTGCCCAGAGCGTTTTTCATTCACTTTTTTCTGGGTTGATCGGCGGCCATTTTGTGTCTTGTGGTGCGCCAGCACAAGCTGCCACCAAGTACATTTAACCATCAATAGTGTGGTTATTTTTTGGCTATATCCTACATCAGGGTCAAGCTGTCATCAAGTGCATTTAACCATCAATAGTGTGGTTATTTTTTGGCCATATACTACATCAGGGGCAGGCTGAGCCTGTCACCAAGTGCATTTAACCATCAATAGTGTGGTTATTTTTTGGCTGTATCCTACATCAGGGTCAAGCTGTCATCAAGTGCATTTAATCATCAATAGTGTGGTTATTTTTTGGCCATATACTACATCAGGGGCAAGCTGAGCCTGTCACCAAGTGCATTTAACCATCAATAGTGTGGTTATTTTTTGGCCATATACTACATCAGGGGCAAGCTGAGCCTGTCACGAAGTGCATTTAACCATCAATAGTGTGGTTATTTTTTGGCCATATACTACATCAGGGGCAAGCTGAGCCTGTCACCAAGTGCATTTAACCATCAATAGTGTGGTTATTTTTTGGCTATATCCTACATCAGGGTCAAGCTGAGCCTGTCACAGGTGCATTTAATCATCAATAGTGTGGTTATTTTTTGGCCATATACTACATCAGGGGCAAGCTGAGCCTGTCACAAAGTGCATTTAACCATCAATAGTGTGGTTATTTTTTGGCTATATCCTACATCAGGGTCAAGCTGAGCTTGTCACCAAGTTATTCTCAATAACTTCACACACATGCTACAGTGCAATTCCAAGTCTAATTCTGTGTGTAAACATATGCCTGTCACCCAGCGCCTAAAAAATAGGCCTCAAATTTATTTTCATCCAAATCTGTCATTATTGCTTTAGCTGGTCAAGTTATTTAGTGTCCGTCAAAGCACAGTTTTTGTTCTGGGTTGAAATACAATTCCCAATTTTGCAATTCTCTAAATTAGTGGTTTCTGCTGTATCAGGCCTACTTTAAATCTATCCCTAAAAGGGTATATTAGATTCAAGGTGCTGATAGGGTAATTCTCAATAACTTCACACACACGCTACTGTGCAGATCCAAGTCTAATTCTGTCCGTAAACGTATACCTGTCACCCAACGCCTAAATAATAGGCCTCAAATTTATAATCAGCTAAATCTGTCATTACTGCTGTGCCTGTATTAGTGTAATACGGTACCTAAATAGATAGCCAGATAGTGTTAGGTGTCTGTAAAAAAAGGCCTGAATTTGAATTCAATTCATTGGGCCAAATAATATTTTTCTTATTGTGGTGAACGGTAACAATGAGGAAAACATCTAGTAAGGGACGCGGACATGGTCGTGGTGGTGTTAGTGGACCCTCTGGTGCTGGGAGAGGACGTGGCCGTTCTGCCACAGCCACACGTCCTAGTGAACCAACTACCTCAGGTCCCAGTAGCCGCCAGAATTTACAGTCATATTTGGTGGGGCCCAATGCCGTTCTAAGGATGGTAAGGCCTGAGCAGGTACAGGCATTAGTCAATTGGGTGGCCGACAGTGGATCCAGCACGTTCACATTATCTCCCACCCAGTCTTCTGCAGAAAGCGCACAGATGGCGCATGAAAACCAAGCCATCAGTCTGTCACATCACCCCCATGCATATCAGGGAAACTGCCCTTGGGAAACTGAGCCTCAAGTTATGCAGCAGTCTCTTATGCTGTTTGAAGACTCTGCTGGTAGGGTTTCCCAAGGGCATCCACCTAGACCTTCCCCAGCGGTGGAAGACATAGAATGCACTAACACACAACAACTTATGTTTCCTGATGATGAGGACATGGGAATACCATCTCAGCACGTCTCTTATGATGACGAAACACAGGTTCCAACTGCTGCGTCTTTCTGCAGTGTGCAGACTGAACAGGAGGTCAGGGATGAAGATGATGCAGGGGACGATGAGGTCCTAGACCCCACATGGAATGAAGGTCGTGCCACTGACTTTCACAGTTCGGAGGAAGAGGCAGTGGTGAGACCGAGCCAACAGCGTAGCAAAAGACAAAGAGGGAGCAGTGGGCAAAAGCAGAACACCCGCCGCCAAGAGACTCCGCCTGCTACTGACCGCCGCCATCTGGGACCGAGCACCCCAAAGGCAGCTTCAAGGAGTTCCCTGGCATGGCACTTCTTCAAACAATGTGCTGACGACAAGACCCGAGTGGTTTGCACGCTGTGCCATCAGAGCCTGAAGCGAGGCATTAACGTTCTGAACCTTAGCACAACCTGCATGACCAGGCACCTGCATGCAAAGCAGTGGAGTAAACACCTTAAAAACAAGGTAGTCACTCAGGCTCCCCCTGCTACCTCTTCTGCTGCTGCCGCCTCGGCCTCTTCTGCTGCTGCCGCCGCCTCGGCCTCTTCCTCCGCCTCTGGAGGAACGTTGGCACCTGCCGCCCAGCAAACATGGGATGTACCACCAACACCACCACCTGCGTCACCAAGCATCTCAACCATGTCACACGGCAGCGTTCAGGTCTCCATCTCACAAACATTTGAGAGAAAGCGTAAATTCCCACCTAGCCACCCTCGATCCCTGGCCCTGAATGCCAGCATTTCTAAACTACTGGCCTAAGAAATGCTGTCATTTAGGCTGGTGGACACAGACAGCTTCAAACAGCTCATGTCGCTTGCTGTCCCACAGTATGTTGTTCCCAGCCGGCACTACTTCTCCAAGAGAGCTGTGCCTTCCCTGCATAACCAAGTATCCGATAAAATCAAGTGTGCACTGCGCAACGCCATCTGTGGCAAGGTCCACCTAACCACAGATACGTGGACCAGTAAGCACGGCCAGGGACGCTATATCTCCCTAACTGCACACTGGGTAAATGTAGTGGCGGTTGGGCCCCAGGCGGAGAGCTGTTTGGCGCACGTCCTTCCGCCGCCAAGGATCGCAGGGCAACATTCTTTGCCTCCTATCTCCTCCTCCTCCTACTCAGCTTCCTCCTCCTCTTCTTCCACCTGCTCATCCAGTCAGCCACACACCTTCACCACCAACTTCAGCACAGCCCGGGGTAAACGTCAGCAGGCCATTCTGAAACTCATATGTTTAGGGGACAGGCCCCACACCGCACAGGAGTTGTGGCGGGGTATAGAAAAACAGACCGACGTGTGGTTGCTGCCGGTGAACCTCAAGCCCGGCCTGGTGGTGTGCGATAATGGGCGAAATCTCATTGCAGCTCTGGGACTAGCCGATTTGACGCACATCCCTTGCCTGGCGCTGAATTTGGTGCTGCATAAAGTGCGGGCCGTCTGTTCGCGCTTCCGGCGTTCACATACTGCCGCTGTTCGCCTATCTGCGCTACAACGTAACTTTTGCCTTCCCACTCACCGCCTCATATGCGACGTGCCCACCAGGTGGAACTCCACCTTGCACATGCTGGACAGACTGTGCGAGCAGCAGCAGGCCATAGTGGAGTTTCAGCTGAAGCACGCACGGGTCAGTCGCACTGCGGAACAGCACCACTTCCCCACCAATGACTGGGCCTCCAGTGCGCTGTTTCGAGTACTCCACCAACATGGCCAGTGGCGATGACGCCGTTATCAGCGTTACAATACCACTTCTATGTCTCCTTGAGAAAACACTTAGGGCGATGATGGAAGAGGAGGTGGCCCAGGAGGAGGAGGAAGAGGGGTCATTTTTAGCACTTTCAGGCCAGTCTCTTCGAAGTGACTCAGAGGGAGGATTTTTGCAGCAGCAGAGGCCAGGTACAAATGTGGCCAGACAGGGCCCACTACTGGAGGACGAGGAGGACGAGGATGAAGAGGAGGTGGAGGAGGATGAGGATGAAGCATGTTCACAGCGGGGTGGCACCCAACGCAGCTCGGGCCCATCACTGGTGCGTGGCTGGGGGGAAACGCAGGACGATGACGATACGCCTCCCACAGAGGACAGCTTGTCCTTACCTCTGGGCAGCCTGGCACACATGAGCGACTACATGCTGCAGTGCCTGCGCAATGACAGCAGAGTTGCCCACATTTTAACGTGTGCAGAGTACTGGGTTGCCACCCTGCTGGATCCACGGTACAAAGACAATGTGCCCACCTTACTTCCTGCACTGGAGCGTCATAGGATGATGCGCGAGTACAAGCGCACGTTGGTAGACGCGCTACTGAGAGCATTCCCAAATGTCACAGGGGAACAAGTGGAAGCCCAAGGCGAAGGCAGAGGAGGAGCAAGAGGTCGCCAACGCAGCTGTGTCACGGCCAGCTCCTCTGAGGGCAGGGTTAGCATGGCAGAGATGTGGAAAAGTTTTGTCACCACGCCACAGCTAACTGCACCACCACCTGATACGGAACGTGTTATCAGGAGGTAACATTTCACTAACATGGTGGAACAGTACGTGTACACACCCCTCCACGTACTGACTGATGGTTCGGCCCCATTCAACTTCTGGGTCTCCAAATTGTCCACGTGGCCAGAGCTAGCCTTTTATGCCTTGGAGGTGCTGGCCTGCCCGGCGGCCAGCGTTTTGTCTGAACGTGTATTCAGCATGGCAGGGGGCGTCATTACAGACAAACGCAGCCGCCTGTCTACAGCCAATGTGGACAAGCTGACGTTCATAAAAATGAACCAGGCATGGATCCCACAGGACCTTGTCCAACAATATATTATTCTACTCCAGGGCATTTCCTCATTCAATCCTATTATTATTTTCATTTTACCATTATATTGCGGGGCAACCCAAAGTTGAATGAACCTCTCCTCTGTCTGGGTGCCGGGGCCTAAAAATATCTGACAGTGGCCTGTTCCAGTGGTGGGTGACATGAAGCCTCATTCTCTGCTATGACATGAAGACTGATTCTCTGCTGACATGTAGCCAGATTCTCTGCTATGGGACCTCTCTCCTCTGCCTGGGTGCCTGGGCCTAAATATCTGACAATGGACTGTTCCAGTGGTGGGTGACGTGAAGCCTGATTCTCTGCTATGACATGAAGACTGATTCTCTGCTGACATGAAGCCTGAATCTCTGTTATGGGACCTCTCTCCTCTGTCTGGGTGCCGGGGCCTAAAAATATCTGACAGTGGCCTGTTCCAGTGGTGGGTGACATGAAGCCTGATTCTCTGCTATGACATGAAGACTGATTCTCTGCTGACATGAAGCCTGAATCTCTGTTATGGGACCTCTCTCCTCTGTCTGGGTGCCGGGGCCTAAAAATATCTGACAGTGGCCTGTTCCAGTGGTGGGTGACATGAAGCCTGATTTTATAACAAGACACGGAGGCTCGTATTGCACAACTCTTTCTTTACTGAATTCCTCAGCAGCAAAGAATTAACATAAAAAATCAAGGCCAAACCCCGAAATAACCCCTCCCATAAATAGGTCCTCTCTCTACATATCTTCCTCTTTCTTTGCTGCTCCCCAGCAGATAAGTGCCTCTTATTCGAATTGTGAAATTATATTTGTTACTGTATTCTTAGTAGAGGGTTTTTTTAGGTTTTATAGCCTTATGATATGATACCCTTTGTCTTTTTTCCTTGGTCTTAATAATCCGGTATATATACGGTATCCTGTTTTTTGTTTTGTCATTTTCTTTTGTCTAGGTCAAATTGTCCTTCCTTCACTTAGTTATCGCATCTCTTCTGATCAATTCGCTTGTCTCTATTTCACTTTATATATAATTTTTTCACTATACCTTATCTGTCCTTACTAAGTTCCGGCGCCATTGCTCCTCTATCAGTTCAGCGTTCGCGCTTCTTGCCGCCCGAGATCTCGCGAGCTCCGGGATTTCGGCGGCATTCACTTTTGAGGGGCGGGGCGCGCCGGGCCCGAGATTCTCGGGCGCCATCTTGCTACCCCCTCTGGCTTCTTGCGGCTACCGGCAGTGCCGGCTCCTGGGTTATATTCGGCCGCCATCTTATTACTCCTTGGGTGTAGGGGGCGTTTCAAATCCTCCCCCTCCACCCTCTATTCTGTTTCCGGGGTCGCGGTCTTCTGCACGTCCGCATCGGTACCTGCGCCTGCCTGCTCTCGTGAGTCTCGGCTGTTATGTGTCTTGTTTGTCTGTGTTTTTCTCCAGGAGTGACTAACTCCTTATCATGTCTCTGCCTAGCGACCTCCACTTGTCCCTTGTGAAGCCTACCACCAGCTCCATTACGCCCCCTGCTGGCTCTAACCTCTTTCATGCTGAGTCCCATGTACTGGATTTACAACTATCCAATTCTTCAGCTATTGCTAACGCCATGGGCAATATGTCCACCATTATTTCACAATCTGTTTCTCAAGCGCTTAGAGCGCAAAACCCAGTCGCCACCCCCACTGTCAACCCGGCCCCTGTTACCTCCAGAATTCATGGTGTAGATGGCTTAGTTCCATCAAAAGACAAAATGCCAAGGTCACGTAAGAGAGCCTGCCCGCGCCAGGCGGAAAAAGCGCGCCCTTGGAAGTCCGCTCGGGCTCGTCCCAAATCTAGTTCTGACTCTGATATTGAGTCTAATGAGGAGGTTTTGAGTGAGGATCATTATTCCTCTGATATAGATCTTGAAGGGGTCCAGGTGGCTGACGAGATTACAGGTTTCTCCCCTCCATATCCCCCCCCTTCTGGCGCAGGTCCAGAAGCTGGTACCCCGGGTCCTGACTCCCTTGTTGATCCGCAGGGTGAACCCCTGTTTGACCCCGACAGCCTTCACCATCCCCGGTCGGCTGAATGGTTACCCATCCCTCATTTGGCCCACTATTTGGAGAATAGGGTGAGAAAGCTACTCTCCAAAGAGACCCGGAATAAGTTGAAGGCAGAATGCCCCCGGCCCTTAATACCAAACAAAGTGTGCGAAACACCAAATGTGGATCCGAAAATGATCCAATTCCTCTCAAAATCGGGCTTTATTCCCCGCAAAGGCCTTGATTCAGCTCTCCGAGCTTGTCAGGACAAGCTCCTAGACAGTCTTAGGCCCCTGACAAAAATATTTGAAATGGCTGAAACTGCCAGATCTGAGGGTACGGCCATAGACCCAGAAGAACTAAGTGGCTGGGCGCAGCGCGCCATTTTTTTAATCGGGAATGTTAATTCCTCACTCTCCATTGAACGGAGAAAGGCTCTTCTTATGAAGATCGAGCCCAAATTGTCCAATATGGCACTGACTGAGACGGGTAAGGAGGCTCAGGGGCTCCTCTTTGGGGATAGCTTCATCAAAGATCTAGGAAAGTTTGTGGGAGCGTTTACTGCTCTTGATAAAGCGAAAAGCTCCATGCGCAGGGTTTTCCATGGGCGTGTCTCTAGCAGGGCCGGCAGCTTCAGGGGCCGACTGTCCGGCCGTGTCCATTTCCAGACGCGTGGAAACGCTCGAGGTCCCTATCATCAACGTTCTACATTCCAGGAACAGAGACAGCAGTCCCCCATCTTCCCTTCCAGGGGTCAATCGTACCGTCCCAGAGGATTCAGAGGCTCTGTTGGTTCAAGACGTCCACTCGGTAAGTCCTCAAAACCTATGGTTTTCTTCCAGCCATTGTATCGGGGGCAGACTCCGACATTTTTTACCCGCTTCGAGCCGTGTCACCTCCGATCCGTGGGTGCTGGCCACGGTCCAAGGGTTCCAGATAGATTTGGTAGTTGCTCAGTTGTCACTTCCAGAGCCTCATCCGCTGGTTTCTCATGGACCTAGAACCGGCCCGGTCTCTCATGGACCTAGAACTCCATTCCCTTATGGTCAAAGGAGCGATAGAGAGAGCGCCTCCCCATACGGTCGGGATAATCAGCACTGTCTTTTTAGTGGAAAAGAAAGGAGGCCAATTCCGTCCAGTAATAAATTTACGGAGTCTGAACAGGTTTGTATGTTACCGCCATTTCAAAATGGAGGGAATTCATCTACTCAGGGACCTTCTTCTTCCAGGCCAGGGGACTGGATGGCGAAGTTAGATCTGAAGGATTCCTATCTGAAGGATTCCTATCTGACGGTGCCTGTCTCCCCCCCAGTCCAGACTACTCCTACAATTTCGCTGGCACAACCAAACCTCCTACCGTTTGGCCTCTCGTCAGCCCCTTGGTGTTTTACCAAGTTAATGAGACCGGTAGTGACTTGGCTTCGCAGTCAGGGTATCCGTCTTGTGATATATCTGGACGATATCCTCTTCATGGCTCAATCCCCATCAGAGCTCCTTTCTCATCTGCACTCTGCGATGTCTCTTATTACAGGTCTTGGATTTGTCATCAACACCGA
The DNA here is from genome assembly GCF_905171765.1 of Bufo bufo. Classification (NCBI taxonomy): domain Eukaryota; kingdom Metazoa; phylum Chordata; class Amphibia; order Anura; family Bufonidae; genus Bufo; species Bufo bufo. The sequence goes on along the minus strand of NC_053393.1, from coordinate 103,768,059 downwards.
GAAATCCTGTCTACAGCCTTCCAGGTCGATAGAGTTTCTGGGTTTTGTGGTGAACTCCAGCGAACTATCTCTTTTCCTGCCAAGAACCAAAGTCAATTCCATACGAAAGGAACTTCGTCACGCTCTGAAACTTCCTCAGTTATCGCTTCGTCACCTAGCTCGCATTATCGGTCTCCTCTCCTCCTCCATCCAGGCGATTTTCCCGGCTCCTCTTCACTATCGAGCGTTGCAACGGCTCAAGATCGCCCACTTGCAAGCGAGAGCTTCCTATGCGGATCTGGTGACTCTGGATCGCGAAACGAGGGACGAACTTGCGTGGTGGATCTCCAACCTCAACGCGTGGAACGGCAAGGCCATCGTGGGACCCCAACCCGATCTGATTGTGGAGTCAGATGCCAGTCTTCTCGGCTGGGGTGCATACTGCAATGGGGTCTCCACCGGAGGTCCCTGGTCAGGCAACGAAACTCACCTTCATATAAACGCTCTGGAACTACTGGCAGGTTCTTTTGCCATACGCAGCTTCACCAACGACAAGATATCGGCGTGCATCAGACTCAGGATGGACAACGTGTCGGCTGTGCGTTATGTCAATGCCATGGGGGGCACCCATTCATCGATCCTGACCCATCTAGTGAAGGAGTTTTGGGCCTTTTGCCTCGACAAGGACTTCACGGTTATTGCGGAATATATTCCAGGACTTCGCAATACCTTCGCGGACTGGAGCTCTCGTCACTCATGATTTCAGCGACTGGAGATTAGATCCAACGGTATTCTCCTCCATCATGTCGAATTGGGGACCCCTATCTATAGATCTTTTTGCCTCTCGGTGGAACGCTCAGCTACCGCGCTTCTACAGTTGGAGACCAGACCCTCTGTCGGAAGCTGTGGATGCCCTTCTACAGGTTTGGTCGGATCATCGAGCTTACGCCTTCCCTCCGTTTGCTCTCATCCCACGGGTGCTGTCGCAAGTTCGTCGTCAACAGGCAGACTTGGTGCTGATGGTGCCCTTTTGGCAGGCCCAATCGTGGTTTCCTCAACCCCTGGAACTTCTTGTGGAAGACCCCCGGCTTCTCCCATCATTACCGGATCTCCTTCGCGGACCCCTGGACCAACGTCATCCGCTAGTGACAGACGGCTCTCTCACTCTCCTCGCGTGCAGAGTTTCGGGGAACAGTGGAATGTCTCGGGCTTATCGAGAACGACTCGTATCCTTTTGGAGAGCGCATGGGCCCCCGGCAGCCTGGAGGCGCTGGTCTGATTGGTGCGTGGGGCGGAGTCTGGATACCTTTTCAGCACCTGTGACGGACATGCTTGAGTTTCTGTCGTCTCTTTTTGATGAAGGTAAAGCCTATAGGTCCATCAACCTCTTCCGTTCTGCCATATCTTCTCGCCACCAGGGTTTTGCGGGCTGCCCTGCGGGTCAGCATCCCTTGGTGTGTCGACTTCTTAAAGGATCTCGGTTATCTCGTCCACCCAGACCCCGTTTCACTAGCTCCTGGGATGTTATGCTGGTCCTTCGTTTTTTCTCGGCTTGGCCCCTTAATTCTGCCTTATCCCTCCGCCAAATTTCGGCAAAGCTGGTCACCCTGTTTTGCTTGATTTCCCGCAAAAGGGTTTCGGACGTGCGAGCTTTGGATTTTGATGCCTTATCTTTTACTCCTAGCGGGGTTTCCTTTAACATTTCTCGCCGCACCAAAACTAATATCCGGTCGGTTTCCTATCCGGCCTTTCCGGATAACGTTTTCCTTTGTCCGGTGCAGTGTTTGAAGGAGTATTTAGGACGCACGTCTTCCTTACGTAATCCGTCTTCTCCGCAACTTTTCATTTCCTTCCGCAGAACTTTTCTTCCAGTCATTAGTATCACCTTATCCCGTTGGGTTAAGTGGATTTTGTCTCAGGCTGGAGTTGATACGTCTATTTTCACGGCTCATTCGATTAGAGTAGCCTCTGCTACCTCCATGACTGTTGCCAGAGCCCGTTTGGAGGATGTCCTACGGTTGGCGGATTGGTCTAGGGCTTCAACGTTTAGGGAGTTTTACTTCAGGCCACCTCCTCATGCCTTTTCTACTATAATGTCATCACTTTAAACTTGCAATACGAGCCTCCGTGTCTTGTTATAAAATTGCATGATTTTCCTATTGTATGACATAAAGTCATGATTTTATTAAAGACACGGAGGCGAGTATTGCCCACCCTTTTTTTCCCCCCCTTATGTTTTAGGTTTCTGATGTTCATATGACCGTATTAGATTTAAATTTTTTATGAGATGTTGTATTATATTATATTTTATATTTGATGTTTTATCGCCACATGATTGGATAGGATTTCAGATTCTATGTATTACCTTGTTCTATTCTGTTTGTCTCCTTAGGTTGACTTCTGGTTTTCACCCCATGATGGTTCCAAGAAATTCTTAGTTCCTGTTGACCGCTGTTCCGGTTGAGTTCGGGTGTACAGGTTCTAGTTCCACGGATCCCGGTTGGAGTTCGGTTGGAAGAGTTTTCGGTTTGGTTTCGTGTATGAATCGGCTAGTCACATCAAAGAAAGAGGAAGATATGTAGAGAGAGGACCTATTTATGGACTGGTTTATGGGAGGGGTTATTTGGGGTTTTGTCCTTGATTTTTTATGTTAATTCTTTGCTGCTGAGGAATTCAGTAAAGATAGAGTTGTGCAATACTCGCCTCCGTGTCTTTAATAAAATCATGACTTTACGTCATACAATAGGAAAATCATGCAATTCTCTGCTATGACATGAAGACTGATTCTCTGCTGACATGAAGCCTGAATCTCTGTTATGGGACCTCTCTCCTCTGTCTAGGTGTCGGGGCCTAAAAATATCTGACAGTGGCCTGTTCCAGTGGTGGGTGACATGAAGCCTGATTCTCTGCTATGACATGAAGACTGATTTTCTGCTGACATGAAGCCTGAATCTCTGTTATGGGACCTCTCTCCTCTGTCTGGGTGCCGGGGCCTAAAAATATCTGACAGTGGCCTGTTCCAGTGGTGGGTGACATGAAGCCTGATTCTCTGCTATGACATGAAGACTGATTCTCTGCTGACATGAAGCCAGATTCTCTGCTATGGGACCTCTCTCCTCTGCCTGGGTGCCTGGGCCTAAATATCTGACAATGGACTTCCAGTGGTGGGTGATGTGAAGCCTGATTCTCTGCTATGACACGAAGACTGATTCTCTGCTGACATGAAGCCTGAATCATTGTTATGAGACCTCTCTCCTCTGTCTGGGTGCCGGGGCCTAAAAATATCTGACAGTGGCCTGTTCCAGTGGTGGGTGACATGAAGCCTGATTCTCTGCTATGACATGAAGACTGATTCTCTGCTGACATGAAGCCTGAATCTCTGTTATGGGACCTCTCTCCTCTGTCTGGGTGCCGGGGCCTAAAAATATCTGACAGTGGCCTGTTCCAGTGGTGGGTGACATGAAGCCTGATTCTCTGCTATGACATGAAGACTGATTCTCTGCTGACATGAAGCCTGAATCTCTGTTATGGGACCTCTCTCCTCTGTCTGGGTGACGGGGTCTAAAAATATCTGACAGTGGCCTGTTCCAGTGGTGAGTGACATGAAGCCTGATTCTCTGCTATGACATGAAGACTGATTCTCTGCTGACATGAAGCCAGATTCTCTGCTATGGGACCTCTCTCCTCTGCCTGGGTGCCTGGGCCTAAATATTTGACAATGGACTGTTCCAGTGGTGGGTGACGTGAAGCCTGATTCTCTGCTATGACATGAAGACTGATTCTCTGCTGACATGAAGCCTGAATCTCTGTTATGGGACCTCTCTCCTCTGTCTGGGTGCCGGGGCCTAAAAATATCTGACAGTGGCCTGTTCCAGTGGTGGGTGACATGAAGCCTGATTCTCTGCTATGACATGAAGACTGATTCTCTGCTGACATGAAGCCAGATTCTCTGCTATGGGACCTCTCTCCTCTGCCTGGGTGCCTGGGCCTAAATATCTGACAATGGACTGTTCCAGTGGTGGGTGACGTGAAGCCTGATTCTCTGCTATGACATGAAGACTGATTATCTGCTGACATGAAGCCAGATTCTATGTTATGGGACCTCTCTCCTCTGCCTGGGTGCCGGGGCCTAAATATCTGACAAAGGACTGTTCCAGTTTTGGGTGACGTGAAGCCTGATTCTCTGCTATGACATGAAGACTGATTCTCTGCTGACATGAAGCCTGATTCTCTGCTAAGGGACCTCTCTCCAATTGATATTGGTTAATTTTTATTTATTTTATTTTTATTTTTATTCATTTTCCTATCCACATTTGTTTGCAGGGGAATTAACTAAATTTTGCTGCCTTTTGCAGCCCTCTAGCCCTTTCCTGGGCTGTTTTACAGCCTTTTTAGTGCCGAAAAGTTCGGGTCCCCATTGACTTCAATGGTTTTCGGGTTCGGGACGAAGTTCGGGTCGGGTTCGGATCCCGAACCCGAACATTTCCGGGAAGTTCGGCCGAACTTCTCGAACCCGAACATCCAGGTGTTCGCTCAACTCTACTAATAAGCCCTTTTTTTCACTAATACACACCAAATAGGGCTTTAGATCATATTACTGGACCGCTGAACGACAAATAGGTCCTTACTTTTTTCCACTTATACACATCACAAAAGGCTTTAGAACACATAACTGCACCGCTGAATGGCAAATAAACCATAACTTATTTCCACTTATACACGCCACAAAAGGCTTTAGAACATATAACTGCACCGCAGAATGGCAAATAATATATATTTTTTTGCCACTAATACACACCAAAATGAGCTGTAATTTTCTCACTTCACCACACAACGTCAAATCCTTTTTTTTTTTGTGCCTCTAATACATGCCAAAAGGGCTTTAGAACATATAACTGCACCGCTGAACGGCAAAGAGGCACTAATTTTTTTCTACTTATACACTCCACAAAAGGCTTTAGAACATATAATTGCCCAGCTAAACGGCAAATAATATATATTTTTGTGCCACTAATACACGCCAAAAAGGGCTTTAGAACATATAACTGTACCACTGAATGGCAAATAATATATATATTTTTTGCCACTAATATATGCCAAAAAGGGCTGTAATTTTCTCACTTCACGACACAACGGCTAATAAGTCTTTTTTTCCCACTAATACAAGCCAAAAAATGCTTTAGAACATATAACTGCACTGCACAAGGGCAAATAAGACATATAAATATTTCCTTGTAATAAACCCTGTCAATTGCTGTATCAAACAACACTTGCACCCCAATAACAAGAACGGTTTGCTGGAATTACAGAGCTGCATAATGGCAATTTGGATCCCCAGTCAGTTCAGCAAGGTGTAATATGATTGTTTCTATTACCCAGGCTGTGAACTTCCCTACTGAACCCTGTTCTGCTTCAATGCTGTGGAATAATTCCTCCCTATCCTTTCCCTGAACTTCTATACAGCAAAATAAAAGTTTTAGGGTCCATTCACACGTACGCAATTCTGTAACGGAATTGCGGACCCATTCATTTTTATGTGGCCGCACGATGTGCTGCACGGATCCGGAAATGCGGACCCGCACTTTTGGTTCCGCAAAACCGATCCCCAAAAAAATAGAACACGTCCTATTCTTGTCCGCAATTGCGGACAAGATTAGGCATTTTCTATTAAGTGCGGCGATGTGCCGTCAGCAAAATGCGGAACACACATTGCCGGTGTCCGTGTTTTGCAGATCCGTGGATCTGAAAAACACACACAGATGTGTGAATGGACCCTTAAAGTCATTTCTACGAGTGTCCCTAGCGCCTGTTTACGTCTCTCCCTGCACTAAGTACACTGGAAAATGGCTGAATCTAAGATGGCTGAGGATATTTATAGGGCTGTGACATCAGAGGGATGGCTGGCTGCTGATTGGTTGCATGCATGGCATTGTGGGTGATCCCTCGTTCCCAGAGTATTTTGCTCCATGTCCTAACATGTGCAGCAACCATTTTAGGAAAAAATGTGACTTGTTACCATGAAGCGTGAGGAAATTCAGATTCGGTCTGAATCAAATTTTTCCTGAAATTCGGATCAAATTCCACTTTGTCAACTTCGATTCGCTCATCTCTAGTTAACATACATGCTTTATGAGACATGTTATCTAAACTAAATCCGTTAAACAAATGTAATCCATGTACTGGTGTGGGGTCCCCAAGATACAGCGAAGTCACTAACAAGGAAAACAACTCCACCACCAGCTTTTGCCAAAACAGAATTTTACGTGGTAATGAACACAACCACAAATGCTGGGAACATACAATAAATTTACATACACCCAGCCCGAAGGCTGATACCCTTGTGCTTCACAGCGCAGCGCCCTCCGATGGGGGCCAACACTAAACTGCCACGCCTTACCTGTTATTACCCTAAAAAAACAAGAATAACTGTATGGGTGTGTGGGTGTGCAGCACAACAGCTGACAATCGTACAGTATTCCTCCTCCCATAACCGGTCTTGTAGCACATGCCTGAGTATTCCTCCTAAGCAAAACGTCAGCCTGACTTGATTTTGTGGGAAGTTTGTGGGAAGTTTATCAGCTCTCCAGTGTAAAATGTCCCTTTAAATTATGGAGTCCTTGCAATGAACAATAGCAACACTTGTGGCCTGACACAAACAGAGTCCCTATCTAACTAACTACAGGCCTGGTCTCAGTCTCTAGGCGCCAACACTGTAATGAGGTGCGTGCACGATCTTACTAATCCGGGTCTGCTCTGCCTCCGCTGATGACTCTGAACAGAACAAATGCCTCTCAAACAAGCATGCGGTCCTGCAGTGTATGTCGCTTTGCTCCTCAGCTCTCAGTGTTCCTGGAAGAAATCCTCGTTCCTCTGGTCAGGATCAGGGTCTTAGACACAATCAGCTTCACTTAGCTGCAGCTCTGGTCACTGAGGGATGGTCTCACACCTGGATGCCGTCAGATCTTCTGCTGACACAGTTCCTCAGTCTCTGCTCCTTCAAAGATGGTTGCTTCCTCTCTCTTCCTCTTTAGGCTCTATGTAACTCCACCTCTCATAAATATGGAAATATCTTCAGTCTGTAGCTGTGTTTAGGAAACAGTGGCATCTTGTGGCCAAACATCAGAATGTCAGTCTAGATCCTTTAATTTAATCTACACAAACAGTGTTCAGACAAGGAGAACTGTTACCCCATTTCACACAAACACCTTCAGATGCTTTTCAATGGGCTTTGTTTCAAGATAATGTGATGAGTTATGAAATTTGAGTTAAGACTTTGTGTGTTAACCCTGCTACATCTGTAGCTAGCATAAGTATTTTTTCTTTAAGGCCTCATGCACACGGCCGTTGTTTTGGTCCGCATCTGAGCCGCCGTTTTGGCAGCTCGGATGCGGATCCATTCACTTCAATGGGGCCGCAAAAGATGCGGACAGCACTCCGTGTGCTGTCCGCTTCCGTTGCTCCGTTCCGTTCCGTTGCTCCGTTCCCGCAAAAAAATTATAACATGTCCTATACCTGTCCGCGCTTTGCGGACAAGAATAGGCAGTTATATGTAAAGGCTGTCCGTATGTAAATGCTGCAAATTGCGGAACGGGCACGGACGGCATTCGTGTTTAGCGGATCCGTGATTTGGGGACCGCAAAACACACTAAGGTCGTGTGCATGCGGCCTAACAAAGAGGAGAAACATATTGAATAAAATAATGATTTATCTTTCTCAAAGGATAGATATATAGATACTGTAAATAGATAGATAAATAGATTTGTTTTTGCATTTCTGTTTTTCCCTCCTCCAGTAGCCATATAGCCATATGAGGACTTATTTTTTACTGGACAAGATTCATTTTTTTAATGACACCATTTAATTTACCATGTCTTGTATTGGAAAACTGGAAAAAAATTATTTGATATTATGAAGTTCACTGTGCGCTAAAAATTTCACGATGTCCTCGTTCTGCAGCTCAATATAATTACGGCAATATGAAAATTTTATAGATGTTTTTGTTTTACTACTTTAAAAAAAAAATAAACTTTTGAAAAAAATCTAAATTTTCTTTGCATCCCCATTTTCTGACAGCCAAAACTTTTTATATTTTCATCCACAGAGCTGTATGAGGGCTGACCACGTGGTGAGTGAGCTTCTGCCTTTTGATAAAAAAGTATGCTAAATTCCTCTTGCATGTTTATAATTTGTGCTGAGAAGCAATAGATCAATAGATGGAAAGCGGATGTGTGATTCAGGTTTTCTTTTTGGTTTAGAATGTTGTCACTTTCTAGAGGTGTACTAACATGATTATAGATTCTGTTTCTAGGAAGCTAATTCATCCAATATGGCAACACTTCTTCTTGTCCCTTAGGGTACTTGCACACTAGCGTTTTTCTTTTCCAGCATAGAGTTCCGTCCTAGGGACTCAATACCGGAAAATAACTGTTCAGTTTTATTCCCATGCATTCTGAATGGAGAGCATTCCATTCAGGATGCATCAGGATGTCCTCAGTTCAGTCTTTTTGACTGTTCAGGACGGAGCATGCGCAGACTGGTAAAAATGTGAAAAAAAAAATAGAAACGGACAGACGGATCCGTTCTTGCAATGCATTTGTGAGACGGATCCGCATCCGGAACTGTCTACAAATGCTGTCCGGTTGCATGCAGATTGCCTGATCCGGCAGGCAGTTCCGGCGACGGAACTGCTTGCCGGATCACTCTGCCGCAAGTGTGAAAGTAGCCTTATGAAAAAATGACTGAAGCAGCTGATTAGAAAAATACTAAGAGCTATGAATCTCACTTATATTTGGCCGACTAAGATTTCAGTGAAAACACTGTAGGGGAGATTAAGTAAGCTAAATGCAACAAAGAAATTAAAAATAACAGGCACACATGCCTTGCACCAGATCTATCATGTGTTTTAGATGCCTCTTGTACCTCACTCAACAAGAAATGGGACTTCAGAAAAAGGGGTGTAGCTTAAAATTCACCAAACTGCACCTACATTTTGGTGCAAAATATTGGTCTAAAGCAGAGATGCTCAACCTGCGGCCCTCCAGCTGTTGTAAAACTACAACTCCCACCATGCCTTTCTGTAGGCTGATAGCTGTAGGCTGTCCAGGAGTGATGGGAGTTGTAGTTTGGCAAAAGTTGGAGGGCCGCAGGTTGAGCATGCCTGGTCTAAAGCAAGTCAATGAAGAGATGGTATGATAAAAAGTGTGTAGCATGTGTAGCAAAATGCACTAACTCTGTCACACAGCGTAAGCCCCAATTAAAAACTCAATGCTGAAAGGATTGTTTCCCTTCTTCTAAGACCACCTTGGTTTGAGGCCTACTGGATCCAAGAGAGATATTTCTCGGTGGCAAGAAAGACACATGCACACTCTAAGTAGCCAAGAAATACTCTGATTTATTGTAAGCATATCATGTCCTTTTATAGGTGTACGTAGCCTAAGCAGTGCGGACCACTCATAATGCAGGGAATGGTTAAATATATGCATACGTCAAATCTGAGAAACACATAAGGAGAAATGAAACTTAACTCTCCAGCTAGGAATAGAAACCAACAATCAGTAGTACAAGATTAGGACAAAGCAAAAGATGGCTAAAATAATTCCCTTCAACCCCCTCTTAGATCCATAGAATTACATAATATGGTTCTTACACCCTTTTTTCTTCCCCTCTTTGTATCTTAGAAGGTACTTCTTATACCCTTCAGGGGAGTGGTCAGGGGATCCTGACCCAGGAGTTTCGTCGTTAGGGGTAGACTTTCATAAAGTGTCATATTCTCTACCCTCTTTGACAGTAGTTTACGAAAACATGGGATGACGCATATTACAATTATACCTATAACAATTAGTATGATCAGTATTACCACACCTAGTTGTACCAGGACCTGTTTCCAACCAGTGATCCATCCAAAATACTGATCCCACGGGTTGGAGATACCAGAGTTTCTTTTTAACTCTATTGATAGATCTTCGAGCTTCTGTATGGCGATGGTGACCTTACCATTAGGACCTGTATTGTTGGGGTTGTATGTGCAGCAAGAAGCGGGATCACTGAGCATTTTGCAAACGCCACCTTTCTCGGCCAGGATCATGTCTAATACCATCCTATTTTGGAACGTCATTATGGAGCCCGCTTGTAACTGCTCAGCCATACCTTGCAGGGCGTCCCTGGTATAGTTAACAAAGCGCTGTTGGTTGTAATATATATATAGTTTATCCAATCCACATTTTTGTTTATTGTAATCATAGGGATAATAGACTCAAATCCTGCCCTCACTTGATCCCTAGCTTTAAACTCATCAGGTACCCCCCTTGGGACACCTATAGCATCAATGTACACATGAGGGTCAAACTACCCTGGGTACGTGCGTTTCTTCAGGATCTTGAGTGTCTGGGCGAAGACTGTGTGTATGAGTCTGTTTGATCACTAAATATATGGATGTTCATGAGGGCTTTGGCCAGTGCACACTCTCCCTGTCATTTTCCTTCTAGTCTGGACCTTATTTTGTTATCCCCACAGATCCAGAACACGTCCCCAATGGAATAAACCTGATTTTGTGTCACATTTGGGGGCAGATGACTGTCGGAAGAACAATACCCCTGAACGAAGTCGCCCCACTTTCTACCAACCTTACCTCCCTTGTAATAAGTGTAATTCCCTGGATATATGGTGATGCCTTCGCTCAGGTGGGGTGTTTCCGTTAGTAGAGGGTACTTTTTCTTCCATCCTTCACAGGTGATATCATTTGAGGAGGTGTTGGTGTAGAGTTGTAGAAAACATTCCTCGACATTAGTTGGGAGATTAAGCGGGACAGTTCCAAGGTGGGGTCTAGCCGAACCACATATATAGCAATTTGATTTGTTTACAGAAGCAACACTAAACTTCATCCATTCCATTCATAGGTTAATATCTGTATACCCTGATTCTGCAGCTAGGGTATCTTGGAGGTCTGGATTGGCAATAGCAAGCATATTGTAGGAGGTTAAAACAATAGGCTTTGGAAGAAGTTTGGAGGAGACTGGGGTAGAGTTTGGGGCTGGCGGCTTGTAGGCTTTATTCTTATACATATCGTCCAGATAGAAGGAACAGTGGATCCAACCTCCTCCAGGATATAGTGCAATGAGCAGGACACTGGGTCAGTGGGCATGCTATGCAGTGGGTCAGTATATATGTGTATAAGTTTGTGACGCCAGTTGCAGCTTGCGCAGGTACTGTAGCAGGGCCCTTTAAGATGTTATGAGCTCACGTACTAGGTAAGGAATGCCAGAGGGGGAGATTGTCTCTGTATAGTAGGTTTGGTAGTGTCATCGGTGTCTCCTACCTTGGTACTGCTGGACTCCTGTATCCCGGCTCGCATGCAACAAAATTGAGTGCTGTTAATAGGAGTAACTGAGGAATGATGGGATTTCACACAGATGATAGGGTCCAACTTGTCTTTACTTGGTGTTATGATATACAGCTGTTGATCCATACAAGTTACAGCTTTAGTCTAGGATCCCAGCAGGTTTTGGCAATATGTGGCAGGAATTTATAAGTATTCTGCATCTGATCATACGCCTATTAGATCTGGCAGGTATCTATCTTCTGCTCTGTCTGTGGTCTGCTTGGTTTGGGCCTGACTAGCTGTGGAGGTACTTATCTTCTCCTTGTCTTGGGATCTTTACTTACAGGACTGCTCGCAGGGTATGATGATGGCTTCCTGGCAGGGACGTGCACACATACGGATGAAAGGGGGCTTGAGCCCCTGCCCTTTTCATCACCGGCCCCTTAAATGCCCTCCGCTCTTACAGAAATTTTATTGGAACTTTTTTTTTTTTTTCATAATGCGCAGATGCTGGCACTCACTGTCACTTGCGCTGCGCATTAATCTTTGTTAATTATCAAGACCAGACCCGCCGGCAAGTCACGTGGTACGGGCGGCACGCACAGGCAGTCTTCTGAGCAGAGAAGAAGAGCTGCCTGGCTGTGTGTGCTCCCGCCCGTCCTGCCCCTGCTGACAAGCCGCCTCAGAGCCTCACCGCCCGCCCCTCCCGTCAGGAATCCGGATTCAAGTGTGGGTGAGTGAAGAAAAAGAAAATGATTGATGACATACCACTGCCCTGCGGCCCTGCCCTGCTCACTCAGTTTAATTCCTCCTGTGTGTGCTTGCTTGTGCTGAGTGACTGGGTTGTTGTCTTGTCTTGTCTGTCGGTCTGAGTCACTGTCTGTGTGAGTGTGATGTGTCTGTCTGTGATCGCCCCCCGCTCTGTGCTCTGGCTACTGTGCTGCTGCCTGGCCTGCTGACTGAGCCTGCCACACTCACTGTGAATTTCCAGGCTAGCAGCAGCAGCAGGCTACTTTATTTATCACAGCGTCTTCTTAGTTCTTCTTCACTGCATGCATTGCCTGCCCTGCCCTGTTGCCAAGCCCATCATGGAGGCCAGGAGGCGGGAAAACGAGATGTGCCTGCAAAAATTAGTGTCCTCCAGACCAGGCCTATGACTCTGAGGTGAAAAAATGTAACCAATAGGCCAGCAGCATCCTCTGAGTCCTGGACCAGGACCCTGCTTGCTTCAGATTCATTTTTGGCCCACCCCAGCGCCTTGTTGGCTACTTGTTGTGTTAGCACTGTCATGGAGGTAGGCCATTAGTGGCGGCTGGCGGGAAAAAACAGGGAGGGGGGAGGGTGTATAGGAGAGGAGATGCTCTACCTGCCTGCAAAACCCACCCACTGCCCAGCACACCCATGCTTCAGTTTACAATCATGCCTTTATGGCCCAGCAGGCCAGCACCCCTGCTTTTTGGCTACTTGTGCTGCCTGCCACTGCCATCATGGAGGCTGGTAGTGGCGGGAAAAATGTACTGGGGGGGGGGGGGTATGATATGTGCTGCCAGGCTGCCTGCAGTGCAAACCCAGGTCCCAGGCCCATGAATCACCCCTGCAGTCTGTGGGGCCACTTCTTGCTGGTACAGTGGCACATTATTGGTGGGCAGTGGGCACTATATAGGGGCATCTACTGAGGCCACAAAATAGGGGTATATGTTATATGGGGGGTTCTGTACAATGGCATTTTATACTGGGACACGCTATGCTTGCATTGCTTGGTACTATGGGAAAGGGGGAGAGCAGTAATGGGGGTCATCTACCGGGGGCACTAAGAATGTGTATTTGATGTTTGCAATAGGGATCGACCGCTATTGATTTTTTTTATTGCCGATACCGATATTCTGTGAACTTTCAGGCTGTTCTTTTCTGCCGATATTCTGTGCATTTTAATTTATTTAAAAAAAAAATTTCAACACAAATCTAGTTTATATACCAATACATTGCATTATTACTGTATCTATACATTTATGGAAAACAAGGAAAGACTTTTAGAAAGCAACTAAGCTTTGTGGTACAAACACTTTTTTGATTTTCGGCAAGTGCCCTTTTTTTTTTTTTTTTTTAAGCCCCTGCCCTTCAAAATGTCTGTGCACGTCCCTGCTTCCTGGAGATCTGATAGTTCTGTAGATGGCTGCTTTCTCTGTCCACCAGCTGAGGTAAGGGACTCAGGCTGGGAAGGTTGATCTTGGGCCTCAGCAGAGGCTTGGATCCTTGGTTGGGGTCCCTGTTTCTGGGAGCTCCTACTAACACAGCCTACCCCAGCAGGGGGGCTGGTTACACTCACTAGAACTTTCCATACTCTGGTATGTTACATATAGTACCCCCAATATATATCTACCCCTATCCCCCGAGGATGGTATTTCTATATAAAGTGTGAGTGACATGGCATCAGTTTTCATCGGGCTGTCGGGGCAGTTCCTAGGTCCTCTTTGGGTGATTGTCATTCTAAAGAGCAATGATCTCCCCTTCTTATCCTTTTTGTTTAGGGCGCTTTGTGGTTTGAACCCCCAGTCCTCCCCAGTATTCCACCCCGCTGAATTCCAACTCCAACAATCCTGCCCATAGTATTTATCAGAGACACATATGTATATAGTTGAGCATATGGGTATGATAGGCCTGTCACACAGGCTATGATTGAACCTGAAGGTGGCTGCTTCTGTGTTGGATGAATTATACCAGAAAGTAGTATTTGCCCCTTTCATAAAGGCAAAGTAGTAGGCACCTTGATCATTTTGCAGGAATACCGGCGTACCACCTATCTGAGTTATATCCACTTCTGCCCTAGTCAATCTATTAGCGATAAATAGGACTAGTGCTGTCTACAATGGCCCAAAACTCAGGTAATGCATCTTCAAGGTCAGGGCTGTCTGCCCCTGTTATCACCTTATCCTTACCTGGGGAGTCTCTTTGAGGTCAGGGCTGTCCTTCCCCGTTATTACCTCTGACTGCTCGGGTGGGGCGCTCTTGTAGAGTTTCACTCTTGTGGCATGGTTCCAGGTTGGGATTTCTTCAGTAAGGATTGCAGTTCTGGTGGCAGCTATCATGGTGGTGGGAGGTACGAAGGTGAAATCTCCTGAAGCCTTCCCTTTTCAAGGGGTCTTGACCAATACTTTGTCCGCTGGCTTAAAGGGATGTGTAGCATCCTGTGGGAGAGAAGGAGACTTATAAGCAACTTTTTCCTCTATTATTTTCTATCTGGTGATCAGCTGCCTCACATATTCCTCCCTAATGAGGTCCATATCCCCTGTTTGCGTCACCAAGGGTCCCTTTGCCCATGGTGTGGTATAAGGTCTTCCCATGAGAATCTCGAAAGGTGACATCCCTAGTTTCTTATTGGGTGTCATTCTGATCTCTGCCAGGACAATTGGTAGCACCTGTTTCCATTTCTCAAAGGTACCTGAAGTAGCCTTCTTAATTTGTCCTTTTATTGTTCTGTTCATTCTTTCCACAATACCAGAACTTTGTGGGTGGTATGGGATATGAAATTTCCACTCTATCTTGAGCATGTTTACTAGTTCCCTGTTTACCTTAGATGTAAAAGCTGGCCCCTGGTCAGAGTCTATTCTTAGTGGACATCCCCACCTTGGTATGATCTCATGTGTAAGTATTTTTGCAACTGTCTTTGCATCTTCGGCTCTGGTGGGGTAATCCAGGTGTTGGTGCGGTAGCTTTATGTTGTTATTGGGGTTGTTCCTTTGACATGTAAAGCACCTTCTGATATAGTCCTTGACCATTTCTTCTATGTTCATGATATAAAAGTTTTGCTTTAGTAAAGTGCATGTGGTTTGTAGGCTGTTGTAACCTACCCCATGAAAATGAGCAATGAACAAAGGTGCACTGCACCTAGGGATGCATGGTCTCCTATCTTTGCAGATTAATCCAGTTCTTGGATTTTTCTGCAATACTGGAAAACACCAGTCTTCCATTTCTGACTGTGTAGCAGAGATTTGGAGATCCACTTTCATCTGTGCCTCTTCTAGTGAGGGTGGGGTTAGGAGGGATAGTTGTAATGTGGTGGGTGTCTGTAATGCTGCCTGCTTGGCCTCCATATCTGCAAATGCATTCCCTTTTGAAATGTGATCCTTACCTCTTGTGTGGGCTCTGCAGTGTACAATAGCTAGATCAGAGGGGAGTAGAACAGCTCGCAGAAGTTCAGTGAATAATTGGGAGTGTGAAATGCGCTTTCCATCTGCCGCCACAAAACCTCTTCTTTGCCATATAACCCTGTCAGTGTAAAGCTGTCAGTGTAAATGGTGACTGGTTTGTCAGTATGTAACTAGCAGGCGCGAGTGAGTGCAATCGGCTCCACAGCTTGTGCTGACTGATAGGGGATGGGCTGTGCTTCGAGGACTACATAGGGTAACATGACTATTGCATAACCTACATGAAATGTATTGTCATTGGGTCTGCTACAGGACCCGTCTACAAACACTTCTGGAGCACCGGGTATTGGCGTGGATGAGAGGTCTGATCTAGGTGAAGTCTCATAGTGGATGGAGTGAATGCAATCATGTGGTTCTGGGAGTTGATCTTTATCATTTTTGAGACCTAATAAAGCGTTGAATATGGGTGTGGATCCTGAAGTGTATTTAGCGTATTGTACTTCAAGTGAGGGATTGCTTAAGAGTGAGATCTCATACCCTGAGAGCCTTTGGGCTGACATGTGTTTTGTGTGGATGCCTCTTTGGAGCCCTATTACATCATGGGTTGTGTGTAGGATGGTGTGGTGTCCAAGTGTAAGAGTGGACATCATTTCCACGACCATACCACATGCTGCAAGAGACCTGAGACATGCCGTCATCCCCTGAACAGTGACTGGCATTACCTTCGAAAAAAAAGCACAGGGGCGTAGCTTACCTCCGTGGAACTAGGTCAGCACCCCCACCATGGTTTTACAGTTGTCCCGAGCGAAGACATGGAATAATAATTCATAGTCAGGGAGGCCCAAACCAGGACTTGACATGAGAGCACATTTCACTGAATCAAATGCACTTAACATTTCACTTGACCATCTAATAAGATCTGGCATTTCTGACAGAGTAGCTTGTCTCAGTACATTGTCATAGAAGGAGCAATCAGGGATCCATTGTCTGCAGTAGTTTATCATACCAAGAAAGGACAGCAGTTACTTCTTGGTTTGCGGGGTGACCAGGCCCGCAACAGACTGGACCCTTTGTGGGCTGATTCTCCTTTCCCCCTGTGTGAGAACAAAGCCCAGATGCTCAACTGTCTCTTGACACCACTGTATCTTCTTTACGCTGGGTTTAGACCTGAGCATACTGACCTGAGCGCTCTGTATGCGTGATTCTCCGGGCGTCACATACGCGGCTCCGGAAGTAAAGCGAACGCCCATTGTCGGGAACGCGCGACACTACGCCCCAAAGAAGCTCCTGTACTTCTTGGGGCGTAGGGTGTTTTACAGCGCGTTCGTATGTGCTGTAAAACACTCAGGTGAGAACCATGCCCACAGGGAAGCATTGGTTCTTGCCTGTTGAGCGTTTACAGCGCGTAGGAACGCGCTGTAAAATGCTCAGGTGTGAACCCAGCCTTAGTGACACTTTATGACCTCAATCTGACAACCATTTTAACAAAGATATACCATCATTTTCATTGGCCTCCGCTGACACAGTAAGAGATCATCCACGTTTTGCAAGAGGACTGAACCCTGGGGGGGGTGCCATGGTTTCAAAGTGGCTTGGAGGACAATGCTGTACACAACTGGTGAATCAGCATATCCCTGGGGCATCCTGCACCAGGTTAGCTGACGCCCGTCGAAGGAAAAAGCAAAAAGGAGTCTGGTCTGCTTGTCAACTGGGATAGAGAAGAAAGCATTTTTCAGGTCTATCACACTGAAACGCACAGCATCTGCTGGAATGTCCGAGAGCAACTGAAAAACTCTTCTATCATTGGTCTAATACCATCAATCTTTTCCTTTGACAAGGGATATTGCTTCTGATAAACAGCAGTCGCTTCTTGTTTTAGGGTGTCCCTATAGAGTGTGCAATCGATAAAACCTGTGTCTTAATCATCCTTAGACCAGAGGCGTGTGTCTAATTGTTGGAATGCTTCAGGCATGTCTGTAAGTGTTAACATACAATGTGACGGTGTGGAGATCGGTATCATATCTGAGCGTACATGGAGGCTCTTTTGTGATGCAAAAAAACTATCAACAGGGAATCTGTGTCCCTGACTGAAGTTGGCGTTAGCAGTTCGGACTTGTGTGTTGTTTTGTTGTGGTGAAGCGTTGCGTGTGTCGTCAGGCAGTCTACACGGCCTGGGAGACCTCCATGGGTATGGGCCCTCCTTGGGTATGGCCACAATTATATCAGGCCTGTCTGTCTGTCCTGTGTGTAGTTTGGCCTGGTTGGGCATAGTTATCCATTTGGGGGGGGTCTGTTCTGTGACTGGGGCCATTGTTGGGGTCACGGCTGTTTCTTTTTCCTTACGGTGTTGGCTCCTGAACTTTTGTAACTATGTGTGGGGGTCTGTATCTTCCTAATCTCAAGGCATCCCGATGCCTTCTTCTCATATAAGTGTTTCTCAAAGTCTTGTATTTTGTCTGAGGTCAATGAGGAAACACTCTGCTTTACAGTCAACATGAGACTGGGAAAAAGATTGTTTACAAAGGTGGAGATAACTAGGTTGTCACTATTTGCAGTCTGCAGTCCCTATGTTGGGAGGTGGAAACTCATACTTAGATTTTCCTACACCCACAGTAAGAAAATTCACCAAATGACAGAGTGATAATATTACAGTGAGATATGTTCTTACACTTACCACCAGAACAATGGCTCTCACACAAACAGATGAATCTTAACACTCTATGTATCTTATAGTCAAAATATAGGTATGTGTCAAACCAAGGTAAGCCAGGTCTCCCCGAGACTGTTCTCTTACATGTACCCCTGGTACTAAAAAAACTCTGTCGACAGTTAGATAAAGTAAATAGATCTCCCTGAGATCCTATGGTGTGTCCCTGATACAAAACAACTTACGGATTGAGACGTGGCCAGTGCCCTCGGTTCGGAAGAAAGACAAACTGGTGTATATTCTTACCGGATATGAGGATGACCCTCTCGATCCCGGACGAAGCCCCCAGACTGAAAGGATTGGTTCCCTCCTTTAAGACCCCTTTGGTTTGACAGCTCTGCCGTCCCATTTATTTCAATAGGGTGGCTCCTTCCTATTCAAGTGAATTAGACGGAGCCGTCCCATTGAAGTTAATGGGATGGCAGAGCTGTCATTACACTGCTAACCACTGAAATGTTGATAGCAAAGAGTTAAACTTTGAAGAGAATACAGAGCTCATACAAGCATTGCATTCTCTTCAAACAGCTGGTCACTGGAGGTGCTGGCATTTGGGCCCCTGCCGATCAGATATTAATGACCACATGGTCGGAATTTACATTTTTGTTTGGGGGGGGGGGTTTAATTAAACTGCATATATACATGATACCAACATTTTCACACTCCTCCAGCTGATTCCAATTCCAATGATTCCATCTTGCTACTATTTCTGTCTGTCTGCCTACCATCACATTCTGTACAGCTGCTGCTGCGGTCTGCATCATGCAACTTATGCCACTTTACAACCATAATGTTCTGTACGGCTGCAGCTGACTGCATCATGCCACCTATGCCACTTTACAACCATCACATTCTTTACGGCTGCTGCGGCCGACACCTCCATTGTGCCACCACCACCATCATGCAACTGCTATGAACTGCCAACTCTCATCTTTTGTAAGGCTGCTGCTGCCTTCCATCATGCTGCTGCCTACTGATACTGATTGAGGGGTGTGACATACCTGCTTCCACAAAATAATGATTGATGGCTGCGATATACCTGTTGCCCCAAATAAACAGGGTGGAGGACTATAACTGCTGTGGCAAAAAAAAAATATTGAGGGGTGTGATATATACCTGCTTCCACAAAATACTAATTAAGGGGATTGATATACCTGCTTCCACAAAATACTGATTAAGGGGTTCGAAATACCTAGTTTCCACCAAATATTGATTGAGGCTGCGAAATACCTGCTTCCACAAAATACTGATTAAGGGGTTTAATATACCTGCTTCCACAAAATGCTGATTGAGGGCTGCAATATATCTGCTTCCACAAAATACTGATTAAGGGGTTTGATATACCTGCTTCCACCAAATATTGATTGAGGCCTGCGATATACCTGCTTCCACAAAATACTGATTAAGGGGTTTGATATACCTGTTTCCACCAAATATTGATTGAGCCAGGCGATATACCTGCTTCCACAAATACTGCTCTTGTCTAGGGACTTAGGCACAGGGTAATTTTTTAAATGACAGGTAGAGGAAGAGGCAGGCCATTCCGCAGGGGTGGTACGAGTCGGGCAGGTACATAAGGCTGGAGCCTAAGTGGGAAGTTGGAGAAGGCACGTGAGATTACTTTAAAGAACACAGCAGAGTTGGTTGAGTGGCTCATTCAGCCTTCTGCTTCTGCACCCTCCTCATCCTCTGTATCTGCACCCTCATCACTCTCTGCTGTGTGCACCCACAATAACACCACCACCACCACCTCCACCATAGCCCCTCTACTCGAGTCAGAGGAATTTTTTTCCCTTCCTTTCCCAGACCTTACCGATGCACAGTCATTCTTGACATCGGATAAGGAAGAGGGGGTAGGAACAGCCACTACCCAGTGGTCTCACAACGGTACCCAGATAAGCCCAAGGAGGGAGGTCCCTGCTGTTGCTGCCTACTCCGAGATTCCAAATGTCAGTGGTGGTGAAGGTGACGATGATGACGTGTCCATGGTCGTCAAGTGGGTGCCCACAAGAGAGTAAGAGGAGGGGAGTTCAGAGGGAAAGACGGAGCAGCAGAGAGGGAGGAAAAGGAGGAGAAGCATGGAGAGCTCACAGGGCACAGTAGGCAAAAAGCTGACTGAAAATGTATCTGGAGCGAGCCATCCACGATGCACTGTTACTTCGGGCGCTCCCAGGACGCCGGCACATGGCTCTGCAGTGTTGGCTTTGTTAACGTGTCAGCTGCTGACAATAGTGTTGCCATCTGCAGCCTGTGCTATCAACGCATAAGTTGCGGGTTAGCCTAACACTCACCTAGGGACGACCACCTTAAGAAGGCACCTGGCCTCCCATCACTGAGCCCAGTCGGAGAAACGCTGTCAGAACCCACAAAGCTACACTCCCGGCGCTTCACGTCCTTCCTCTTCTCCTTCTCATCTCTCCTCCCATTTGTCCTCCACTCCAACTTCCACTGTGCCGTCGTCACGTTCATCTGGCAGAAGGCAGGCTTCCGTGGCCCAAATGTTCGAGTGTAAAAAGTTGATGACGCCGGATAACCCACTTTCCCAACGGTTGAACACTGGCTTGTCGGAACTGCTAGCCCGAAAACTGCTACTATATAAACTGGTGGACTCAGAGGCTTTTAGAAAATTTGTGGCCATTGGCATACTACAATGGAAGGTCCAGGGAAGGAAATATTTCTCCCAGAAAGTCATGCCAGAACTGACTTCTCCTTTTCCACTGCTACCGCCTCTTCCGCTGCACCCCCCAAGGTCCCCAGAACCTATTTTACGTGCCAGGTGAGATGTTGCCATGCTATTCTGTGGCTGTTGTGCCTGGAAGCCAAGAGCCACACCGGTCCTGCACTGCATTCAGCTCTGTGGTCACAGGCCGATCAGTGGCTAACCCTGCTCAATTTGACAGTTGGTAAAGTAGTGTGCGACAACGGTGCAAATCTGCTGAGCGCACTGAAACAGAGCAAAATGACACGCGTGCTGTGCATGGCACATGTCCTGAACTTCGCTGCCAAATATCCCGGGGTCCAGGATGACTTGCGGCAGGCAAGGAAAATCTCTGGCCATTTTAGAAGATTGTACACGGCCATGGCTCGCCTTGCTGATGTTAAGGCAGCGACACCACCTGCCCATCAGACGTCTGATTTGTGACAGCCCGACGTGCTGGAACTCCACCTTGTATATGCTTGATAGGCTGCTCCAGCAGAAACTTGCCATTAACGACTACCTGTATGAACTCTGCAGCAGGACAGGTTCTGGGAAGCTTGGTTTATTTTTACCGCACCAGTGGCTGCTCATGCGCGATGCATGCAGACTTCTGCGGCCATTTGATGAGATCACCAAACTGGTCAGTCGCAACCAGCCATAAGTGACATTGTACCTTACGTCTTCTTTTTGGAGCGTGCATTGCGTCGTGTCATTGATCAAGTCGTCCAGGAGCAGGAGCAGGAAGATGAGAAAGTCGCAATGCTGAATGAATTCCCAGGGAAGGGGGGCTAATCCATCTGAAACAAGTCAGCAGGAGTATGAAAAGGAGTCAGAGGAGGATGGTGGCTGGGGGGAGGAGGAGAAGGAGCAAGAAGAGCAGGCTTTAAGGGGGACTTTAAACTTTTCGGGGATCACTGGGTGTTGTCCGTGGCTAGGGGGAGGAGACCGAGGACTAAATTCTCTTTGGCGATGACCAGGAGCCAACGCTTCCAATTTAGTGCAAATGGGGCCTTCTTGCTCTAATGTTTGAAGAGGGACCCCATATAAAAAGCATAAAGGGCAAGGACCAGTACTGGGTGGCAACGTACTTAGAAACACAAAATGGCAGACATGTTACCAGCATCACAGAGGGCTGTCACAATGTAGCATTTCCAGGCCTTGCTGCGAGAGATGCTGTATTCTGCTGTTGCAGGTGGGAGGAATCTCCACCCACAGTGAAACAGGTCCGGGTACCAATCCTACCGCACCTGCAAGAAGTGGGCGGTTTGAAGATGTGTTTATCACTTCGGATATGAGATCATTCTTGCAGCCAACTCATCGACAGCTGCCCTCTGGATCAAGCCTCAGGGAACGCCTAAACCGACAGGTGTCCGACTACATCGGGTTAATGGCCGATGTGGACGCTCTGAGAAGCAAGGAACCCCTGGACTACTGGGTGTGCAGGCTGGACCTGTGGCCAGAGCTGGCACAATTTGCCATGGAACTCTTGGCTTGCCCCTCGTTGAGTGTCTTGTTCGAAAGGACGTTCAGCGCAGCAAGGGGGATCGTGACTGATAAGCGCACTCACCTATCTCACGACAGTGTGGACTACCTCACATTTCTAAAAATGAATGAGGCATGGATCTCTGAGGAATTCAACACCTTTGATGACCACGTGTAATTGAATTTCCTCATGCCAGCCACACAAATCCGCCACAACATAGATCAAAGATGGTCCTTGCCTTATGTAAATACAGCGGCATAAAAGGCCTTTTCTGTCAGGTGAATGCTTAAATGCTTAAACTTCCTGCCTGCCGCCGTTCCCTCAAAATAAAAACTTTTCTAATATGCTAATTAGCCTCTAGTTGCTAGTGGGGCGTTGCTGCAGCACCAAGAAGCTCCGTCTTCTCCCCCTTTGGCACACCCCTGTACAAATGATTGACGTCCGAGTACTTCTCAGTGTCCCGTAAATCCCCTGCCTGCGCTGTCCCGTTTAGTATTCGACGCAGGCGCAGTGAGTGAAGGACACGCTCCACCTGCCGGCTTCCTTCCTTCGGCGCAGTGAAAAAGCCAGCAGCAGGAGCGCATCCTTCACTCACTGTGCCTGCGCGGAATACAAAATGGGACAGCGCAGGCACAGGATTTACGGGACACTGAGGAGAACTCGGACGTCAATCAACTGTACATGGGCGTGCCAAAGAGTGAGAAGATGAAGCCTCTAGGTGCTGCAGCAATGCCCCACTAGCACCTAGAGGCTCATTAGCATATTATAAACGTTTTTATTTTGAGGGAACGGTGGTAGGCAGGTAGTTATAAATCATACTGTTAGGTACTGCTGACATTAGCACATTGCTAATGTCAGTCAGCTACATAACAATTTTTCTCATGACAGAAACTGTTTCATTTTTGGGGCCTCTACTCCAGTGGCCTACAGTAAAATTTTTATCTAGTAACTGCCTAATGTACCTCCACCCACATAATCACTAGTGTTGAGTACGAATATTCGTAAAGCGAATTTTTATCGCGAATATTGCCACTTCGAGAATTTGCGAATATTTAGAATATAGTGCTTTATATTCGTTATATATCGAATATTCAGCTTTTTTTTTTTCATCTGATCATATGATTCCTCACTGCTTATTGCTTGTGGGCCAATGAGAAGGAAGCATTGTCAAGTTCACAACAATACTTAGTACACCAATCAGTAATCTGTAGTCAGACCTGCTAAAATGTGAAGTTGTACGTAGTGCAAAAAAATATTCTAATCAATGCCGATTAGCGCAATCGCGAATATATTGGAGCACTTGTCTCTATCTGCATATAAAGCTATTGTAATGTTCTGCCATGCCAACCATTTTCTCCAGTCTCAGGAGAAACTCATGAAACTTCTAGCAGCTTAAAAAATATAGCCAAAGTGACCAGCGCCTGTATTTTGCATTACAAATTCGCATTACGCGATTTTTACATTGCCAATTTTTCGCATCCAATAAAATAATGTCGAATTATCGAAATTCCTGAATATATGACGAATATTCTACAAAATATTTGTGAAATATTGCAAATTCGAATATAGCCTCTGCCGCTCATCACTAATAATCACAAGTTATTTTCTGTTAGGTGAATACCTAATTTCTGGGGCCTTTAATGGCCTACAGTAAAATTGACTGCCCAATGTACCTCCAGCCACATCATCACAAGTTATTTTCTGTCAGGTAAATGCCTAATATTTGGGGCCTGTACTCCAGTGGTCTACAGTTAAATGTTTATCCGGTAACCGCCTAATGTACCTCCAGCCACATCATCACAAGTTCTTTTCTGTCAGGTTAATGCCTAATTTTTGGAGCCAGTACTGGCCTACAGTAAAATTTGTATCCGGTGACCGCCTAATGTACCTCCAGCCACATCATCACAAGTTCTTTTCTGTCAGGTGAATGCCTAATTTTTGGGGCCTGTACTCCTGTGGCCTAAAATAAAATGTTTCTAGGCTCCAGCAGGGCACATGTTTAAGAGTTTCCCTTTAAGATGCACAAAAATGGCCCCTGATTAAAATACATATTTTTGGGGGGAATTTTTGCCAATGATCCCCCTCTGGTATGTCACTGTCCATGTTGTGGGACTATTTGTGCACGTCTAGTATGTATTTTGGGGCTTCAAATATGACCTGAAGGTTTTTCAGGTTTGCCCGACATAAAATTTAATGGCGCCCGTGGCGAACGCGCGGTTTGTGAACATTTGATTGCAAACACGGGTTCACTTACCGTCCAGTCCGATGTTCGTCCATCAATACACATCAGTACAAAACACTTAGTAATTGTAGAAAATAATTTGTGAAATGAGAATGATTCATATTGAATTCTTAAATTCTTATTTTTTTCATAGGAAGATGATGGCTTATATTCCGACTGTATATTAAAACTGTTATACATTAGTATATATATAATATTTGAATAGTAATTTACTGTAGATAATATCCAGCATGGGGTAACATGCATACAGGCATTGTGTGTATTTTCTCATAATATTCTGTGCCACAAACTAAAGTCTGGTCTTGAACTGTGAAATGAAGACTGCCATGTGAAATCCTGACATTTCATTGTTTACTTCTAAGAAAGCAGCTTTGTATTTGCTTGATTTACATTTAGCAATATCTGAGTGCAAATAGTAATCATACACCAAAGTAAACTGGAGCATTTGCAATCCTTTCTTTTGATTCTTCAATATTGCGCTTGCAGTTCTATAGATTCCAATCTTGACAGGTAGCATAATTAGATATTCTCTTTGTCTTATTAAATGTGACGCTTCTCAATAGAATCTCCTTCAACATAGGAAAGAAATAGAAAATGTACTTTAAATCGAAAATGAGAAATCAAAAGGGACGGTTTTATTTTTATCTCTCTTTATGCAAGAGACACCATTATCAAAAGATATTGTAATGTTGAAAATGGGCATTTGGGATTTAAATCACATATTGTCCTGGGAAGAAAAAAATTTGACTGAAGGGACCATGCAATATATTTCCTCATTAAGCTGTTGGAAAGATTATCCTGCCTATATCTGCTGGACTGTCATACCAATATATTAATCTTTACTGCTTGCAAAACGTATCTTGGTATCAAGTGCTTGTCTTTTGTTTAAGCCTGGTCTACTTTTCTTGTCTTATACGTTTTGTGCTTGCAAAATAATCATTGCAACAGTGTTATCCTTATGTCCTACAGATATACTCCTAGATAGATAAATAGATAGATAGACAAATTGACAGATAGATGGATAGAATCAAAAATATCCACGGCACATCCGTAAGTAAAATTAGTGTAGATTTATTCACCAACGCAACGTTTCGGTCCACACACTGGAACCTTTCTCAAGCAGTGATAGATTCACTATTGCAGATTTTAGTTACTAGTAGTCCCCTCTCCCACCTACCATTGACTACACTCAATTACAAGTAGACATCCTCACATCAACATTACTAAATGTACTGGACTTAACTATGTAATGAAATACATTCTAAATAAAAAAAAAAATTAAAAACAATTTAATGTACATTAACCTTTTGTCCTCATAAGTCTGCCCTAGTAAGGAAAGAACGTGCAATGCAAGTACATGACATTCAGTTTTGGAAACTCAAATATAGTTATTGTCCCTATCCTGTATTGCGAAAATACACAATAACATATAATTTGTAAAATATATTGAATTTACTGTCCACCATAGCACTTTTGGTAGGGCGAGCGCAGTCACCGCCCTCCATACGTGTTAACCTCATGTTGTTTAAGCATATTCCTTTCCAGAGTGCACAGCTTAAAACCGGTGCAAACCACAATGTAACCCCCCCAAACTGTGCAGCACTTTTGTACTTACCATCTCCTTGCATCCTTGTCACTCCACTGATTTAGTCACATGTGAGCAACAGCTAACTTGCTTTAAAAAATGTATGTAAAAAACTAAATTGTGTAGAATGTAAGCTCATAAATCCAGGATTTTAATACTTTGAAAGGAATCTTTCTCAATCTACCAGCATCATGCTATAGAGAGGGGGAGCTGAGCAGGTTTCCATTGATGAAGAATGGCCCCACTATCTTTGTACCCCATATACCACACCATACCATCAATTCTTTTGTTCCAACAGTCTTGGAGGGATCTATCCAATGTGGGTTAGTGTCAGACCAATAGCGGTGGTTTTGTTTGTTAACTTCACCATTCACATAAAAGTTTGCCTCATCACTGAACAATATCTTCTGCGTAAACTGAGGGTCCTGTTCCAATTTTTGTTTTGCCCATTTTGCAAATTCAGTGCGCCGATCTGGGTCATCCTCGTTGAAATGCTGCAGTAGCTAGAGTTTGTAAGGGTGCCATTTGTGAGTAGCTAATATCAGCCGAAGGGATGTTTGACTAATGCCACTCTCCAGTGACATGCGGCGAGTGCTATGCTGTTGGCTCTTGCTGAATGAAGCTAGGACAGCCACTGATGTTTCTTCATTAGAGACAGATTTCATGCGTCCACATTTTGGCAAATCCAACACTGAACCAGTTTCACGAAACTTAGCAAGCAGTTTGCTAACTGTAGCATGGGAGATGGGTGGTCTCGTAGGGTGTTTTGCATTGAAATCTGCTGCAATGACCCGGTTACTGCGTTCACCAAACATCAACACAATTTCTATCCGCTCCTCACGTGTTAACCTCGGCGACATGTCAGTGGCTGTAAACAAAGAGAAACTTGTAAATAACTCATGAAAGAATAAAGTTACGTTAAAACCAAGCACACCATTGTTTTTCGTGTGAAATTCCTAATAAGTTTGATGTGTCACATGACCCTCTTCCTATTGAAAAAACAAAAGTTGGATTCAAAATGTCCGACTTCAAAATGGCGGCCATGGTCACCACCCATCTTGAAAAGTTTCCCCCTCACATATACTAATGTGCCACAAACAGGAAGTTAATATCACCAACCATTCCCATTTTATTAAGGTGTATCCATATAAATGGCCCACCCTGTATATTGTTTTATGTTGCAAGTTTTATAGAGTTATAGTTTTGTTTTTTGTGTTCTAAAAAATGTTTGTGTAAAAAAATTCTACTCAATGATTGACGGCCTCCTGTATTAGCATGCACTGTATAGTTGATACCTATCAGTCACTGATTAAGACCACACCCTAAGGGTCTATTTACACGTCCGCAATTCTGTTCCGCATTTTGCGGAACGGAATTGTGGACCCATTAATTTCTATGGGGCCGCACGATGTGCTGGCCGGATCCAGAATTGTGGATTCGCACTTCTGGGTCCGCAATTCCGTTCCCGAAAAAAATAGAACATGTCCTATTCTTGTCTGCAAGATTAGGCATTTTCTATTAAGTGCCGGCGATGTTCGGTCCGCAAAATGCGGAACGCACATCACCAATGTCCGTGTTTTGCGGAGACGCGGATCCATGGATCCGCAAAACACACACGGACATGTGAATGGACCCTAAAAGGTCACAATAGGCAATGTCTTCAAGGGGTTAAGAGACAATATTGAAAATGCAGTTCAGCCTTGTCCTAGTTCAGTTCAGCCTTGTTCCTGTTCAGTACGCTAGGGGTTATTTGCCTTTTGCTTGCTGTGGCAGTGAAAGTAAAAAAAAAAAAAACATAAATAACCATCACAGTGGACTTATTTAACTCAACAGATAACTCATTATTTGTGTAGAATTTTTAAATAATCGTAGACCAAAATAGTCAATATCAGCATTTTTTGTTGTCATTTGTCTTATGTGTATTGACATTTGAGTTTGGGTAAACGGCCATTGAGATGTTATGTAATTTTACTTTCTCAGATTGAAAATTAGATCTAATATAGAGAGAGAAAATTCTCCAAATACATAATAAAAGTCTAGAACATCATCAAAATCATTGTATGTTTATTATGACTTTGTACGTCTTTTTTGTGGTATATAAGACTGCACAATGACCTGAACTGGTTTTCCTTCTGATAATATTGAACCAGTGTTAAAAACATTAATTATTATTAATATTCAGCTCTACGTAAAATTTGCATCAGACCATTGTTGTATGTCACAGCATGATTCAGTTTAAATTAAAGCAGAGGACAAGGGGACAGGATTAAAGTGAGTTATATCTGGTCTGAATCCACTGAGTATCGATACTAGCATTCATGCAGACATGGCTGTCAAATGGACAATATTGTTTTGTGCTTAAAGCGGCAGAGCTGGTGACGGAGATAACTTACAAAAAGAAGCTTCCACTGCCTCTCTAATCTTGTATGTCTCACAATAGCACATGAAGGGCTTCTGTTTACAACGTGTCCATATATACAACTGCAGTAGTGCAGTCTGTCCATATGGTATGCAGATCAAACATACAAATTTAAAGAGAATGCGTCATCAGAAAATTACCTATTGTTTAATCGTTATTTATGTTAAACATATCTCTTTTTTTTTTTTTTTTGGCAATAGTTAAAATAAAAACACAAATCTTGCCATTAGGCCTAAAAATATGTGAAGATTTCCTATTCTTTCAGAGCAGCCAGATGAACCATATACATTATAGACTGGAGGGAACCTCACTGACTTTTATGGGAGACTTTTCTAGACATGCTCTGTGTCCTGTCAGGAGGAAGTAGATGAGCTGTGATATCACTTATTGTGAATAGTGGGTTCTTTATTATCTATACAGAGGTGATAGCTTTCATTGTAATTCTGCCTGTGATGATATTGTGACGGCTGTTGAAAAGTTATATGTAGTGTTGAGCGAAGTGAAGCATTCAAAGCAGAATTCGGTCCAAAGTTTAGGAAAACTTTGATTCTAAACTAATCAGAATTTTCTCACGCTTCGTGGTAACAAATCATTTTTCCTAATATGGTGGCTGCATGTCCTGCAGCCTGCCAATCCTCAGTTAGCCCTTTGATGTCACAGCTAGGCAGACCCCTATAAAACCCAGGTGCCAAGCTGTCACCACCATTGTCCTGTGAGTTAAGCATAGGGAGAGACATGGCAAGACGCTCATGCGCAAGAGACAATGTTAATGTAAAGTGTTAAGTCTTAACAGAGAGTTCAGGGAGAATGCAGGGACACTGCAGGGAGACTGCCGGAAGAGTTCAGCGATCTTGTATTGCCATGTGCATTAATATGCAGTGCAATGACATTCATAGCTAATCCGTTCTGGTAGAGAAACTTTTACTGTGCCTTAGTATTAAAGGTTAGTCAAATATATCACTGTGCGTATCACTGTGCAGTGCACCGACATCCATAGCTAATCTGTTCTGTTAGAGAAACTGATATAAAAGCAAAACTTTGAGGCACTCTGCCGTCCATTTGCTGCTGGAAGTAGGGTTTCCACCCCATCTTATAATAAATATAGAAACTCCAGCAATTGAGTTGCAAGAAAAGTATTTTTTTTAATTGGTAATGCGGCTGTGTACAATGTGACGTTTCGGCCACACATTGGCCTTCATCAGACTACAGCAAAAGAAAAAAACAAAATAAATAGTGTAATCAAATATTACATACAGATATACATTTAAATATACCATGGCAAATAAAGAGAATGAGAAGATGAAAAAAAAAATAGAAAAAAAGGTGCTCTTTCGACCTGATGACTTTGATTCTTTCATACCTATACAACGCCATCAGCACAACTAAAACAGAAATCTATACAATTGAAGAACAATTAACAGCAATCATAACGACAGAGGACTACAATCAACTTAAAGAAAAAATAACCACGTCCTTGGCACAGCAACGCATGGAGGTGGAGGCAACGAAGAGGAGTAAATTTCTCAGGGACACTGAAGACTACAGGCAGAACCCGGTCTACAGATAGCCAGATGTCACTAACAACCGATCAAGCTACGCCAACAAACGGTCATCATCCAGAGATTCAGCACAATCGGGCTCAAGTGGTGATACCCACTTCCAGCACAGATCCGACGAACAACAATGACGATTTTGAGGCAGAAGAGGCCAAAGAGGAGAAGCCAATACCACGACGCGAGGAAATTCCGGTATTACTACAAGATCTCAGGTACAATCATTAGTGATTAACATATCATCACAAACACTGGGGCCAGCGAGATGTCCCTATTAGAAAAGGACTCTCTTACTGTCCATCTAATAAGTTGGATACGTTCCAACTTGATGTAGATTTACAGAGACTATTCAGGAACATTCGTCTTAAGGTTCATTTCTCTGGTAACCCTGACAACACTAATAGAGGTATATCCATCAGGGATCTTGGCTTGCACAACAAAAGCCAATTTACGCCCCCTAAAACCCAACCTGCTATTGAGACCTTTATTTCCCTTATTCAACGAGACATGTCCCAATTCAGAAAGAATTTAGCCATGGGAAAATATAAATTCATGCATAACTTAGAGAATACGGAGCGATAAGCTCTTTCGACTCTCAGGTAGAAGAAAGACCTTGTTCTTAAACCAGCGGATAAGGGAGGAGCTTTGGTTGTCATGGACAAACACAAATACATAGACGAAATACATTGTCAACTCAATGACCATTCTGTATACCTAAAACTATCTAAAGATCCGACTAAGCAGGTGACGGAGAAAGTACAACCGGTACTACAACATTACCATGGACTCGGGGTAATTGATGAGTCTCTGGTAAACTTTTTATTAAAATCAAACCCTACCATGCCTGTCATTTACATATTATCTAAAATACACAAGGATCTTCAAAATCCCCCTGGCCGACCCATAGTGGCTTCAACCAACTCTATCCTTTCACCACTATCCATCTTGCTGGAAAAAGTCCTGACTCCCATAATCCGAGGTACAAAATCCTTCTTACTGGATACGTCCTCCTTCTTAATATTACTGGACAACCTACCCCCATTGTCCACAAATACCTTTTTAGTAACATGGGATGTGGTAACTCTATACACATTCATCCAACATTCAAAAGGCTTAAATGCAGCTCGTAAGTTACTCTCTTCACAGGACATACAACCCAGTCTGGTTGACTTTTATATGGATCTGCTTGAGCTTGTTCTTTTGAATATTTTTTTCTTTTTCCAGGACAACTACTACTTACAGCAGGGTACCGCTATGGGGTCCAATGTGGCGCCTCCCTATGCAAATTCCTACATGGCAGACTTTGAAGAAACCTATGTCTACCCATACTCACATTTCCGTACACAGGTAATAACATGGAAGCGTTATATTGATGACATTTTCTGCATATGGGAGGGCACATTGGGCTCCTTGCTCGAATTTCATACATTCCTCAATTCCATTTAACAAGAACTGCAATTTACCATTCACTATCACTCAGATTCAATTAATTTCCTAGATACTATGGTCACTAAACTATCAACTGGTGCCCTTACTACGGATCTGTACAGAAAATCAACAGATCACAATAACCTGTTGCACTTCTCTAGTTTTCATTCCTCAAACACCAAAAAGTCACTTCCGCATTCCCAATTTGAATGTATACGCTGTATAGTCAAAACAGCCCCTCTTCAACAAACTCATAATAGAAATGAAACAGCAATTCCTAGCGTGAGGCTATCCACTTCTATCCACACCTTCTCCATTAAACAAATAGATCCAGATCAGACAAACATACCTTCCACCCGAGTGCCAATAAGATAATCAATAGTATTAGGAACCATTGGCCCATTCTACAAAAGGCCTACCCAGACATTGCCGAATTAAAAAATCCTATACTGTCCTGTACACGTCGCCCTAAGAATCTACGAGACCTAATAGTGAAGGCTGTCATTTTCTTCTAGATGAATTAATAATACTGCCCTTCACACTCTGGGGCCATACATAGTATCCTTTTTTCATAATGATATGTTATATGTTTTATGTCAAATGTCTTATGTCCGTATGTCCTATTCTTCTCTTTTATCCTTTTCCTTTATTTTCCCCATCTTTTCTACATCCTGTCTACAACATCTATACATCCGATTTGCTATTATTCTCTACTCCTTATTTCCCTTCCTTCCTGCTCTGTTCAAAGCGCTAGGACCGGGGAGCGCTCTGGATATCGCTCACAACCAAAGCGTACTCTGCGCATGCGCAACACCTCCTGACACCGGACGCACTCCCTTGAATAAGTCAGTGCTAATGCACTCTTATCCTGACGCCCACGTCCTGGACATTCATTTAAACAAGCGGCATAAGGTAGGAAATACTTCCACCCTTTATAGACAATTATGAATACCTGCCATATACCCTCTTATATATAAGTCCAGGTGCCTGGTGATCTCAACTAGGTCTTCCCTGTACACTATGCTATATACTACTAACAGCTAAGCTGCATACTAATCTACTTATCCCTCATCCCCTTTTTTTTGCCTACCCATGGATCCTGTCCTGCTTATTCTATACTGTATATCTATGTTCCATTAATATGGAGATATTAACCTTTAGCCGGTGACTGAATTACAATATAATGATAATGATAATGTTTGGATATGATTATGCTCCTGTAATGTTGCTGATATTCACTGAATATTTATGTGTGTTATGGACTTCCTTTCATCTGGACAGTATGTCCCTCAACCAGGGCCGGATTAAGAGCATCATGGGCCTGGTGCTGAGGATTTTGCTGGGCCTTTTTATGGAACTGCACTCAGTGTCTTAATTACATATATATTTTATCGATACCATTAAAGTATTTTGTTCCTGCAACTACCCCTTCATTTGGCGTCTATCTTGGCAACATGGAGGGGGACCACGGGAGGGGGCACTATAGTGTCAGGAAAACCGCTTTGTTTTCCTGACACTATAGTGATCATTTAACATTACTATGAAGATTACTGTTTTCTAGCTGCTGTGGAATGTGGACAACAGCAGCTAGAAACAGTAATTTTCATAGAGCTGTGTTATGATTTATGGACACAGCACTCAGCATGCTTAGCCAGTCAGATAGAAGGCTGGCTAAGCATGCTGAGAGCTGTGTCTAAATAACATAACACATTAAAGGGATTCTGTCACCAGGTTTGACCCCTGTCAGCTAAAAATATGCTGATGTTCAGGGCGTCTGCACGATTCCTAATGTGGGCTTATAAATGTCATCTGTGGGCTTATTTAGCTAAAAAACAGCTTTTACTAACCTGTCAGTCAAACAAATAAGGTGCCCAAGGGGATGTTAATGAATGCAAGGTGCCGGCCGCACCCGCCGCCGTTCGTGCCCAGCGCCGCCTTTCCGGACTTCTGCGCCGCCTCCTAATCCTCTGTGCCGCCTCTCGCTCTCCCTCCCTCCCCCCTCCTCCTGCTGTAAGATCTCGCGCATACAGGGGTTGAGCGAAGTGCCGGCGCATGTGCACTTCGCTGTAAGAAGCCAAATGGAGAAGTCTGCAAGGGCGCATCAGGCAGAGCCCTGTGCGCAAGCGCGAGATCTTACAGCAGAAGGAGGGGGGAGGGAGGGAGAGCGAGAGGCGGCACAGAGGATTAGGAGGCGGCGCAGAAGTCCAGAAAGGCGGCGCTGGGCACGAACGGCGGTGGGTGCGGCGGGCATCTTGCACCCATTAACATCCCCTTGGGCATCTTATTTGTTTGACTGACAGGTTAGTAAAAGCTGTTTTTTAGCTAAATAAGCCCACAGATGACATTTATAAGCCCACATTAGGAATTGTGAAGACGCCCTGAACATCAGCATATTTTTAGCTGACAGGGGTGAAACCTGGTGACAGAATCCCTTTAAAGAAATTACTGTTTCTAGCTGCTGTGGACTGTGGACTGTGGACTAGCAGCTAGAAACAGTAATTTATTTATGTGTTATGTTATTTAGACTGAGCTCTCAGCATGCTTAGCCAGTCAGTCATTTTCATAGTGCTGTTCTGATTTATGGACACAGCTCTCAGCATGCTTAGCCAGCCTTCTATCTGGCTGTGCTTCTTGAGAGTCACAGTCCACAGGCTCAGAAACAGCCAGATAGAAGGCTGGCTAAGCATGCTGAGAGCTGTGTCCATAAATCAGAACAGCACTATGATTGCCCTCCCTTCCAACTGGATGAGTTTATCTGATACCTGCCCTGCTCCAGAAGCTCCTGCTGTCTCACGGGCTGGTGTGGCTGAGCGCTGTGGGCCATGTGCTGGTCGAAACTGCTGAGTAGGTTGTACACAGCGCAGCGTGCAGGAGGGATAACCGCGGGCGCACTGAGGTCATATCCGGCGGGCCGGCATTACAGGAACCGCACCAGCTGCTCTGACGTCCTGCCGCCGGATATCCTGTGACGTATATCCTGCGGCAGGACGTCAGAGCAGCTGGTGCTGTTCCTGTAATGCCGCGGCCCACCGGATATGACCTCAGTAGTGATGGGAAGTTCGGATCTTTCAGATGAATCGGTTCATTTGAATCAGCTCATTCAAATGAACCGATTCATGAATCGGATCTTCGGTTCACTTGGTGAGTCACTGACTGCTGAGCTGACTCGCAAGTGAACCGAAGACTCTAGGTGCCGGTGCGCATGCGCAGATGCTATCCATCCGATTCACTTGCTGCTGCTGACTCAGTCGGCTCTTCAGCTCTCTGAGTGAGTCAGGATCAGGAAGAGTGATTGATTATAGTGATGGTGAAGGGAAGCTGAGGCTGACGCCGGACAGGAGGACTCGGGAGCGGTCACTGTGGTGTGCATTGTTGTCTGTTGTGCATTGTTACCCACAGTGACAACAGTCTGACACTGACAGTAGTACAACGAACCAAGTGAAGTGAAATGTGAATGCACAGGGAAAACTATGTGCTGAACTGATAACAGTATTACAGTAACACAGTCACTGGCTGATAATAAAATAGTCCCCACAGTCCCCACTTAACGGAATCCATAAAGGAGATGTGAACCCACCCTTAGTTATATAGCTACTGAATGAGATGCCTTTAACATATATATCTCCTGAGAAGCCAATTTGATCCTAAAGGGTTAATTCAACCTTTAATCTAAACTCTGTGTCATCTGTCACTTCTCTTATCTCTCTGCTCCTGTCAAAGGCTTACATAGAAATCACTGGGCCCCATAGCAAGAATCTAAATTGGGCCTCCATTCCCCTTTTATAGCCCCTCCCACTACCCATTCCAGGCCTCTCTCTTTGTTCCATGAACTATGTTCGCTGCTGTTTTATAATTTATGCCATCAGGGCCGGATAGGGATTACAAAACAGGCCTGGCACACAAAAGAGGCATAATAGATACAGTGTGTACAGATGTATAGTGTATACAGCAGTGTACTGATATGTGAGGAACGAGGTATAATATATGCAGTGTGTTCAGGTATATAGTATATACAGCAGTGTACTGATATGTGAGGTATAAATTACAGCTCGTACCTCACATATCAATCCAATACTGTATATACAATATACCTGTACACACCATCTATTATACCTTGTACCTAACATATCAGTACACTGCTGTATATACAATATATCTATACACACTGCATATATTATACCTTGTACCTCACATATCAGTACACTGCAATATATATTATATATCTGTACATATTGCATCTACAGTATAATACTGTTTAATATATGCAGTGTGTGTGTGTGTATATATATATATATATATATATATATATATATATAGATGTGAGGCATACAAGGTATAATATTGTAGATGCAGTGTTTATAGAAATATGTGGTCAGTTATGCATTATAGTCACTGTGTGTGTGAAGTACATGAGGTTGTGGTCACTGTACCTGTCTGAAGTATTATACATGAGTGAGCATTGAATAAAAACAGGGCATGGAGGGGGGGGGGGGTAAATGATGAAAAGTGGAGGACCTCCTCTTACCACTCCATTCCAGTCTGTATGGATCAATGCAGAGCTGATTGTGAACTTCTAATACTTGCTGTTAGGGGTTGAAGGACCTGTGATGATGTCATCACAGGTCCTGGCAGATGTACCTTTCAAACCTAGGAACTACAGCATTTTTGGTGCTGTTCCTTTGCTAGATTCTGCAGGACCTGTGATGCTGAAGATGATGTCATCACAGGTCCTGGCAGATGCACTGTTCTAACCTGGGAACTACACTTTACACCAGACCTGGGCAAACTACGGCCCGCGGGCCGTATACGGCCCGGCGGACCTTTTAATCCGGCCCCCGGGCGGAGCCAGAGGCGTGCCAAGCAACGATACCCCTCCTCCGCGAATGAAGAGGACTTCCGACTCGGCGTGCTGCGTGTGGCATGGCGCGGTGGCAGGGAGGCAGCGTCAGCGGCAGTACTGTCTAGGTAAGACACAGCAGGGGGGGGGGTGCCTCGTGCGAGCCGTACCCGGGACCCGGCCGGCCGCAATTATTCCCTTCTCTGTAACAGCGCAGCGCCCGCGGCTCTCATAGTATCGGCTGTGACTGTCTGACACTGACAGTCATAGAGCCGACAAGCATGAAGCTGCGGCCGCCTCCCCCTGTGCTGTGTGTAGTCAGTGTGACTAACACATGGCTGATCATCTCTGAGCATTACGTTTCTAAAGGCAAGGGGGGGGGGGAGGGGTGTGTACTATTGTAAGGGGGGGGGGGGTGTTCTGTATATGATGGGGGGGCCGGGGGGGTGTTCTGTACACAAGGGGACAATGGCTGGATTCACAGGGGACAATGGCTGGATTCACATTGGACAATGGCTGGATTCACAGGGGGACAATGGCTGGATTCACAGGGGACAATGGCTGGATTCACATGGGGACAATGGCTGGATTCACAGTGGGACAATTGCTGGATTCACAGGGGGACAATGGCTGGATTCACAGGGGGACAATGGCTGGATTCACAGGGGGACAATGGCTGGATTCACAGGGGGACAATGGCTGGATTCACAGGGGGACAATGGCTGGATTCACAGGGGGACAATGGCTGGATTCACAGGGGGACAATGGCTGGATTCACAGGGGACAATGGCTGGATTCACAGGGGACAATGGCTGGATTCACAGGGGACAATGGCTGGATTCACAGGGGACAATGGCTGGATTCACATGGGGACAATGGCTGGATTCACAGGGGACAATGGCTGGATTCACAGGGGACAATGGCTGGATTCACAGGGGACAATGGCTGGATTCACAGGGGGACAATGGCTTTCACTAATATGAGTCACAAATAGTGAAAAATGTTCATTGTTTTGGGAAATTTTGTTTAATAAATTTAATTTTTTTTCTTGTAAGGCAACCTCACTTTTTCATTGTTTAACTATAACAAGTACTCGTACCAGTTGTCCAACAATGATATTTACTGCTTTTTATAAAGAAATACAATTGATTTTATGCAGTATTGAGTTTAGCCTTTTGGCCCGGCCCTCCAAAATATTTTCAGTTTCTCATGTGGCCCCATCGAAAAAATAATTGCCCACCCCTGCTTTACACTGTGCAATTCCCTTACAGGACCTGTGAAGACTCCCTGTACTACTCAGAGCTGCTAGTGCTTGCCTTGCCTCAGCTCCGATTGGTTGGTGGGCGGGGAGGGGAGGGGCTGGCAGAAGCAGCTTCCACTCTAGGATCATATTACGCTCCTCCCGAGTCCCTCCCTCAGGCTCCTGCTGCCAGCGTGAGGTGAGCGTC
Source organism: Bufo bufo (assembly GCF_905171765.1). Classification (NCBI taxonomy): domain Eukaryota; kingdom Metazoa; phylum Chordata; class Amphibia; order Anura; family Bufonidae; genus Bufo; species Bufo bufo. Next base: position 103,730,221 of record NC_053393.1, on the reverse strand, counting down.
TCTGCATTGTCTGCGTGCTATGTGACGCTGTGTACAACAGAGGACTTTTAACCCTCCCGACGGCCTTTTGGCTGGGGATGGGCCTATTTTATGGTAGGGGCCTGGAGCTGCAGCTCCATCAGCCCCTACGTTAATCCGGCCCTGCCCTCAACATGATTCCAGCGGAGGTATCTCCACTATGGGACCCGACCGATATGCCTGGATCTATGATTTATGTCTGATTATTGATTGACATGCGGATATGATTTATGTCTGGTTATTGATTGACATGTGGATATAATAACAGAAACTCCTGGATCCCATTCATCATGTATCATGCTTCTCTGTTTTTTTGTTTTTTGTTTTTTCCTTTTTTTTCAATTTTTTTCATCTTCTCATTCTCTTTATTTGCCATGGTATATTTAAATGTATATATGTATGTAATATTTGATTACACTATTTATTTATTTATTTATTTTTCTTTTGCTGTAATCTGATGAAGGCCAATGTGTGGCCGAAACGTCACATTGTACACAGCCGCAATACCAATTAAAAAAATAATTTTTTTGCAACTCAATTGCTGGAGTTTCTATATTTAATACTGTTAGAGAAACTGTTACTGTGCTTCTGTATTAAAGGCAGGTCTATTATATTGCCGTGTGCATCACTGTCGAGGGCACCGACATTCATAGCTAATCCATTCTGTTAGAGAAACAGTTGTTATACACTATTGCTCTCTCTTCACAATCATCTTAAGTACAACAGATACACACAGCCAGGAAACGGTGGGTTCCTCTGAAACCACGCTTAGTTGGCATGGCCCAGGAACTGCCGCTATGTCCTTATCTGACCTGAACTTGCCTATTGCTTTTGCTGCATCTTCTCCTAGCTAAGTAATGATAGCCTCTGACTCTGCTTAGTTTTTTAGTGACAATGAGCTTTGTGAGGACTGTCAGAAGTTATAGG